>NW_027397128.1:6381932-6900415 GCF_003265705.2 Callorhinus ursinus
CACACACACACACACACACACACACACACACACACACACACACACACCCCTTCTTCCCAGGGGGTTGGCTGGGCCCCTTCTCCTCACTGCCAAGTTGCAGAGTTGTGTGGTCACCTCCCCCCAGCTTCCCGCCCGCCAGTGCCCTCGGGCCCTCGCCTCCCTGAGCCGGGGGACAAAGCCCCGGCAGTGACTGAGAGGGGAACAGGAGGAGGGACAAGAGGGATGGGGAGGGCCGCACAAAGGAAAAGGAATTCCTCACGCCAAGCCCCCTGACCGGCAGCAAGTAAAGAAGCAGATCTGCTCTCCCTCCCCCTTCCCACCCCCACCCCCCCAGGGCTGGGCACTGGCCATAGAACAGGCTCAAGCCCTTCGGACATAAGCCACGCAGCCTCCTGTAGGTGGCAACAGTGCCACCTGTTTGACCGGTGGGGGCTGAGCCAAGGACTAGAAGAGGGAGGAGGCAGACAAACTCGGGAGAGGAGCTGGGAAGCAGTGCAGTGCAGAGCAGAGCGCAGAGCTGAGCGGAGCTGCCGCTGAGACAAGGTGTGAAGGCTGGGGAAGGCTGGGGCTGACAGGCGGGGACGGGGAAGGGTGTGGAGACTGGCTCCAACCGGGCCTGGGGATGGAGCAGCACCCCTGCTCAGCTCCCCTGATGGGGGTTTTCAGACGGCTCAGATCCTGACCCCAGCCTACAGACAGCTCCTGGAGGGAGGTGGGACTCTGGAAGGCCGTGTCTGGGATACAGGGGCAGGACCTGCAGGTAGGCAGGAAGTGTGGATGGAGCCCAGGGCCCGCTACTAGGAGCCAGTCCCGGGATGGGAAGAAGCAGGGACCTCCCTTTAGGATGTTTTTTTTTTTTTTTTGGTTTTTTTTCCCCCTGGGAGGGATCTCAGAGAGAGGAGAGTTTTCCTTCCCCCAGCTACAGCCCCCTCACCCCTCCACTCCCTACCCTAATCTTCCTTTCCCAAGGCCCCGGTGGGCTAAGGAGGGCAGTTTCAGGGGCAGCCACACCCTCCCCTCCAAGACTCCACAGCCTTAGGGAGCCCAGATGACAAGGGCTCGTGTCCCTGAGACCACACACACTTTGGGTGTATCCAGGGGCTCCTCTACACACTCAAAGTCTTCTAGAAACCCATTAGCACCGACAGCCGCTAGTGCGCACGCACATACAAAGGCTGACACAAATCGCACACGCCCTCAGGTAGAAGGACACACACCCAGCCTAGTTCGGGGATCCGTAAGCCTGCTAGGTCTCAGTGTCACCCGAAAGCCCAAGGTCTAACACTCCCTGGCCCCAACACAACCACACCTCCCACCACACATGCACGCATGCACACACACACATACACACACACCTTTGACCAGTATTTGTTGTACTTTCACCCAAGTGAGCTCAGAGGGTGGGGCCCCTAAAAGGGAGAAGGTGGAGACTGGGTTCCTGGCTGGGGTGGGGGGGGGTGACTGGGCAGGAAGGGACACGACTGGGGTGAAAGGGCTTGGATTTTCCAGGTGTGTGCGGGCAGGAGAAAGGCCCCTTCGGAAGCCTGGGAGGTGACCCAGGAGCCTGTTTCCCTCCAGTCTTCCTCTTACTGACAGTGCCCCCTGCCCCTTGGGAGGTGGAGACTGAGAATCTTTTAGTCAGGGCTTTGTGGTGTGTGCAATCTCTGTATCCATAGCAACTGGCCAACTAGCTGGGCCTTCCTTAGCCCCAGGTCAGAACTAGAACCTCTGCTTCAGGTTACTCTTGGTTCCTCGGGTGGAAGGCTCCCCACCATGGGGCTGCCTGAAGCTTGGCCAGATCTGCCTCAACGTGCCGAACTGAATTTGCCCCACCCTGGGCAATTTCTCCCAGGTCCCCACCCTTGGGCGAGCGCACCATCCCCAGAGCTGGATGGATGCTGTTAAATGGGGAGGAGTTGGGGAGGGTGGGTACGCATCCTGCCTGCAAAGAGGCTGGATCTCCTGGGTGTCCCACTGACTTTCCAGGTATCTGGGTTCAAGGGAAAGAAAGACCCCAGAGATTATCCCCCCGCCCCGGCTCACATCCTTGTCCAATCTGGCACTTCGGGCAGCCCCATGACCTCCCTCCCGTTGCTGAGCAGCGGCCCAGGCCTCTGCTCCTCCCCCGAAGCTCCTGAGATGCCCTGGGAGGGAGGCTGGGATCCGCCGTCTGCCAGGGTGCCTGGTGGCTGAGTGTCCCTTCTCCCAGGCCCTCACCATGGCCGAGTCCCCCGGCTGCTGCTCCGTCTGGGCCCGCTGCCTCCACTGCCTGTATAGCTGCCACTGGAGGAAATGCCCCAAAGAGAGGATGCAAACCAGCAAGGTGGAGTGGGGATGGGGGGGGACTGGACGTCCAAGGCAGAGGCCGCCTGGAGGGGATAAGGAGGCCACGTGTGCTCAGAGGCAGCTGGGGGGAAGGGGCTTTCTCTCCCCAGGAAGAAAATCTGTCCCTGCCTGCCAGGCAGAGCAGAGCAGCCCAACGCCTGGCAGGAAGCCCCACTGAGCTGCCATCCGTTGGGGGACTCGGAGCTGGAAGTGGGGATCGGCTGTGAGCTTCTCTCCTGCCCCTTTGCAGTGCGACTGTATCTGGTTTGGCCTGCTCTTCCTCACCTTTCTCCTCTCCCTGGGCTGGCTGTACATCGGGCTCATCCTTCTCAATGACCTGCACAACTTCAATGAGTGTGTCATGGACCCCCTCCTTCCTCAGCATCCATGTTAATCTCTGCCCCACCTTGGGACCCCTGGGGGCTCAGTCATCCCCAGCCCTGCCCAGCTGTCCTGCTCCCCAACCTCCTTAGAAAATTCCTCCACGGAGTGCCCCCCCCCCCGCCCCCAGTCCTTGGGACCCCTGGCCCCATGAAGTGCTTCCCCTCACTCCCTTCTGGTCACCCTTCTGGACCCGCCCACCCCAACTCCCCTCAGGCCACTATTCACACCCCTGCCCCCACTCAGACATTTTCTTCTCCCTTCCCACAGATTCCTGTTCCACCACTGGGGACACTGGATGGACTGGTCCCTGGCATTTCTGCTGGTCATCTCTCTACTTGTCACATATGCATCCCTGCTATTGGTGGGTCAGGGAGCGGCCCGCCTAACCACCACCCCCCCACCCCGTTAATTCCTCCCTTCCTGCTCAGCGTCGCCCCCTGGCCACTGAGGGGAGGGCAGGAGGGAGGTATCAGCCTGGGAAGCGCATCTCAGTGACCCCGCTGGGCACCTCATTACTCCCACCGCCCTCTGCCTCCAGCTCCTGGCCCTGCTCCTGCGGCTCTGTGGTCAGCCTCTGCATCTGCACAGTGTCCACAAGGTACAGTGGGGATGGGAGTGAGCGGGCAGAGGGGGGCCCCTGGGCCAGGTCTTTGCCGAGCACCCCAGTATCCTACGTGCGGACTCAAGCTCAGGACATAAAGCCCAGTGAATACGTGTTGAATGAGAGAAGGAACGGGGATGAGTCATGGGGAAAGAAATGGTCCTGTTTTCAGAGAGTGGGGCAGGGGCGGTGGGGGGGGCACAGCCCGGGGAGCCACGAGCCCGGGTTGACCAAGAAGGCCCCGTCCGTCCCTGGTCCCCCCAGATGCTGCTGCTGCTCATTATGCTTCTTGTGGCCGCTGGCCTTGTGGGACTGGACGTCCAATGGCAGCAGGAATGGCGTAGCTTACGTCTGTCACTGCAGGTGAGTGACTGATCTCCGGGGACCTAGGTGGGAGCCTTGGCCTGCGTCCAACCCCCTGGTCCCCAGGGCTGCAAGTAGCTCCGGACTCAGGTCCTAGGAGGTGGAGAGGAGGGACGTGAGGGAGAAGAACCCTCCTCACTGCCTCTTGTCCCCAGGCCACAGCCCCATTCCTGCATATCGGAGCAGTTGCTGGTATCACCCTCCTGGCCTGGCCTGTGGCTGCTACCTTCTACCGTGTCCGTCGAAGAGGTGCCACCTCCACTCCCCGATGCACCCCCACTGGCCACCGCCACTTCTGTTTTACTGCACCTGTACTCGGCTCTCTGCGCCCCCCCTCCCCAGAGCTCACCCACTGCCCTTTCTCCATAGCCTCTCCCCCGTGCCCCACAGGTCCCAAGACTCTGCTCCTGTTCCTATTTTTTGGAGTTTCCCTGGCCGTCTACCTGGCCCCACTATGCATCTCCTCACCCTGTATCATGGAGCCCAGAGACTTACCCCCCAAGCCTGGTCTGGTGGGACACCGAGGGGCCCCCATGGTGAGTGTTGGGTGGGATGGGTCTGCTCCTCCAGGCTGCAGCGATCGGGCCTGTGGGTTCCCAGGCTCCCACCCTTCTCTGCTACCTCCCTGTCAATTCCCTTGCCCAGCTGGCCCCCGAGAACACCCTGATGTCCCTGCGGAAGACCGCCGAATGTGGAGCTGCTGTGTTTGAGACCGACGTGATGGTCAGGTGAGAGAAGCTGGGGGAGGGGGGGCAGAGGGAGGCAGCAGGGGAGCTCAGGAAGTGATGAGCAGTCCCAGAGCTCAGCCCTCTGACCCCCACCTTGTGCCCTCAGCTCTGACGGGATCCCCTTCCTCATGCATGATGAGCACCTGAGCCGCACCACGGATGTGGCCTCTGTGTTCCCAGCCAGAACCTCCTCCCACAGCAGCGACTTCTCCTGCGCTGAACTGAAGAAGCTCAATGCCGGGACCTGGTTCCTAGAGGTGAAGACAGCCTCACAGAAGAGGCAACCACCTGTAGGGGCACTTGCGCGGGGGGGGGGGGGGGGGGGGGGAAGTTCATTCATTGATAAGTATTTTCTGAGCCCTGTGATAAGCAATAGGTATCCAATCTCTGCCTGCAAGTCACTCCCTCCAAGGACAGGACAGAGCTGAGCCAACAGGCTCTCAGGATAGGAAAACTAGAGCAATCACAAGAGCTTTACGAAATAGAGAGGAGAGAGGGCCGCCTGGGTGGCTCAGATGGTTAAGCGTCTGCCTTGGGCTCAGATCATGATCCCGGGGCAGGGGCGTGTCCTGGGATGGAGCCCTGTGTCAGCCCCCTGACACAGGGCTCCCTGCTCAGCGGGGAGTCTGCTTCTCCCTCTCCCTCTGCCCCTCCCCTCTGCTCGTGCTCTCCCCATCTCTCTCTCAAATGAATAAATAAAATCTTCAAATAAGTAAATAAGTAAGTAGGTAGGTAAGTAAACAGGAGAGAGAGCAAAGCTGCTATTTGGCAAAGCCGCTGTTTGGCAAAGCCACTGTTTGGCACGGTGGGCGTGGGAGAGGATCAAGAGCGGTTTCACAAGAGAGAAGGCCTGAGCAGCACATGAAATGACAATGGTTTTTAAGATGGGCAAAGCAGGGACTGACAACTCTAGTCAGAGGGAAGAGCATATGCAAAGCACAGAGGTATGAAGAAGTGTTTCCAGGAGACAAAAAGTGGCTCAGTGCAACTGGAAGATAAAATTCGTGGGAGTAGTAAGAGGTGAGACTGGCAAGGGGAGCAGGGGCTTGGTCTCGAAGGGCTCTGAATGCCGGCCCCAGTTCAGGCTTCAGTCCTGTAGGTGACAAAAAGTATTCATTAAGGGTACTTTATTTTCTCAGTTCCTCTTTTCCTGATTATAAAAGGAACACACGTTCCTCATAAAAAATTAAACATTAGAGAAATAACCTAAACGTTTGAAAAGTCTCCCATAATCCAACTCCGCTGAGATATTCGTTGCTAACAGTTGGGTATGTATTCCATATGTCCATATATATACATACATACATGTACACACACGTATGTGCACACACGTACTTTTCATTTTGCACAAATAGGATCACTTCATGTATTCCTTTGCACCTTGATTGGTTTTTCTTTTTTACTTTTTAAAGATTTTATTGATTTGTCAGAGAGAGAGAGAGAGCACAAGCAGGAAGAGCGGGAGAGGGAGAAGCAGGCTCCCCACTGATCAGGGGGTCCGATATGGGACTTGATCCCAGGACCCTGGGATCATGACCTGAGCCGAACGAAGGCAGACACTTAACTGACTGAGCCACCCAGGCGTCCCTTGATTGGTTTTTCACTGAACTCTATGTATGATGACGTATCAGAGGGATTAAGACCAGGGGATGTCTGGGTTTGACTCCTGGCTTCACCACCTACTAGCTGTGTGAGCCTGAGCAACATTCCGTAGTCTCTCTGGGCTTCATTTTCCTCATCTGTAAAATAGGCATCATAACAGGACCTACCCTGTAGGATTATTGGGACAATTAAATAATACACTTCTAACACCACCTGGCACATAGTCAATACTTAATAGGTATTAGATAGCTTGCTTTGTCCATGTTGGTGATTAGGAAGTAAGGGTGTTTGTTGATTACAAGGGGAGGAGAGGAGAGTGGCAGAGGTTTGGAAGAGCCACTAGGAATGGAAGAAGGAGCAAAACAAGAACAAGGAAAAGGATGGTTAAGTGGGGCGCCTGGCTAGCTCCGTCATCAGAGCATGCAACTCTCAAGATCATGAGTTCAAGCCCCACGTTGGGCGTAGAGCTTACTTTAAAAAAAAAAAAAAAGGATGATGAAGTGGCACTGAAGGTGAAAAAGGACTATAGCGACAGTCCACACAATGTGCTCTGCTCCCCAATTTTAGGGCTAGAGGAGGCAGACAATTATAGAGTTGAATCAGAGTTCCGGATTTGGGAGGGGGGGGCAGGCAGGGCAGGAACAGAGTTGAGGATGCTATGGAAAAGTAATTCAAGCCGTGGACGGACCAAGGGGAGGGGGACGTAGGTGTGGCAGAAAGGGGCTGACGGACCGGGAGGAAACCAAGGGGCCAAGACCCCAGAGGTCTCTGCGAGGCCAAAGAGAAAAGGTAGCAGGAGAGAGGAAGTTAGGAAACTGGGAGGGGAGGAGGTTGGGAGTCACAGAGTAAGGTGTTAGACGGTCTGGAAAGGGCCACAGTTGGAAGAAAGAAAGACCGTGGCTCAGAGGTGCACAGAAGCTGGGCACCAAGTGGGGGAAATGAGTGAAAATAGGAAGGATGGGGCAATGGCCTAAAGGCTCCTTCCAGTCTTGAAATAATCTTCCTGTTCTTATAGAGGCAACCCTTCTGGGGGGCCAAGCGGCTGTCAGGCCCTGATCGGAAGGAGGCTGAGAACCAGTCAGTACCAACGCTGGAAGAGCTGCTAAAGGAAGCCGCAGTCCTTAACCTTTCCATCATGTTTGACTTGCGCCGCCCCCCACGAAATCACACATACCATGACACATTTGTGAACCAGACCTTGGAGACCGTGCTGAGCGCAAGGGTGCCCCAAGCCATGGTGATATTGCCAGGACCCCAAGTGCTCCCTCTTGCCCCTCTCCCCAGCCCCTGCCTTCCCGAGGCCATGGTGATCATTTTGAGGCGGCCCCCTGCCCCAGGGCCCTACCCCAACTCATATACCCACTTCTGTGGTCGGACCTCTCTGCCCCTGCCCCCGCCCCTGGAATCCCCAAGCTCTCCCCAGCTTCACGGCTGTCTTCTCCGAACCACAGGTCCTCTGGCTACCAGATGAAGATCGGGCCAATGTCCAACAACGGGCACCCAGGATGCGCCAGATATATGGACAGCAGGGAAGCAACAGAACTGAGAGACCCCAGTTTCTCAACCTCCCCTACCAAGATCTGCCGCTGTTGGATATCAAGTGAGTGTCTGGGGAAAGGAGCCAAGGGGATCCCGGAGAAGCTTCATGGCAGGGTAGAGCCACCTCAGGGAAGGCAAAAGCCGTTCATTTATTCACACATACAACAAATATTTATCAATATATTTAACACTCCGTGTCAGGCACTCTCTGTTGCAGGCTTTGGGCACACATACAAAGAGACAGATAACAAACCGAACGAATTACATGCGTATTGGGTAGTGATGAGTGATATGAAGATAATAAAACGGGGGGGGGAGATGAAGTAGAGCAATTAGGCTTGGGAGTGAGGGCTCGAGAGGGGCCACATTAGGAAAAGTCATTAAAGAGGAGGTGCTATCTGGGCTGAGACCTGACCGGTCACGGTCACAAGGAGCTAATGAATGATGAGAAGAGCTGCAAGAGGAGCAGGGACAGCAGCCAAAGCAAGGGGAAGGTGAGGCTGGGGAGGTGGGCAGGAGCCAAACTGGGTAGGACCTTGTAGGCCACAAGAACAGTTTTAGCTTTCCTTCTTCACCACCGAGGTAAGTAAGAGCAAGAGAGGAGGGGTCCAGGGGAGAGAGGCAAGAGAGTCCCAGATGTGAGCTGGGCTCCGGAAGCTGACCTAGCCAGTAAACAGGATGGACAGCAAAGCATGCCGTTGCCAAGGTCTCTTATAAGGTCCCTGCGGTCAGGCAGGAAAAACAACAACCAAAAAAACAAACAAACAAACAAAACAAAACAAAAACAAAAACGTGGCCTGACTGATAGCCCAGTAATCACAAATATTTCAAGGACCTTTCCCCGAGCCGTCACGACATGACATTGGCTTTGGCCCTCCCTTTAGTCTCGTCCTAGTCAACCTCAACCGCTGATCGTGTTTCCAAAAGACATGAATTGGTAATGAATACACTGGTGATGAAATCGAGGGCCCGAAAGGCCTACGCGTGCTAAGATGATGGACCAAATGTACCGAGAGGAAACACAAGGATAGAAGTAAAGACCTCTATCTGCAGTCCAAAGGAAGCTCAGTTGCACAAAGCCGAGAGAGGAGATACTGGCATTCAGCAGGAACACGTGTGAGAGAGACCAGGGCTCTGACTGAATAGTGTGCATAATGAGTCATCCGTGGCTTGTGACATTGCCAAAACGAACCCGACCCTGGGCTGCCTGCATGCAGGCATCATGCCCAGAAGCCAGGAGGAGTTTTGCTGTACTCAAAGCTGGGCCAAGCCCACCTGGGATATCATGTTCAGAGGCAAGCCCCCACACTTCGAAAGGAACACCGAGAAACTGAAGCCAGATCAGCTTGGGCGAGGTTTGGATGGCAAAGGGAAGGAGAAGCCAGGTCCCCGGCCCCTGGTTGAGGGAGCTGGGGCTGTCGGGCCTGGGGAGGAGGTGACTCGGAGACGTGCTCACCTGCTCCACAGACCTCCGAAGGGCTGTCATGGGACAAAGAAGAGAGACACAGTTGTGCGGCCCCAGATGGCAAAGCTAGGATGCGGAGGTGGGATGCACCAGGAGGCAAAGTTCAGCCATGCAAAGAGAATCACTGATGGTCAGGGGCTGCTGTGTAAAGATCGACCTGATAGTTCCTTGGCAGCAACGCTGTAGGGTCAAGCGTGGACAGGGGCTGCCTCCTGTGCCTCGTGCCCCGTGATCCTGGATATTCCTGTTTCCCACCTCCACAGGGCACTGCACCAGGATAATGTCTCGGTGAACCTATTTGTGGTGAACAAGCCTTGGCTCTTTTCCCTGCTCTGGTGCGCAGGGGTGGATTCGGTCACCACCAATGATTGCCAGTTGCTGCAGCAGATGCGTTACCCCGTCTGGATCATCGTAAGGGCTCTGGGACTGTCACCCCACCCCTTCCTCCCCTGTCCCTGCTCCTCCTTATCCCTGGCCCTCTCTTCCTTACATATTCCGCCCCCCACCCCCGCCGCCCCGTATACTACCTTTGGGGCTCTGGCCACCGACAGGTGCCTTTTCCTCTTCCCGTAGCCCCCTCAAACCTACCTAATGATGTGGATCATCACCAACTGTGTCTCTACCCTGTTGCTTCTGTGGACCTTCCTCCTCCAAGGGTGAGCTCTTCACACCTCAGCTTTCCAGGTCTGCATTCTCCCCCAGGGTCCCAGTGACGCGGCTGATTCAGACCCACCTATGCTGCCCGGAGCGTGGTGTCGGGTCTGTTTGGTGCCTTTGAGATTCTGAGACCCTTCCTTCCACCCCAAATTGGCTTGGGGGAAAGGCAGTTTGGGGGAACCGGGAATCAAAGGGTCATGCCCGAGGCCGGCTGAACTCATAATGGGAAGCTTTTCTCCCTTTAGGAGATGTAAGAAGGAGAGAGAGAAAACTGGTAAGAACCTTCTCCCTCACCTCATCTCTCTCTTCCTCTAGTCTGCCCTTTGGTCACTCCCTATGTGTCCTCCCCTCTCCCCACCCCCTGCTCTAGGCTTAGAAACAGCAGTGCTGCTGACCAGGATCAACAATTTCATAATGGAGTGAATGCCCAACCCTGGATCCCCACCAACCAGAATCTTGAGGCCTGTCTGGATTGACTAACCACAAGGAAGGGAGAGTGGCTGAGTGGGGATGGGGTGGGGTAAACTTTGCCAACGGAAGGTTTTGAACTATGAGGGCATGCGGCAAGCTTCCACAGAGTCTGGCTCCCCCTTAGGGTTTTGACCTGAGGTCGTTGGGAAGACAGGGAGTCACGGGAAGTTTCTCCCGAAATGAAACTAGAACAGAGAAAGTGGGAAGGAGGTTGCCACGATAATGTTTCAGATCTGCGTGCACGTGTTCTTGTGTAGAAGGCATAGGGTGTGTCAGGGATGGACCAGCTTGGACCAGTGACTGGAGGAGATGACAGAACGGCCTTTCCTGGAGAACTAAGATGATGGAAACACCAATCCCACTCCATTCACTGTCTCTCCTGACCCCTGCAATCTAACTGCTTTCCTGCCTAGATGCTGGGGGCTGAAGAGCCCATGTAGCCATTTAATTCTGTGCCCATAGGTGGCTTTTTGCTGTTCACAGCCTTTTCTTCAAGACAGGTTGGCTCCTCCTATGTTGTTAATCTTGTTACTCAATAAATTTAACTCCCATTTGGTCGTGGTCTGATCTTCTCAGCGCGGGGGCTTGGTGGGGGATGCACCTTCCATCCCGGTCTAATGTGACATGACACTGAGGGGTCATCACGGGCGAGAATCTTGGGCTGGAGGCGGGAGGACCACCTGGGACAACGAAGGGCTGCAAGAGGGGAAGCAGGAGAGCAGCCCCCGCGGGGGACACTCTGGGTGGCCGAGGCACGCTGCGCAGAGTTGCGTTGTAGCTCCACCTTGTGGTCACCTGCCGCAAGAAGAAGGCCGCGTCAGTTGTCACCGTGACGTCTGAATGCCACCTGTTTTCCGTGCCGGTTGGGGACCTGTGTCCTTGACTCTAGACCCTGAGGGTATAATCCGATTTCCACAAGTTTTCGCCTCTCTGAGCTGCTGCGCGCAGGGTCCGGTTCCCAGGCCCTCCTTCCCCTCGAGGAACAAGTTCCCCAGTGTGTGTGCTGCTCGGGAGGTCCTGGCTAAATCAGTTAAGGAGACCAGTGAGGAGCTGACCTAGGATGAGGAGTCCGGTAGCAGGGGGGAGGGAGGGGCCAAGGCAAAACCAAGGACCGCAGCGGGCTCTGTGGCTGCCTCTTCAGTCCCCCACCGCACCAATATTCACCCCGGTTCGTGTCTCCACACGAAGGGAAATCGAATTAAGACGCTGGCGAGGTCTGGAGGTTCGGTTCTCATTTCCTCTCCTCTCGCCAGACTGGGACCCGGCGGGGGGGTTGGACGGGGGGGGCGGGGGCCGCACCAGCCCCTCGGGACACGACCCTGCTCGTTTGCAAGGCAGCCCCCGGGAACTACAATTCCCAAGAGACCCCTGACCGCTTCCGGTCTCGGGATTGACGGAAGTGAGTTTGAATTTGTATTCCCGCCCCCTCCTCCTCCCGGGCCCCGCCCCTTCCCTTCTCACCGCCCCGCCCCCGCCATGCATACACACGCACATACGTACACGGGCCGCGGTCCAAGCCAACATACCTGGCCTGCAGCTGGCGCGGTCGGGGGGGAGGGGGCCGCGCGCCGGCGCGCGATGGGCGGGGAGGAGGTAGGCGCGTCGGGAGCCCACGCTGCGACCGCTGTCTGGTCCCAGTCTCCCGGGGCGTCCGCGCCGCCGCGTAGCGGCCAGGTTTCCTCCACACAGTACCCTTTGAAGCTGCATTTCCTTAGTTTTCCCGGTTCCCGATCCGCCCCTCAATCTGACCGACTGCCGGCCTCGGCTCCGGGGCGGCCAGCCTGTCAGATACTGCCAGGCTCTCGCCTCTCAGCGCGCACCTCCACCCCGCACCCCTACTTTTCTGTCCCCTCCCCGGCGTCTAGCCTCGCAGCCCGCCAGGCTCTTCCCTCCCCTTCCGACCCAGTCCTGACAATCCCCCGCGGCCTCAACTTCTCCGCTCCCAGGCTCTCAGCTGCAGTCGTGTCACCTGGGAGTCCAGACTCCGGGCCAGAATGCCAGGACCTAGTCCCAGACCCTAAAGCCCCTGGCCCCTGAGTCCCCGGCCCTGAGCCTGCCACCGCCTATCCTTACCGTCTTCCCGGGAGGACTGGACAGCTACGGCACACTTAACTTCTAGGAGGCCCTGGACTGGAGACTGGGACCGACCAAAACGTGAGGGTGGAGGGCCTCAGGGAGCTGCTCGTTGGGGTTGGGGTGCATTTGCTCTCCGTTATTTTTAGCTGCTGACTCACAGCTCCTGGCATCCGGGTTTGGGGCTAGCAGGCTGGGCTAGGGGGCTATTAATAGAGCTGAGGCACAGCCCCGACCCAGTTCAGTTTGGAAGCACAGGGAGCAAGGAGCCTCCCTCTGTCGCCGTGCCCTGTGGAGACGTTGTGGACTGAGGCAGGGGCTGAACCAGTACCTCTCTGGCTACCAGTACCTCCGCCTGGTATCTCTACCTTGGAACTCCTGAGGGAAGGTCCACAACAAGACACCTGGGCACAGCTCTCCCCTCAGTTTGCCGTGGCGTGGGGTTCGGCCACAGTGAACCTCCTTGTTGTACTAGCTGAGAGTGAAGGCAAGAGTCCCAAGTAGAACAGTTACTGTGGCTACAGGCTTGGCCTGCCTGGACCCACTCTTGGGCTAGAATACTAGATGACTAGGAAGAGAAGCTGTGGATTTCTGGTCCCCAAAGGCCCTCATAAGGATGGGGTGCTTCAGCATGGTCCTAAGAGAGGGGGCAACGATGCCGAGAATTGCCAGCCCCAAACCAGACACAGCACTAGGAAACTGCTGAATTCTGTGTTTACCACCTGCCGATTCTTCTTTTTCTTTCCTTCTTGTTGGGCTCGATCCCTACTCACAGGGGTCAACAGACCTCAGGATCTCTCCCAAGTCCGTAGGGAAACCTAATTCGCGAAAGCCACTGAGAAGCATGGCTCCAAGATATGAATGACCCTTTATATATCCTCATTTCTATGGAGACTTTGTATTTCAATGGGCTAACGTAGGAATTCCCGGGGTGCCTGGGTGGCTCAGTCCATTAAACATCTGCCTTCGGCTCAGGTCCTGATCTCAGGGTCCTGGGATGGAGCCCCACATCAGGCTTCCTGCTCAGCAGGGAGTCTGCTTCTCCCTCTCCCTCTGCACCTCCCTCCCCCCGCCCCCGTGTGCTCTCTCTCTCTCAAATAAATAAGTACAATCTGAAAAAAAAAATAAAGTAGGAATTCCCTAATCCATACATTGGGAATGGTGGGGAAATCTTGATACTTTACTGGACTACTCACCAACATTATTCCCACCCACACCCAATTTGCTAGAATTCCCATTCACCAAGGATGCACCCCCACAGCAATGCCCCCTTACTTGTAAACCAGAAACTTCTGCCTTCAAGCGACCCAGATCTCCAGCTCCCAGGTGAGACCAGAGGATTTTGGGGCAAGGCTGACTGTTTCTCCACACACAAAATCTGTCTACTTTGTACACAGCTCCACCTTCAAGAATGAGCCCGGGTTATCAGGCAGCAGCAGGCCGCCCTGCCCCAACCGGGTCCTTTTGCTGAGGGCACCAGAGAGACGGTGGATGGGATGAGAAATGGTCTCTCTCCTCCTCCTGGATCCCTTTACCTACTACTCCTTGGTGGCTTCAGTCTCTGCGCAGGCCGCCCGGTTGCCTAGCAACCACAACCGCCTGGAGGGGCGCGGGGCTGCTTTGGACCTGGAGGGGGCGCCTGTCTCCCTGGGGCCTCAGGCTCTAGCAGCTGCGAGGGTGTGCCAAGTGTCAAGGAGTCTCAGGGTTGACCGCGTCCTCCCAGCCTCGCCAACCCAGTCCAGTCTGAGTCTCTCTGGAGTGAGTGCGGAGAAGCTCACTATGATTCTAAAGGGATTTTACTCATATTCATTAAAAATGAAAAGATGAAAGAGGGAGGGAGGGATGGAGAGAGAAAGCAAGGAGGGAGAGAGAGCGAGCGAGAGCGAGCAAGCGAGCAAGCTAGCGAGAACCCATCAATAGGGATGGGCCATGGGGAAGGCATGTTTGACCCTCTCCATTCTCTCTAGGCTTAGCAATGCTTATTCCTCAATCAGAGCGTTTCAGAGGGCCCAGGCTATAGGGGGCTTCTTTTCCTGAGCCACTTTTAGGATGTGGCGAAGAGTCTAGCCCTCTTTTTGTCCATATTGTCAAACTGCTGAGCATATAAAAGACTTCAAGCTCCAGGGTTACCAGCCTAGCCTAGACTTGGTAACCAACCAAATAACTAAATAACTAACCCTAACCCGTTGTGTACCAGGGAACGTGCAAAGCGTTTTACATTTAATCCTCACAAAAACCCTATGATTATATCCGTTTCACAAGTAAAGAGGCTGAAGCTCAGAGCATGTTCAAGGTCACACGACTCGTGACTGTGTTGGGTCTGACTGAGCAACCGGTGTGTGCCAGGGTCTAAGAATATAGAAGGCAAGACTCCTCCCTCTTTTCACTACCTGATGAACACCTAATCATCCTTCAGGACCAAACTAGAAATGTCATCTCCTTTGTGAAACTCTTCTTAAGTCCTCCCCGCACAAGGAGAGTCGATAACTTGCTTTTCCGTACACCCCTCTGAAACAGCACTTCTCACGGGGACTGTAATGATCTGCTTCCACATTTCCATTTCTCTAACTTTGAGCACCTCAGTGCCAGTGTTTACTACTCATCTCCATCTGGTTGTCTAATAGACGTCTCAAACTCAACATGTCCAAATCTGCACGTCTGCTCTCCCCCCCACCCCACCCAGAATGGCCACTCCTAAGGCTGTTCTCATCTCAGTCAATGGCACATTCACCTTTCCAGTGGCTCTGGCCAAAAAGCCTTGGAACCACACCTCGTATCCATTCTGTCAGCAAATCTAGTGACTCTCTCTTCAAAAATACAGGTTCCTCTGAAACCTTTCAGAAGCTGAAATGGCAAAAAAGCAATTACCGTTAATGTGTACAGAAAAATTTTCGAGCGTTCCCAGACCGCTCTTAGGCTTTTCTGATACCTCAAGGGCACATCTTGCTAAGGAATGCACAAAATAAATGGAGATAAAGCACAGAGGCTCACAGATACAGCTCCAAGCTACGGTGACTTGATGCTGAGCTGTTGAGCGCAGTTCCCCACAGGAAAGCGCTTGGCCAGGCTGCTCTAGCCGCTTTTGCTGTCTCTGTAACTGCTCGCCTGCCAAACAAATGCCGAATGCTATTTTCACTTTTTTACCCCCCTTTTTAAAAAAAGAATAAATAAATAAAAGCAAAAATCCTCTTTGGATTTCTTTCAGTTGGCGAAAACAGGTAGTGATGTGGGTCTTTCTTAAAAGCAAAGTGGCGTAAGGCAAACTTTTGAAAAGTGGGGGATACCTGCACATCCAGAATCCAGCCACTTCTCATCACTTCCAGAGCAACCACCCTGGTCCAAACCACCATCATCTCTCACCTGAATCCCCGCAGCAGCGTCCTAACTGGTCTCGCTGCTTCCATTCTCGTCCGCTGTGGCCTATTCTCCACACAGATGCCAGAGTGATCTTGCTAAACCCAAGTCAGACCATGTTAGTTCTCTGGACAAAACCCTCCAGTGGCTCCCCATGTCTCTCAGGGTAAAGCCAAAATCCTTATAATGGCCTACAGGCCCTATACAATCTTATTCCCTACTCAGCCTCTGATCTCATCTCCTGGTGCTCTTCCCCTCCCTCATTCTGCTCTGGCCACTTGGTCCTCCTTGCTGTTCCTTGAATAAGCCAGGGGTACTCCTTCCCCAGGACCTCTGTACCAGTTGTTCCCTTACTGGGTATACCCTTCTGTATGGCTCACCTCCTCACCTCCCTCAAGTCTTTGCTCAAATGTCACCTTCTCACTGAGGCCTACCCTGACCAACCTATTTAAGATGGTCTCCATTCTAATTTCCAGTTTCCAGTAAAAACAGGGTATAGAGGAATGAAATAAATGATACCATGAGAAAAAAAAAAAACACAAAAAGACAAATCCAGAAGGTAGGGTAGTCTGCAAAACAACTGACTTGTACTCTTCAGAACATCAATGTCATTAATTAAAAAAAAAAAAAAGGTGAGAGATTTCTAGTTCTGGATCCAGTTTGAGTGGATCAACTTCTCCCTATTCCTCCTGCTAACTACAGCTAAAATCCTGGGCATTATATATAAAACAAATGTAAGAAGACTCTGAAAGAAGGAGGAAAGAGCAGACTTACTAGGCACCCCGGTGACCTGAACTCAAGGTGGCGAGTTCCCTAGGTTTTCTCATTGCCTCATATAGCCCGGACTGGTGCTGGAGAAGCCAGCAGCCTGGACATGCCAATGGGCACAGACCAAAGAAAGCCTCAATAGATGCCTGTTCTCTCTAGCCAAAAGACCAGGAAATGGGCCGCTCAACCAGACAGAAAACTCTTAAACAAGAACCACTCTACTGTAACCCAACATCAGAGAAAAGAACCACAACCCCGCCCATGCCAATAAAGGCCAAGTAGAAACCCAGACTTCTGCTCTCAGCAGGCTCCCCCAACACTCTCTCGGGTGGTGTCAGGAAAGGCTGAATAGGGAGCCAGGACTTCCATCCCCACAGGGTAACATGGCATCCCATCCCTGCTGGATGATATCAGAGTGTCAGAGGAAGCCTAGTGGAGACTCCAGGGTTTTACTGCTGCTCTCCCTGTCCTCTCCTGCCAGTTCACTGTTCTGCCATCTCTGCCCCTACCTGTACCCCCAACCCATGGTCAGTGGAAGCCACCTGGGGAGCAGGAAAGAGGCCCTTCAACCCCTCCCAGTCAGAGAGGTATCAGTGGAGGTCTAGTGGGGAGTTGGAACTCCCATCCCTGCCCAGCAGCAGGGAGGAGCCTCTGCCTCAGGGATCAACTGACGCCACTGGGGGAACTTGAACTTCTGTCCCTACCTGACAGTAACCAGGCAGTGGCTCCTTCCACTGATGGCAACAGCGTCAGAAGAAGCCTACCAAAAACAAGATTTAAGTAAGATCCAGAGTCTCATAACATAATATCCAAAACTGTGTAGGATGTGATAAAAAAAAAAAAAATCACTCATCATACCAGGAACCAGGACACCCTCAACTTGAATGAGAAATAATCCACAGGTGCCAACACCAACATGACAGAGAGCTTTCAATGATCTGACAAGGATTCTAAGGCGGCCAACATAAAAAATGCTTCAGTGGGCGATTACAAACAAGGTTGAAACAAATTAAAAAAAAAAAAAAGTCTTGGCAAAGAAGTAGGAGTTACAATCAAGAATCACATAGAAATTTTAGAATCAAAGAATACAATAACCAAAGTAAAAAATCTCAGTGGATGGGCTTATCAACAGGAGGGAGAGGATGGAGGAAAGAATCAGTGAACTTGAAAATAGAACATTAGAAATTACCCAATCTGTGGGGCACCTGGGTGACTCAGTCAGTTAAGCATCTGACTCTTGATTTCAGCTCAGGTCATGATCTCGAGGTCGTGAGATCGTGCCCCCTGGTGGGCTCTGTGCTCAGTGGGGAGTCTGCTTGAGATTCTCCCTCTGCCCCTCCCCCCGTGCTCTCATTCTCTCTCTTTCTCAGATAAATCTTTTTAAAAAAAAATCTTTAAAAAAAAAAAGAAATTACCCAATCTGAACAACAATGGGAAAAGAGAATTTTTTAAAAAATGAACAGTGCCTCAGAGACATGTAGTGACTATCCCCTAAGACCTAACATTCGCATCATTGGAGTCCCAGAATGAGACGACAAAAAAGGTGAGGCCGGAAAAAGGCCTCAAGGAATAACGGCTGAAAATTTCCCAAAGTTGGCAAAAGGTAAAACTTACAAATTCAAGAAGCTGAACAAAACCCAAACAGGATAAACTCAAAGAAACCCATGCCAAGAGACATCATAACCAAACTTTTGAAAACAAGACAGAGAAAATCTTGAAAACAGCAAGAAAGAAACAACACCTTACCTACAGAGGAAAAACAATTCAAATGTGGGTGGATTTCTCATCAGAAACATGAAGGCCAGAAGATGGTGGCACAACATATTTCAAGTGTTGAAAGAAAAGAACTGCCAACCCCTAGTAAAAATACCTTTTGGAAATATGGGGGAAGTCAAGATACCCTCAGATAAAGGGAAGCTAGGAGACTACATCACCAGCAGACCCACCCTAAAAATTATGGTTAAAGGCAGTTCTCAAAACAGAAAGAAAATGATAAAAGAAGAAATCTTGGAACATCAGGAAAGAAGAATTGAATGAGTAAAAATAGAAGTACATGCAATAGACTTTCCTTCCCTTAAGGTGTCTGAATTATGTTTGATACCTGAAGCAATAACATTGTCTGATGTGGAGCTCAATATATGTGCAGGAAATATTTAAGACAACCGTATAATACTATACTATAAATGGGACACAGTAAAGGTATTTAAAGGGAGGTGAGGTTTCTATACTCCCCTCAACCTGATAAAATGCTGACAGGTGGATCTCTGTGGTGACAAAATAATTCTGTATCTTTGTTGCAACGGTTGTTACAGGAATCTCCACATGTGGTGAAATGGCACGGAATTATACCCTCATTGTACCAAGGTCAATTTCCTAGTTTTGATATTGTACTATAATTATGTAAGATGTAATCTTTGAGGGAAACTAGGTGAAGGGTATATGGGCCCTCTCTGTACTATGCAACTTCCTTGTAAATCTATAATTATTTCAAAATAAAGTTGGGTTTTTTTTTTAAAGATTGGGGCTGTTCTAGACTAAAAGTGGTTAAAGACACAAAGGCGATGGGGGAGACTTGATTAGATTCTGATGTTAAAAACATAAAAGGTAAATTTGGAGAAATTTGAATATGGACCAGACATCAGATGCCATCGGATGATATGAAATTATTGTTAATTTTCTTAGACGTCATAACAATATTGTGGTCGTGTAGGAGAATACAAGATGTATGCTGAAATATTAGGGGAGAAGTGTGGGGGCGCCTGGGGTGGCTCAGTCGTTAAGCATCTGCCGTTGGCTCCCTGCATTGGGCTCTCTGCTCGGCGGGAAGCCTGCTTCTCCCTCTCCCACTCCCCCTGCTTTTGTTCCCTCTCTCGTGTTCTCTCCCTCTGTCAAATAAATGAATAAAATCTTAAAAACAAAAAAAACAAAAAAAATTAGGGGAGAAGTGTGATGAAATCTGTAACTTACATTCCAATGGTTCAGAAAACAATGTAGCTACATGATAGATCGAGAGAGCAAATATAACAAGACAATACCAGTTGCTGAGTCTATGAGAAAGATAGATAGATGCCCATTGTACTATTCTGTATGTTTGTGAATTTTCATTTAAAAAAATTTGGAGAGAATACGTGGAGGAGAGATACATGATAAAGCAAGTGTAGCAAAATGTTAATGAGCATCCAGGTAGCCTTAGTTCCCTACAACATTTTTTCAATTTTCCCTACATTTGAAAGTTTTCGTATTGGGGGCGCCTGGGTGGCTCAGTTGTTAAACATCTGACTTTGGCTCAGGTCATGATCCCGGGGTCCTGGGATCGAGCCCCACATCGGGGTCTCTGCCCAGTGGGGAGCCTGCTTCTCCCTCTCCCACTCCCCCTGCTTGTACTCCCTCTCTCGCTGTCTCTCTCTCTGTCAAATAAATAAATTAAATCTTTAAAAAGAAGAAAATTTTCGTATTAAAATGTAGTGGTAAAAAACTTGAAAGATGATCACAACCCGGGGTCTTCCCCCTCCCCCAACATCCTCTTCTCTGATCGACTTTTCTCTCTTTCCCCACAGCACCGTAAAATACTATACTACAAATGGGACATGGTAAAGATATTTAAAAGGAGGTGAGGTTTCTATACTTCCCTCAACCTGATAAAATGTTGTTCTGTTTGTTGCTATATCCCCAAATCCTAGAACAGTGTCTGTACACAGCAAGTGCTAGATGAATGTTTGTTAAGAATGGATTTCCGGGGGCACCTGGGTGGCTCAGTCCGTTAAGTGTCTGCCTTCGGCTCAGGTGATGATCCCAGGGCCCTGGGATTGAGCCCGGCATTTGACATCGGGCTCCCTGCTCCGCGGGGAGTCTGCTTCTCCCTCTCCCACTCCCCCTGCTTGTGTTCCCTCTCTCGTGTTCTCTCTCTCTGTCAAATAAATAAATAAAATCTTTAAAAAAAAAAAAACGAATTTCTGTATCCCTGGGACCTAGATCGAGGTCTTGCATAGAGTAGGTGTGCAACGAGCGTTTGTTGAATTGAACTGAGATCTACATTCTACAGGAGAACTTAGAATAGACCTGTTGTACCAAGGTGGTTCAGAGCATGGGTGCTGGAATCAAATAGCCAGGGTCTGCATCCTAATTCCGTCACTTCCAGCTGTGTTAACATCTCCGAGCCTCGATTTCTCGATTGGTAAAATTAAAATAAGCATAGTAGCATCTTGGTAGGGGTTTTGTTTGCATGTAGAGCACTTAGAGTAAAGACTCGATAATTGGTAGCTAAGGACAACACAAGAACGGCAAAAAAGATGGTCTTCCCTGCATGTCATCCCGCCTCTGTCCCTCAACCGGCTGAGCCGGGGAGGCTAAGGAGATGTCCTTGGACAAGTATTCCCAAGTTCTTCTCCGGGTCCCCTGGAATGGTTTCTCTCACTTCAGATCTCTTCTTCCCTTTCCTTCCGCCCTGGACTCTCTTTCCTCTTGGCAGCCTGAAGTTCTTCCTCCCATCATCACCATGCGGGAATAGGGCGAAGGAGACAGGAGCCTGTGGGCCAGGGACAAGAGCTTAGAGCTCTCCTTTCCTCCTGTTCTAGGCTTGAGTCGCTCACCAGTGATGGAAGCAGGTCAAGTGTGAGACTGCGGTCATTTCAGGCCTAGAGGTTGAGAGAACAATAGTCCCGAGGTGGAGGCACTGCCAGGAGAGTAGCCATATATGCTGCCCTCTTCCTCGGTCCCCCGTTAAGAAAGATCACCTTCCCTGCCCTGCTCCAACGTCCCTTTGGTCCATTCTGCTGCTTCAAGTCTTTACTTCTGCTAGCCCCAGCTCAGAGCAAGCCCAGGGACCCATTGAGCATCTCCCTGCAACTCCCTCTTGGAAGTGGGGTGGGGTGGAGTGGGCGGAGGACGGGCTGAAATTGGAGATGTGGGGGCACCAGATCGGGGGCTGAGCTCCCCCGTGGCCCAAATCCCCCGTCCCCGCTTTAGGGTCGGCGGTACCCCAGATATCTGGGGAACTGGGGCTGAGCCTGGGGGCGCCACTGCCTCTGTTCCTTTAAGGAGCCGCTGTTTAGCATTCCTGCCGCTGCCGCTGCCGCTGCCTGACTCTGCACGCTGATTGGCTGGAATCAACTGAGAAGGGAGCCAGGGAGAGATGCTCTTGACTCCACTCAGATCCATCCTGGGGACCAGTGCAGGAGCGGTCCTCCCAGCGCCCAGCCTCTGCCCAGGCTCCCGCTTCTTCTTTGCCGCTGGGCCTCGGCCCAGGAGCCACGACGGGCGACACGGAGCCGCCAGTGCTGGAGGGGGAGCCGTGGGTGCGGGGCAGCGTGGGGGCAGAAGCCCCGGGACGCCCGCCCGGCCCCAGGCCCCGCTCCGCCCGAGCGCCCCCACGGGTGCCCCCCCCCTTCCTGGTCCGAGCAGTGTGAGTGTGCCCGGGAGCCCGGCGGCGGCGGCGGTGGCGGCGGCGGCGGCGGCGGCAGCGTGGAAACCGGCGTGGGCTGGGGGGTCCGGGCGGCGGGGGGCAGTGCCATGCACAAGCACCAGCACTGCTGTAAGTGCCCCGAGTGCTATGAGGTGACCCGCCTGGCTGCCCTGCGGCGCCTCGAGCCTCCTGGCTATGGGGACTGGCAGGTGCCTGACCCCTATGGGCCAGGTGGGGGCAATGGAGCCAGCGCGGGCTATGGGGGCTACAGCTCGCAGACCCTGCCCTCACAGGCGGGGGCTACCCCCACCCCCCGCACCAAGGCCAAGCTCATCCCCACCGGCCGGGATGTGGGGCCAGTGCCCCCTAAGCCAGTCCCGGGCAAGAGCACCCCCAAACTCAACGGCAGTGGCCCCAGCTGGTGGCCCGAGTGCACCTGTACCAACCGGGACTGGTATGAGCAGGTATGGACCAGCAGTGGCGGGGGGGGGGGGGGGGGGGGAACCGGGGGGGGGGCTGGAGAGTGGGGGCCTAGAGGCCTGGGGGTGCAGCAGGGGTTCCTGGAGGCCTCAAGCCAGTAGAACCCGAGCCCTAGCGTTTCACCTGGGCCAAGAGAGGCGGTTGGAAATGTATGCTTCCCGATGTGTGTGTGTTTGGGGGTCTCCATTTGGAGGGGATTGGGAGGAGCTGTGTGTGTCAGGAGGTGAAGGTATGGCGGAGGGGCACATTTTCCTGTGGGGGGGAACTGGGTTTGTCTCAGTGCGGGGGTTTAGCAGCGTCTCTGTGTCTGGCGGGGGGCGGGAGGTTCTGCGGGGGCTGTGTGTGGTGTGTGTCTCCACAGGAGGGGAGGAGGGGGCATGGTGCTCTGCGTAGGGGGGACATATGTGTGTATGTATGTTAAGGTGTGTGGAGGGAGGCAATGGAGCTCCTGTGAATCTATGTCGAGGGGGCCCATGTGCCCGGCTGGTGGAGCTTCATCTCTCAATGCCATGAGTCCCTTTCCGTCCCAGTCCCTTTGTGTGTGAATGTGCACATGGACATGTGGGGATGTCTCTCAGAATGTGGAGGTGTCTCTGTAGATGAGGCTGCAGGGATAGCTGTGTTTGCCTGCGTGTGTGGCTACATGTATATGTGTGTGTGAGCATGTGGCTCAAGTGTGTGCATGCGTGTGCCTGTGTGTGTGTGTGTGTGTGTGTGTGTGTGTGTTGTCCCTGGTGAGAGGCGCTTGACAGGCAAGGGAGGGGAGGGGGAGGAGGCAAGAGACACGTCCCAAGCAAGGCTGAGAGGCTGCTGAGAAGGACGGACTCTTTTGTCCCAGCAGCTCTGAAGTGTGTGTGTTCTGGGGGGGGGGTGCCCAAATGCAGGGGATGGGGGGACAGAAGCAAGCTTCATTGCTCTAGAGCAGGCATGGTGCCTGGAGCCAAGCAAGGGGCAGCTGCCCTGGTGCAGGACTGGCCCCAGTGGGGCATGTCCCCCTTGGGTACCTCCAGATGTGAGAGAACTTGGCCCCCGAGCCCTGACTTGGCACAGCTTGGGAACCCCTGGGTGCTGGGCACAACTCCGGATTCTACTCCCAGTCTAAGCTGCCAGCTTAGAAAATGGAAGGAGCATCTGTGGGAGAAGCAGCAAAATGGAGGCTGGGCCGGCAGAGCCAGGTCCTTGGCATGCATAGCGGAGGGCCTGTCTGCTTATTTGGCTCCGCAGCCCCCAGGTTAGGGAAAGAGGAGAAAGAGGCTTTGCTGTCGAGGGCAGGTGCTGCCTGCCCCAAGCTGGTGACCATTCTGGCCGCCTCTGTCCTCCTCTGGGGATAGAATGTGCTCTCACTCAGAAGCAAAGGTGGGGACTTCCTAGGGAGAAGAGTCCTCAGTTCTGGCCTTCTGTCTGTCCACACTCTCTGCTCCCCATGGCCCTTGCCTTGGCTCCTTGCCCTCTCCAGTGAGTCCCCGTCTTTCCTTCCCCCCCCCCCACCCCGTATCCTGGGGCCCTACCCTTGCAAACACTCTCTCAGGCTTATCCTGCTCAACTGGCAGACAGGTACCAGTCCCAAGGCTGGGCCAGTTGGTCAAGGTTTCTTTGCCAGGGCTGAGCCCCAGATGGCCCCCGGTCCAGGGAGCAGGGTCCCTGAGCGGGGCAGTGGGAGGCTGGAGCCTCTGGTTCTCGCTGGAGCTGGGCTGGAAGCATGGCTTACTTATCACATGTGGGCACACATGGTACACCAGATGCGTAGAGAGATGCATGGGTGTCCTTTTGCCTGCGTGTCTGTTGCATGTTACTTCAGGCAGCTGTTTTGGTTTCGGGGCTCTGAAAAGCCATCGGGGGCTGCAGCCGGGGTCCTCCCACCAACTCCCAGGGCTGCGGGGCATAAAGTCCTGGGGTCAGGCCCTGAAAAGGTGGAGGCATGACTCGCCAGGCCGCCCCCCCCCCCACCCGCCTGCCCTCTCTGTTTCTCCAAGCCAAAGCTGCAATGGAGTGTGTGTGTGGGGGGGAGTAGAGCAGGGCATGTGAAGGAGCCCCCACCCTAGGTTTGCAGCTCCCTTCAGAGGAGGACACCAGGGGTCAGGAAAGGGGCAACGCAGCCAGAGAAAGATGGAGGAGGGGGGCTGCGATACCTGGGGAGAGAGGCAAGGGAGTTCCTCCATTCTTGGGGATGAGAGTGGGAGCACAGGGAGCAGGGACTACTTGTCTGCCCACACTCACATTTTCACTTGACAATGGCCACAAGTATGTCTTGTCTGGGAGGCCAGTTCTGTGGGTTGCTCAGAACAATGCTTGCTTCCATCCCCTTCCCTTGCCTCTCCTCCCTTGGCTGCTGTATACTGAAGGCCAGGGACTCTGCTGCCAGTCAGGCCATGGGTTATGAGCTTCTCCCTCCTGGGGAACCTTGTCCACTCCGCTTCCATCCCGCCCCTGGCTTTGCCTCTGACTCCCACCCAGATCCTACCCCGGCTTTTTCTGCTGGGAAACACAAAGAGTTGAGGATCAAAAGCCCCTTGGTAGAAAATGGATTCGGACTTTGACTCCTTCCGTCCGCTTGAAGAGTCAGGTTCCTGGGGACACAGAGGAGATATGGAGGGAGGGTTCCTGGGGGTATTCTGAAGGGTGCACCTTTCCTTTTCTCATGAGGTCTGCTGGGGAAGGCGGTGAGTGGCCAAAACACCCGTGGCCTTGGCAGCTTGATTTAATCAAAAGAGCACCTGGAGACCTCTCTGGGCCTCAGTGTCACACCGTCTGTCACATGAGGGCGGTTGGACAAGATGGTGTCTGCTGTCCTACCAGTCCTGACATGGACATGGTGGGAGTCTGTGATCCCTAAGTCAGGGTGAGCTACGGTTCAGGAGGGGAATAGGTCCCCATCGGGGCCACTGGGTGTGCCCCCATGGATGCTAGGTGTGGTGTGGTTTGCCCACCATGTTCCATTTCCACCATCCCCCTTAGGCCAGCGCTGCACCCCTCCTAAGAGAACCCCGAAGCCCTGGAGCCCAGCCTCTCAGTGAGTGCACCACTGGCTGGCTCAGTCCCAGACAATTGATCTGGGCTAAATGGGGTCAGCCGGATATGGCTGGAAGTGAGGGAGGGGTGTGGCCTCCTCAGGGTCAGCCTGTCCCCATTTGTGGCCAAGAGGTGTCCTGGGGTCAATTCGGCCGCTACTCTTTGGGGGGTGGGGGAGGAGCGGGTTGATCGGGGGCAGATGGGTGGGGGTGGGGGAGAGGGCAGGAAGCGCTCAGGGAAGTGCCTGTGTCTTCCCCTAGGTGAATGGCAGCGATGGCATGTTCAAGTATGAGGAAATAGTACTTGAGCGGGTGAGTTTGCCAGTGGGTCGGGAGGAAAGGGGAGGAGAGGGTTCAGACCAGGAAAGGGAAGGGCCCAGGACCTCAGTCTCAAGACTCGTTGGGGGGGGGCACCTGATTGAGAGAACTGGGTGGGGGGGAACAGTGGCTCTTGGAGGCCAGTACTGCATCAATCAATCAACTAACTAACAGATATTAATTGACCTTGCTCGCTGAGGCCTGGGGAATTGGGGAAGGGATGGCTTTGCTGAGGCCTCTATGCTAGAACGGTCGGTCGGCACAGGCTGGGAAGCTGTGTGCCGGCCTGTGCCGTGGCCCCTTCTGAGGCCTGGAGAACCTGCCTCTCGGGGGTGGGGGGAAGTGGGGAGATCCAGAACCCTCCCTCATGCCCTCTGAGTGAGCGGGCTTGTGCCCCTCTGCCCCCCTTCTGCAGGGCAATTCCGGCCTGGGCTTCAGCATTGCAGGTGGCATCGACAACCCCCATGTCCCCGATGACCCTGGCATCTTTATTACCAAGATCATCCCTGGTGGAGCAGCTGCCATGGACGGGAGGCTGGGGTGAGGTGGCCTGAAAGCTGGGCTGAGGGTGGCAGGGGCAGGATGGCCATGAGGGGAAGAGGGCTGCCCCGGCAGGATGACCCTTTTATTAGATCTCAGAGGGGGCAGGGGAGGGGCGGGGAGGGAAGGAAGGAAGAAGAGGTGGGAGAGGGGGTGGAGGGGCGGTGGCAGGGTGTCATGCCTCCGGGGCTTCCTCCGCAGGGTGAATGACTGTGTGCTGAGGGTGAATGAGGTGGACGTGTCGGAGGTGGTGCACAGCCGGGCCGTGGAGGCGCTGAAGGAGGCGGGCCCTGTGGTGCGGTTGGTGGTGCGGAGGAGACAGCCCCCGCCCGAGACCATCATGGAGGTCAACCTGCTCAAAGGGCCCAAAGGTGCGGCCCTCTGGGCTCCTGTGCTCTGGCCAGAGGCCCCTGGTTGGCTCCGTAGGACATGGAAGGGAACAGCCTTACTCCTTGCCTGACGCCCCGCTCTAGCTCACAGGCTTCTTTCTTGACCTCCCATCTCACTCCCCCTTACTGACCTGGGGATGGCAGCCTAGTGTCTGGGCTCCCCTCCCCGCCGTGGGTGGTGGTGGTGAGGGGTGCTCCCATGGGGCCAGTGGGTTGGCTTCGGTGGGGAGTTGGGTCTGGGATTGACTGAGCACTCTAACTTCTCCTTGTGGCTCTCTCCCGCTCCCCTCGGGCCCCCACCCAGGCCTGGGTTTCAGCATTGCCGGGGGGATTGGCAACCAGCACATCCCAGGAGACAACAGCATCTATATCACCAAGATCATCGAGGGGGGTGCTGCTCAGAAGGACGGACGCCTGCAGATCGGGGACCGGCTGCTGGCGGTGAGACAGCCTTTGGGGATGCCCAAATGGTAGGGTAGGGTGGGGAGGTGGGGCGCTAGTAGGCTCTCATTCCACCTGAACCTCATTCAGGGGCCGCCAGCATTGTCGGGGGGGGCGGGTTTGAAGAGCATCATCACCATCTGAGTTGTGTGCACTCAGATACCAAGGGCCTCGTTCTTTTCATGGCTAGGGCTCCCTCAGCCTGGGGCGTCAGGCAAGGAGTAAGGCTGTTCCCTTCTGCCCTGCTATCCTAATGCTTCTCCACTTCTCACAGCACTACCCTGGGTCTCCGTTAGAGAGAGCCCTGTTGAATTTCACTGGAAGGGCACCTTTGGGGTTCCCTGGAGAGGCCCTCCCTTCTCCCCAGTGCCAGCCCTAAGAAAGCCTCTCCTCTTCTAGGTGAACAACACCAATCTGCAGGATGTGAGGCACGAGGAAGCTGTGGCTTCACTGAAGAACACATCTGACATGGTCTATCTGAAGGTGGCCAAGCCAGGCAGCCTCCACCTCAACGACATGTATGCACCCCCTGACTACGCCAGCAGTACGTACCGGTCCGCCCTGCCCCCGGCCTGAAGCCCCTGCCCCCCTGTTTCCGGAGGGGAAGGAATTCAACTCTCCTGTTCAGAGAGGGACAGAGAGAGAGCGCGCACACACTAGTGCTCAGGAGAACTGAGTCCGGAGCCCAGCTCTGTTCCTTAGAGCTGGGTGCCCTTGGATGGGTCCCTTTCACCTGTCTTTAGTTTCCTCTTTGGCAAAACGGAGCTAATGATATATGGGCTGCCTTCCTCATAGGACTGCTGCAAGGATCAAATGAGATCATGGACGAGAAAGCCCTTGGAAAACCGTATTAGGCTATAGAGATGTGAGGGATTATTATTAGTCACACCTCTAGTCATGCCTTTCTTTGTAGACTGCTTGACTTTAGCTCTTTCTAAGACTCACAGGAGTGAGCCCAGGATTCAGAAAGGGACTGTGGAGGAGGAACCCGGGGGTGGGGGGTGGGGGGGAGAGGGGAGGAGAGGCCTGAGGAATCAGCATCCCTTGGTGGCTTTTGCATCTGAGGTGGGGTGTGGGGCCCCAGTCCTTGGCGGGGGTGGGGTAGGGACCTACATGGGGTGGTCTCTGAACTTTTCGCTCCTTTTCTTGATTCCAGCTTTTACTGCCTTGGCTGACAACCACATAAGCCATAATTCCAGCCTGGGTTATCTTGGGGCTGTGGAGAGCAAGGTCAGCTACCCTGCTCCTCCTCAGGTTCCCCCTGCCCGCTACTCTCCTATTCCTAGGCACATGCTGGCTGAGGAGGACTTCACCAGGTAAACCCCCCCCCCCCGCCCCGCGCCACCCCTTTATCCTACTTAGGGATGAAGAGGATAGGAATCCGTTTCTGGCTAGCCTCGGGTCTCCTTGTAGTATGGCCAAGAAGAGGAGAAAGTCTTCATCATTTTTCTTTGGGGTCTGCGGCCCTCCCTCAGCCCTTAGGGCCCTAGGGAGGGACAGAGGGAGCTGCAGGGACAAGTTCCACCATCAGGGGGAGTGCCGAGCGTGTGGCCCCGATCCGAAAGTAGCGAGTAAGGCGGGGGTTGGGGGGGGTGGAGCGTGTAGGGGGCTGAGGAGGTGGAAGCTGCGGGGGCTTCCTTTCCCAAGACAGTTGCTGCGCCCCTCTGCGGCAGGCGTTCTAAGTTAGAGGAAAAAAGCCGTTGAGGCGGCGGGGTTGGCGGGACGCTGGGAGGCCGGCGGGCCCGGTGGCCTCCCAGGGAACGGCCCCGCCCCACTCTGGCGGCGGCCGCGGCGGCGGCGGGCCGTGGAACTGGTCCGGCCGGCCCGGGGCTCCGGGGGACAGGTTTGCGGCGGGGTGGGGCCTGGTAGGCTGCAGTGGAGCCGGAAGGGTAGGCGGACAGGGGGAAGGCGGGGGGGGGGGGGAGGGCTGGAGGAGCCATGGAGAGGGCACGCAAGTTCTCAGGCTCCGGCTTGGCCCTGGGCTTGGGCCCGGCCTCGGCCTCGGCCTGGAGGAGGGCTTCGCAGAGGTGGGCCTGGCCTCTGCGCTCGCTGCGGCCTGGAGGGGATGCCAGGTAGGAGGAGAGAGGGATTTGAGCGAAGAGCATCCGGGACTCAGGGCGGGAGCCTCTCGCACCCAAGACTGGGAGCAACAAAGGAGGAGTCTTGGACTTGGGGCTCTTCTGAGGAAAGATGCTTTCGAGTGAAGGCGGTGGGCCAGGAAAAGTGTGCTGGGAGTCGGGTTGTGTGGATACACGCGAGCGGCCGTAGCTCTCACCTGATGACACTGACCATTTCCAGAGGGCTGCCCCAGACGTAACATGGTTAGTCGCAGTTGGGAGTTTTCATGCGTTAACTCTCTTGAGTTAGGCTCCTCAGCTCCTTCTGGGGACCTGGGATTTCTTTACCTGTCTCCCACATCACCTGGCAAGGGCACACCTAGTAGTAGCTCGTGACCAAATCTGTGGTTGGGGAAGGTAGGAGGGGTCACAGTTGGTGCGTGGAATTCTGAGACTGTGGAGGAGCATGTGCAAAGGAAGTAGGTACACTTTGCGGATGGTGAGTGCGCTCAACCGCAGGCTGATTTCCAGTGCCCCTAACCGGTCCCCCTTGTCGTGGCCCAGGTCCCTCACGCTGGTGGTGGGATAGGAGAATCTGGGGAGAAAGAGGATGGGTGAATGGGCTCTGAGGTGATGGTCTCCAGACAGGGTCCAGGTGTGTTGAACTGAGAGAGCAGGGGACTGTCCACTGGGAAGCTGACTGCAAGCCCTCAGGAAGAAGGGAGGGAAGAGGAACAGAAACTTGGCACCTGGCAGAAGACAGCAGCCAAGCAGGTTTCGGGAGAGGAAGGAAGCAACCGGCTATCATACATAAAGGGACCTAGTCATGCTACAGCAGTATGGGCCTTGTCCTAGGCTGGCCCTCACAGGGACAACAGTTTATAGCCCCCTTGTCCTTACCCTTCTACTTCTTTCCCCCCAGAGAGCCCCGCAAGATCATCCTGCACAAGGGCTCCACAGGCCTGGGCTTCAACATCGTAGGAGGAGAGGATGGAGAAGGCATTTTTGTCTCCTTCATCCTGGCAGGAGGCCCAGCTGACCTGAGTGGGGAGCTGCGCAGGGGAGACAGGATCTTATCGGTGAGGAGACAAAGGAGAGGTGGGATAATGGGAGCCATGCCAATCTGAAAGGGAGGAGGGAAGATCTTGCTTTCTCCAAGGAATGCTTCTTGAGATGGGGGAAGGCTGAGCTGGAGAAAACTTAATATTCTCTTTAGAGATGACCTTAGGGAGTGCCAGGGACTGAGCCCAGACTTATCCTTGAGGAGGAAATGACTGTGTGCTGGATCTTAACCCTGGTTGGCATTTGACCCCCACAAAGATAATTATTACACCAGAGATGTCATATTCTTTTGGTCGCGTCTTAGGGGCAAGGATGGGATATTGAGAAACGCAGCTGAGTAGGCTTAGCGATGGGCTACCCATCTCCCTCTCCTAACTGCTATGACAGAGGACGGCCTTTCTTGTTTTGGGGATGGCTCATAGCTCCTCTCTTTGGACAGGTGAATGGCGTGAACCTGAGGAATGCAACCCACGAGCAGGCTGCAGCTGCTCTAAAACGGGCTGGTCAGTCAGTCACCATTGTGGCCCAGTACAGACCTGAAGGTAAGAGATGGAAGGTTGGACAAGATGATTTGGGGAGTTTGGACCAAAGTGTCGGCTTTTTGCCATCACAGGTACCAAAGCCTCTCGATCAGGCCCCTTCTGCCTTAGGGCAGTAACCTCTTCCTCTCTGGTTTGGGCGGCTTTGGAAGCATCTCTCGGAGGCTGTGCTCAGAGCCTGCGGAGAAGGGCTGCAGTGCAGCGGAAGGCCAGTAGTGGGCAGCAGCCTACGGAAGGAAGCACAGAGACTGGGGCGACTGGAAAAAGGGGAGGGGGAAGAGGGGCGGAGGTGCAGGGCTCAGAGGCGAAGCGACGCAAATGTGTGCGGCGGGACGGGAGGAGAGTAGCACTCGGGTAGAAGGACCTCAGGGCGAAGCGATGCGACCTCTTAAGGGATCTTGGTCCAAACCCCTATGACCCCCACTTCCTTCCTCTCATCAGGGTGACTGAGAAAGATCCATAAACGCACTGAAAAGGTGATGCTAGGCCGTCGGGGTAGGCACTCGGGAGTGGACCCCCTCCCCCTACGGGGGGCCTTCTTTGTGTTCTCGGGGAGCCGGCCCCTGGCTGGGCGAAAGGGCGGGGCCGGGTATGCAAATGAAGGCGTTTGATTGGCTGGGGCCAGCCGAGGCCCAGGTGCCGAGGTGAGCTGCCGGATGGCGCGCCCCAGCCAGCCAGCCGGCCGGCGGGGTGGCCATTGGCGGGCCGACCGCGGCCTCCAGCCGCACGCCCCGCCCCGTGACCCAGGCAGAGGGCGGCGGGCGCCCCTCCTCCCCCCCCCCCGTCGCGCGCCTCAGGCGTCTCCTCCTCCTCCTCCCTCCCCTCCCCTCCCCTCCCTCCCCTCCCCCTCCCCCTCCCTCCTCCCCTCCTCCCGCGCGCCCCGCTTTGTGTCCGTGGTCTCCCGCGCGGGACGGAGGGGCTGGCCGGAGCTGGCGCTTTCTCGGCACTAGACCTGGACTCCGACCCGGCGCCAGGTGAGGTGGGGCGGACGAGGGTCAGGCCCCCTCGCAGTCCCCCCCCCCGCCCCCGGCCTCTCTACGGTTCTGTTCTCAAACTCTCTCTTTTCCAACACTGAGCCCCCAACTAGTCTGCGCCCTCGCCGGACTCCCTCCGCCTCACGCCCCCAGCACCGTGTGGTGCGCAGCTCGGGAGCCCCTCCTGAGAGCCCCTCTCGGCCCCAGGGGAGCGCCGCCCGGGGCTGAGCGCCCGCTCTCCCGCCCCTGGGCCCTGTGTGGCCCTCACCTCTTTGCCATCACCTCTCCCCACTCGCGACCTGTGCCCCTTTACGCCCCGGGACCTCTGCCCTCCCCGCAGCCTCCTGCCTGCCGGCCGCAGCGTCCCCGCAGCTCCCTAATCCCTTTCCTCCAAGGAATTTTCTAACCGGCCCCCTCCCCCACACGCATTAATCCGCCAAACCTGGCTACCTCTGGGAGCCCCCGAGCCTGGCTTGGTAGTCTCAGGACCCCACCCCCAGCCCCGCTTTTGTTTGCCAGGGTTTTCACACCGCTCCTGACTTCTTTCGCCTCCCCCTCCTCTTCGTAAGCCCGGCCTTTGTCCCTTGGGGCTGCAGCGCCTGGACTCCTTGGACACCTAGGCCCGGTGGGCCGGTTAACTAGGGTGGGGGAAGGGACCTCGCCCGGGCAGGTGCTCTGGTTCCGTGATGAGAACGGGAGAGGCCGGGAGTCCTGTCGCCGAGCTGTGATGAGGGATCGAGAAGAGCCTACCTTTGTCCTTTCCGCTCTACCCCCCCCCCCCCCGCCCCTGTTCAGTGCCTCGAGGCGAGGGCCTGAAGGGGAAGGAGAGAGGGGCCTGCCACCTTCTGCTCTAGGCTTCTGTGATGGGGGCAGAAGTGTGGGGAGGCATCTAACAGGAGAACTTGTTGGTCTGTGGTCAAGGGAAAGAGGGAGGCAAATGGACACTTTGAGTCATTTCTCTCCATGTGTGGTGTTCAGTTAATGACAAGAAACACACCTTAGGGTTATTGGTTGGTTGGTTGGTTTTCTTATTTCTGCGTGTGCTCTTTGCTTCTCAGTGGAGAGCTATCCATCTGATTTTTATTAGCAACCAGTATTTATCGTGTCATGCCCACAACTTAGACAATCGTAGGTTCTGCAAAGAAAATGGTTTCTCTTGCATATTTGGGTGGGTGTGTGTTTGTGTGTGTGTGTGTGTGTGTGTGTGTGTGTGTGTGTGTGTGTGTGTAGGAGAAATTGATGTGTTTCTTTCGGTTTTGCTCTGTGATGTTCCACGGGCACATGGAAACAATACTGTGAATTTATTTGGTGGTAGTATGTTGGAAACTGGTGACTACATATTTCTATGAGTTTTATTGGGAGAATGTAACTGGTTTGCCTAAAAAGCTGCAAGTTGTCCAGGATAAAGGGATTCATTCCTGCCAACGTGTATTGCTCTCTGTGCGTATTTCTGAGAGTTTATAATGTATGTTGAGGTGCTGTCTTACGTTAGGTCTCTCTACCACACAAAGCCTGTCTTAGGATTTAGTTGAACCACTGTTGGCAAGGCTCTGCCACTCCAGTCCTAACGTCTTTCTTTGCTTTGGTAAATCCAGCAGGGCCCCAACATGCAAAAAGCTTTTTTTGTTGTTGTTCTTTTCGAAAATGGACCCTCAGAGACAGGTCCAGAGGGACTGTCGAGCATTCGGTATTGGGCTCTGAATTTTCTTTGATAAAGTGATAGCTTTTAAAAATAAGGACTCCATGTTGATCATTTTATGAATATATTAAATACTGTTCTTTGGAAAATTGTATTACATGGCCATTTACAAAATGAATAATCCAAATATATGTCTGTTGGCCAAAATGGCAGAGACTTTGCATGTTTCGGACCACGTAAGCATTCATTGTTTGTCTTATTTTCACATAGAATGTGGGACCTGGAAAGGTTTGCATACTCCAACCCGTCTTTGTGCAAACCGGAACAGTGACAGGAGAGCAAGGACATGATTTGCCTAAGGTCATGAAGGGAAAGTTGCCAAGGGTCAGCAGTTGGTTTAGGTCTGAGGTCCACCAGTTGGGACAAACCATGCTTGGGAATACCTGAGAGACCTAAGACCTAGTTGGAGTGGAGGAACAACAGGAAAAGAACTGGGGAAATAAAGAAGAGAGACTAGGGAAAGAAAGATGTATGGCCAGGGGTAGATTAGAGTGAGCTCCGTAGTGGCCACTGAGCTCCATTGCCAAGCCAGTGCAGTCTTTAGCTAGATATCATTTCGCATGAGAGCTTAAAAAATAGCTTTGACTAATTAGAACAATCAGTAAGAATAATTTTTCCCTTTTTTAATGGCTTAATTGAGATATAATTCATTTAGCATACAGTGCACCCATTTAGGTGTACAATTCATTGGCTTTTAGTGTATCCACAGCGTTGTATATCCAGCGTCACAGTCAATTTTAGAACGGGTTCATTACCCCTCCCCTTTTAATACATAGAGAGGGTTCAAGCATTGGAAGGGTGTTAAGTGTAGGACAGTTGCTTCCTAGTGTATCTCCCCTGGGCACTTAGGGGCTGGATGGCAGCTTGATGGGAATGCTTTAACCTTGGGATTCTTTCATATATCTGGTTTATTCAGTGTAGGTTAAACACATAATGAAGATAGGAACCATGTCTATCTAGTTGAACTTTGTATTGTGCCTAGCATGGGTGCTTTACAAGAATTTTTATGATGAAGCTTTGGAAAATATTAAAATAGAAATAGAAGTGCCAAATGATAAGGTACCACAGTGAGAGATGCTATTTAATAGTTTCACTCTTGATTGCCCCAAACTGTTGTGGACACAGCAATCCTACCTATTAGCTAAAAATAGCATGATGTTCTTGGGCATGTATAATCCTGCTCAAAATTCAAATTGAAAATTTAAAACAACTGGCTCTTGGCAAAGGCTCTCGTCCAATCTATTCTAAAATGAAAAATATTGGGCGCCTGGGTGGCTCAGTTGGTTAAGCGACTGCCTTCGGCTCAGGTCATGATCCTGGAGTCCCGGGATCAAGTCCCACATCGGGCTTCCTGCTCAGCGGGGGGTCTGCTTCTCCCTCTGACCCTCTTCCCTCTCGTGCTCTCTATCTCTCATTCTGTCTCTCTCAAATAAATAAATAAAATCTTTAAAAAAAATAAAATGAAAAATATTTTTCTATGATTTGTGGAATTGCTCCACCAAGGGAAGTATGGGCTTCGTGTTATTAACATTTTATTTTAGGAGCTATCTCCTACATTTTCCCCCCTAGTTACTTTGTTTCAGCCTCTGTTTATAAGCTGAACTAGTATTTTTCTGGAAAGCCCTTTTGTTTTTAGAGTAAAACCTGAGCCCCAAATCAGGAGGTGAGCCAGAAATTGGTCACTAAGGTAGCTAAACTGGGAATTGATATTTTATGACCAGAAATTTTCACCTGGCATGTAAATCTGGACAGGCAGGGGGGAAGAGAGTGAGAGAGAATCTGTTTTCCATACTTACTTTAAAGTGCTGAATAAGCACACTTTCACCATGGAAATGCCTTTAGGTAAGGCCTTCATGAAAGAATTAAGGATCAGTGATGATAATAACTTGAAAGCATAAAAGTAGCATTTTTCCCATGACGTTCAGTAACCATCCCATCTTCCCCCGTTGGAGAATTGAAGATGTAACCATAGCTGTTACCCTATCAGCATGATCTCTCTTGAGAGCACAGAGGTGAAGGTTTACCAAGGCAAAGAATTCAACTCCTGAAACTCCTTTTGCTATCCTAAAAGAAGACTGATATAGGGAAGGCAGAAAATGAAGTCCTGTTAATAGCATTTCTGCACTGAATAGTTTAAAGGCAACTCGTTTTGTATTCATGCTTGTGTCCCCCCCACATAGACTAGAGCCTGTCCCATGGTTTGTTCTACCGAATTAGTGAGTATCTCTATGTTCCAGATGGTTTTGTAAGCATCCATCTTCAGGATAGCCCTGTGGGATAGATGGTATCATCCCCAATTTACAGATGAGGAAGGTGAGGGTCAGAGAGGCTGAGTGACTTGCTCAAGGTCCCACAGCCAGTAAAGAGCAGAATCAAAGTGTGAAGTCTGATTTCCTGAGAACTTCAGGTCCAGGGCTTTTGCCTCTAGGCCACAACTACCTCCCATCACAGCAGAGAAGCTGTGAGCCCCCTCTTTCTACCCAGATACATCTAGACACAGAAAAAGATAATGCTCTGAGACTCTCCAGGTGCCAGGAGCTGTTAACAAATGGGGTAAAACCAACTGCCAAATGTCAGCTTTTTAGTCTTGATGGCCCCAAACTCCTGTACCAAAGGAGGAAGTAACCAGGGAGTAGAGGGGCTGCTGGAAGCCTGAGGGAGACCTACAGATTCCTACAAAAAGAAAGTGGGCTTTGGAAGACTACTATAGAATGATAATGTGGGGGAACCCAGGAGGAACAAAAAGATGGGAGCTGGTTTGCTTTGACATAGTAGCAGATGTGTGCAGGCTTAAGAATATTAATTCAGTAAGTAGGCATTTCTCATTTCTTCGAGTGAAATGGAGTATTTGTCATTCATTTTTTTATGACCTTGTAGTTCACTCATTTAAGGGTACAATTCAGTAGTGTTTAGAATATTCACATCAATTCAATTATTTTAGAACATTTTCACCAACCCAGAAAGAAAACTGTACTCTTTAGGTGTAACCACCCCCCTGCCCCAACTCCCCATCCCCCTGAGTACTAGGCAGCCAGTAATCTACTTCCTTTCTCTTAATGGATTTGCCTATTCTGGACATTTCATATAGATGGATTCATATAATTGTAGTCTTTTGTGACTGGCTACTTTCACTTAACATAGTGTTTTCAAGGTTCATCCATGTTGTAGCATGTACCAGGGCTTCATTTCTGTTTCTGGCTGAATAATATTCTATTATATGCATACAACATAATTTGTTTATCCATTCATCAATTGACAGATATTGGGTTGTTTCCACTTTGAGTCTGTTATGAATAATGCTCTATGAGCATCCATATGCAAAGTTTTGCATGGACATGTGTTTCCATTTCTTTTGGGTATGTATACTTACTGGATCATATGGCAACTCTATGTTTAACCTTTTGAGGAATGGCTAGGCTGTTTTCCATAGCGGCTACACCAACCTCACAGTCCCAGCAGCAGTGAGGGTTCCACTTTCTCTATATCCTCACCAACCCTTGTTAGTGTCAGTCTTTTTGATTTTCGCCATCCTGGTGAGTCTGAAATAATATTTTGGGGTTTTCATTTGCATTTCCCCAGCGGCTAGTGACATTGAGCATCTTTTCATGTGCTTATTGTTTCCCATTCATTTTTGCTTTGCTCCATCCCCTGATTTGATTCTCACCCTATTTCTTTTCTAAATTGACTCGAGACCAGAGCAGGACAACTACGTTATTACTCAGGTGATTCGAGGGAACCAGGAGGATAGGGGACTACCTTTCACTCTTATCACTGAGGGCTGGAGGGGCTGAAGCCTTGGGTGTAGATAATTTTAGCTAGGAATGCTGACCTGATAAAAGTGATAGGGCCCACCCCCCCCAAAACAAACAAACAAACAAACAAAAAAAGCCCCACAGCTTATTCACATACCCAACAATTCACTCATTTAAAGCATACAGTTTAGTGTTTTTTAGAATGTTCAGACTGGTGCAGCTGTCGCCACAATTAAGTTTAGAACATTTTCCTCACCCCTAAAAGGAGCCCTGTCCCATTAGCAGTCACTCCCCATTTCCTCCAACTTCTCCCCTCCCCTAGCCCTAGGCAACCACTAATCTACTTTCTATTTTTATAAAGTTACTCTATCCGGCCGGTTCATATAAATGGAATCATACCATATGTAGTCTTTTGTGTCTGCCTTCTTTCATTTAGCATAATGTTCTCTAGGTTCATCCATGTTGTAGCATGTATCAGTACTTCGTTCCTTTTTTATGGATGAATAATATTCCATCCTATGGCTTTATCACATTTTGTTCCTGTATTCATCAGCTTACGAACATTTCAGTTGTTTCTGCCTTTTGACTATTATGAATACTCCTGTGAACAGTCATAGACGAGTTTTTGTGTGGTCATGTTTTCAACTCTCTTGGAGATAGATACATACACACACATCCCTAGGAATGGAATTGCTGGGTCATAAGGTAACTTAACATTTAACATTTTGGAGGAACTGCCAAACTTTTTCCCAAAGTGGCTGCATCCTTTTACCTTTTAGGCCAGCCCTAAAGTTTGTTTGTAAACTTAGGAGAGAAACTTAGAAGAGAAAAAAACGTTAGCTTTCTTTCCAGTTTTGCCTACTGGGCTGAACTTTATATACAGATATGTGTGTTTGTGCTGGGGGTTTTCTATCTCCCATGTAGCCCAGGGACATAGTAGCTAGAGTTGGCAAAGCATTCTGCACCTAGCTAGGCAGGTGCTTTCTTTTCCTTGTTAGATGGTTTGAGACAAAATCCTATAAAACATCAGTTTTTTGGGGACACCTGGATGGCTCAGTCAGTTAAGCGTCTGCCTTCTGCTCAGGTCGTGATCCCAGGGTCCTGGGATCGAGTCCCACATCGGGCTCCTTGTTTGGCGGGGAGCCTGCTTCTCCCTCTGCCTGCCACTCCCCCTGCTTGTGCGCGCGCTCTCTCTCTTTCTCTGACAAATAAATAATAAAAATTTTTAAAAACAAAAAACATCGGGGCGCCTGGGTGGCTCAGTTGGTTAAGCGACTGCCTTCGGCTCAGGTCGTGATCTCAGGGTCCTGGGATCGAGGCCCGCATCGGGCTCCCTGCTCGGCGGGAAGCCTGCTTCTCCTTCTCCCACTCCCCCTGCTTGTGTTCCTGCTCTCGCTGTGTCTCTCTCTGTCAAATAAATAAAATCTAAAAAAAAAAATAAAATAAAAACAAAAAAAATAAAAACAAAAAACATCAGTTTTCCTGATAGGATAGAATGACAATAATAATATATAGGAATGAGAGTGAATTATTTATTTAGTTATAGCTCTTTGAGATTTCCTTTTAATTCATTGTATTGCTTGTTGAAATCTTGACCCTGTTATTTACACTGTTGATTTATTTAAAGCTTTAGCCTTATATTCTATAATAGGGAAATTGTTTTGTTTTAAAGAGAAATAGGAGAAGTAGAATAATTTGGGCCTGTCATTGTTACTGAAAAAACACAGTTTTTGCTTCCTTATGTTAAGAATGTATGTATAAATAATGTGTATATATGTATAAAAATATACACATATATTTTGTGTGTGTGTGTGTGTGTGTATGTATGTATAAATGCTAAGTCATTAAATCCTATGGGAATCATCTTGGAGGGGGAGCCAAGGCCCTGGGTTCTAGTTCTTACTTTATCTTTTTGGGGGGGGGGGGGGGGGAGGGGGGAGAGAGAGAGAATCTTCCCTGAGCATGGAGCCTGACGTGGGGCTCGATCTTGCAACCCTGAGATCATGACCTGAGCTGAAATCAAGAGTTGGACTCTTAACCGACTGAGCCCACCCGGGTGTCTGAGTTCTCACTTTAAGTTAGCTGAATGATCTTATGCTAGTCAATCTCTTTGAGCCTCAATTTTCTGATCTGTAAAATAAGGGGACTGTGCAAAATGATCTCTAATGTTTCTTCTACCTCAGGTTTTGTGTCAGATAAATGGAATTGAGTTGAAAATGCAATTTACATTTCTATTTGTACCTAGACTGTTATTGAATCACAAAGTCTTGAGCTAATAATTACGTCTTGCTTTAATAAGGGTCTTGTCTTCCCCTCTTCTTTCCTGTGATAAGGCTTTCATTCTCTTGAAATGGATCTTTGTTGGGGCGCCTGGGTGGCTGGCTCAGTCCTTAGGCGTCTGCCTTTGGCCCAGGTCATGATCTCAAGGTCCTGGGATCGAGCCCGGCATGGGGCTCCCTACTCAGCGGGAAGCCTGCTTCTCCCTCTCCCACTCCCCCTGCTGTGTTCCCTCTCTCGCTGTGTCTCTCTCAAATAAATAAATAAAATCTTTTTTTAAAAAAAAGAAATGGATCTTTGTTTACTTTTCATTGAATTTGGATATCTTTTAAAAAGCAAAGGCCAGGGTGCCTGGGTGGCTCAGATGGTTAAGCGTCTGCCTTCGGCTCAGGTCATGATCCCAGGGTCCTGGGATCGAGTCCCACATCAGGGGAGACTGCTTCTCCCTCTGCCTCTCTCTCTCTCTCTCTGTCTCTGTCTCTCATGAATAAATAAATAAAAAAGTTTAAAAAATAAATAAAAAGCAAAGGCCATTGAAATTTGGGGATTTTTCCACTTGATGAAATTAAGTGATAAAAATTTAACTAGACCAAAAGAAGAAAACTAGTATGTTTTGTATAAATATGTACATTAAGGGTCTGGTTTACATACATATTCTTCAGATTTTCACAAAGGAGGAAGGATTTTGCAAATCTTGCGTTAAATTCCAGATTAGATTTTTTTTTTTTAAAGATTTATTTAGGGACGCCTGGGTGGCTCAGTTGGTTAAGCAACTGCCTGCGGGTCAGGTCATGATCCAAGGGTCCTGGGACTGAGCCCTGCATCAGGCTCCCTGCTCCGTGGGGAAGCCTGCTTCTCCCTCTGCCTGCTGCTCCCCCTGCTTGTGCTCTCTCTCTTTGTCAAATAAATAAAATCTTTTTAAAAAAATATTTATTTATTTTAGAGAGAGAGAGTGCGTGGGTGCATGTGCACACACGCGAGTGGGGCGGGGAGGGCCAGAGAGAGAGAATCTTCAAGCCGACTTCCTGCTGAGCACGCTGAGCACGGAGCCCGATGCATGGGGCTTGATCCCATGACCATGAGATCATGACCTGAGCAGAAACCAAGAGTCAGACGCTTAACCTTAACCACCGAACCACCCAGGTGCCCCCAGACTAGATTATTAAGAGTTGTTTTGTAAACACTCAGAAAAAAAATGGTGAGCACAGGAACCAGTATTGGTTTACCAGGTTCAAACAAGTCATGTCAGACTTGCCAAATTGCCTTGAGGGGACAGGGTTACTGGACTGGTAGGTCAGGGAAATATGGTAGATGTGGTATATCTAGATTTTGACAAGGAATTGGCAAGGCTTCTCTGGATAAGATGGTGAGGTGATAATAGTGATAATATGTCTAAGGGGATTTGTCTGCAACTGATTGATCAATCCCAAAGGAAAATGATGAATGAGCCAGGAGTAGTGTGAAGGGGAGTTTCTAGTGGTTGTGTGTGTCCTGGCTTTGTCCTTGGGCCTGTCCTATTCAGTCTGCCTCCTCACTCTCCTCAAATTATATTTATTTTTGTATTGCATTTAGATTTATAACAAATTGGAAAATACAGAAAAATACAAAGTAAAAAAAATCAAATCTCCTGTAAAACTACCTTTAGAAATAACCAGTTTGTGTCTATATGTGTATGTATGTGTTGGGTGTTATTTCCCTCCAAACCTTTATATATCATATAATATGTATGTATCTCTTTCAAGACTAGAATCATTGATTTAAGCAGTTTTGTATCCTTGCTTTTAACTTGCTGTATGTCATGAATATCTTACTAAAATGGTTTTTAATAGTTAATATTTTATCGTGTGTGCCATAATTCATGTGACTATTTTTGGTGGACATTAGGTTTCCAATTTTTTATCTGATAAATAACACTGATGGATATCCTTGTATGAGGCTTTTTGTGAATCTGATATTGCTTCTTCAGAATGAATTCCTTGGTGTGAAGTTATTGGTCCAAAGGGTATGAACATGTTTAAGACTTGATATATTTTGCCAGATTGGTCTCCACCTCCACCAACAGTATAGACGGTGTGTAGTTTGCGATCTTGCTAACATGGAGCATTATTTTTTTAAAATCTCTGCAAATTTGATAGGTAAAAAATGTTATTTCACTCATATTTTAATTCTTTTTTTAATAACAATTGAATGTGTGTGTGTGTGTGCACACGCATGTGTATGTTCACTGGTCATTTTGTGTGTGTGTGAATTGCCTTCTTCATACCTCTTCTCCATTTTCCCTATTGAGGTGTGTTCATACGTTCTTATTGATGTGTAAAAGCTTAAATGTAGTTAGAATATTAATTCTTTGTCATGTATATTACAAAGATTTTTCCCAGTTTATAGTTTGCTTTTTTATTTTATTTTGATGTACAGATATTTTATGTTTTTATGTAGTCTATCAGTGTTTTCTTTTGTATCTTTAACAAGTAAGTGTTCACTTTTGTTTTATTCTAGTTCTTTAATGTTATTGTTTTCACACTTAAAACCTTAACCTGCCTGGAATTTATGATGTAAGGTAGGCTGGTACCTTATTTGTGCTCCAAATGTTTAATGAATTACCTCAGTACCATTTATTAAATATAAATAATCCATCATTTCCCTACTGTTTTGAAGGGCCACCTTTATTACACAGACACACACACACACAATTTGGATTTTGGTATCTTATTCTGTTCTGTAATATTTTACTCTGGGATTATCAGTTACTGAAAAATGACCACAGATGACCACAGTAACAGGAAGTCTTTCTCTAGGTCCCATTTTTCTGGGTTCCTCTCACACAGAAACTTGATTCAAAAGATTCCGTTGATACCCCAGTAAAGATTGTCAGTGGATTTGTGTTCCTGTCAGAGTGACTACAGAGTGAAGAACATTTGACTCTAGACTCTCAATTGACTTGGTAAAATGTAGAAATCAGTTACATTAACATTAACTCAAGTTGGCAAGCTTAATCATAAAATGTTTTGTTTCAATCACTGTGTTGCAGCATCTCTGTTAAGTGGAAAAGATTGTTATGAACAAGATTGCCCGCTATCTTGAGAGCAGGGAAAGGTATATTTTGTCTTCATTCTCATGTTTTCTGGATGAGGTGTTTTGTTTTGGGGTGGTTCTTAGATACAGTTTGGATTATGGGTTGAAGGAGCTAAAGGCTTTGTTAATCCTGCATGTGAATATACTATATGAAGTTCCTTTGAAACAGAGAAAAGGTCCTAGTTGAGGCTTTTACCCTAATCTGCTGGGTCATCTGGGATAGGTGAGAAGGACCAATGGCAAAGTCCTGTGAATAACTTTTTCTTTGCTTGATGTGAGGTCAAAGCGTTTATCATTCTACTCATTTAAGACCAGGTGGCTGAATGTAATGAAACCTTTATATACTATAGCACTTTTGCTCAGTAGCTCTTCTTGCATCCTCACTAAGCTCTTTGGGGGACAGAAACATCCATTCAACAGGGATAAACTGGAATCTTTTATGGCATGCTGATCTATTTTTATTTCCAGTATCAGGATGCTATCCAGAACCCTGGCCATGTATGTGTATGGCTGAGGAAGCACATTGTGGCAACGTAGGGACCAGAACAATGACACTGAGGTTTCTGTTTTGGGTTAGTCATGGTTCCGAGCCCATTGTTCTAAAAGTAGAGCTGAAATTATTTTTCTTCAAGCAATATTTGCTCATATTGAGACCTGTTTGCCACTTTTCTGCCCTCTCACATAGCCTTAAGACATTTTTTTTTTTTGCAGTTTCTACCCATTGATTTGATATTATTCCTTGACCCAGAGAACTTAAGATTATTTGCAGATGTGAAGATTTCCCTCTTCTGGCTCATATTTAAAAAAATTAAAATTAGACTAGCCCTAAGTTTGATTCCTTATGGGCCCCATTGATTTGGTCATAAAATCATAATTATGTCAAAATTATAAGGGACCTGAGGAACTGTCTAGTTTTAGAGGTCTTAGATTCTTTAAACAGTAGACCCCATAATTAAAAACTAACCCAACTAATATTATTATTAATATTATTATCATATTATTTTATTTGTGATTCCTAGAAGTATGTAGTTTTGGTCCTCTTTGATGCTGTTTGGCTATTCATACACTTACCTCCACACCAACAGGTATCTTCTTGATGGACTTATTTTACTTTCAGCTCCATCCATTTTTTTCCTTTCCTCCCCTCCCTCCCTCTCTCCCTCTCTCTCTCTCTCTCTCTCTCTCTCTCTCTCTCTCTCTCTTTCTTTCTTTCTCTCTGTTTCTTTTTTTCTTCTTTAAGGATCAGCTCCATCCATTTCTTTTGAAAACATGAGCTATAGTATTGGGACAGATGCTTATAATTTAGACACATCCTGAGGGTCTGCGCTCCAAAGGCAACTATAGAAACCTAAAACACTATTCATACACATCAAAATCTGTGACTGTCTCATGAGGTTGTCACTTCATTTCCACCACAGTTCTGTACTTTTTCACAGTGGGTGATTCCCTTGAGCTCAGTGCAGCTCAGCTAATGGCAAACAAGAGCTGTATGAGTTTGAGATTTGAACACCTGTACTTCTGTAAGAACAAATGAGCCTTTGGGCAGCTGTTGACTTATTTGGAGTTTCTAGCTAATCAGTACACGTGCAGTTATCCAGCCCCGTCTTCCCTGCTCAGTATTTGTACAGGGACTCAAGGTCAGGAAGTTACACTTCTTTTGTACTTTGTGTCTTCCCATTGTTGCTACCTGTCGCAATCTGTGTGTCTGAAGTCTGTCATTCAGTTGTTTCCCCAACTTTGTTGTCATTTCCAAATTTGATAGGCATGGCTTTTATTTTATTTTGTAGCATTTCCTTGTTTATATCTTCATTCAAATCATTGGTAGTCTCTACCACGTGAAGAATAAATACCCTTTGTTGCTACCATTTGTTTCCTGTCTCTACAACATTTTCCTACCCATAATCTAGGCCCAAATGAACTTTCTATGGGTTAAGAAACTCAGCCCCTTTCAGCTTTTCCAAATTAATGACAAATGTCATTTTTTATCCAGAAAAGACAGTTTTTTTAGAGTGGGGGGAGGCAGAGGGAGGAGAGTGAGAATCTTAAGCAGGCGCCCTGCCCGGCATGGAGCCCTATACAGGGCTTATCAATGACCTGAGATCATGACCTGAGCCGAAATCAAGAGTTGGATGCTTAACTGACTGAGCCACCCAGGTGCCCCCTGAGAAAACAGTTGTGTCGTTAGGAAGGTAGATGGGTTTGAGAGCAAAGTTTTATTAGAGGGGAGATGGATTTGGAGGCTTGGATGTGTGTCCAGTTCATATTAGTGAACGTTGTAGTTTCGGTCCTCTTTGATGCTTTATTAGGCCGTTAAGTAGATCTTGAAACCTCTGACATGTCAGTGTTTTTGCATAAATGGTTTGTGGTTTTGTTGGTCAGTTTTTAGCATTTTGGGGTGGGTAGAAGGAGAAAGTTTTGTATTTTAATTAGTTCCTGAGGAGCCAGAACTTGAGAATTAGTGTCCAGGTTTGTCCTGTCAGATCTTTATCATGAATTAACACATTCAATAAAAGTTTGTTGACTCAACAAGGGTGCTGATTGCCAAACTTTGAGAAGGAAAAAAAAAACCCACATCAAGGAGCTTATAATTTTGTAAAGGAAATGACATCACCACAAGTTCTGGGCACTAGATTTTAAAAGGGAGAAGTAGTACAGCGTCTGGAAACCATGTTAGATGAAGAATACTTAAGGAAGTAATAATATTTAGCCTGGAGAAGGAATAGCTTATTTTGAGGACATGATGACTATTCCCTATTACGGCTGATATTATCCCACTTTTTCCTGGTCTTTTAGGAAAAAACTCAGAGGTTGCCTTTGATCCCTTCATCCAATCAGATGTCAAATTTTATCTCTTCTAGTTCCAACATATTTCTTGATTCTTGTCCCTTTTTTTGTATTCTCAATTGCCCCCCCCTGCTATGTCAGGCTTTTCAAGTCATTGTCTCTACCCATAGAAGAGGTTCTTGGTCTCTTTTATCTTTCTCTCTGTCCTCCATTCTATATTACATTCCCAGAATAATCTTCCCCCCAAACCTAGTTCTGATGTGTCATGTCCCTATTTAAACACTTAACAGTGGTTCCCCTAGCCTAGTAAGAAAGTCTTATCTCAGACTCTTAGAATCTGGTCCCCAACCTTCCATCACCGCCACCTTACTCTTTTCACACTCTACCTTCTATTCAGGCTTATTCAGTATTCTTGGAACCTGCTCCAGGCTTTCCCAGTTCTTTGACCTTCTTTAAACTGTTCCTTCATACTATTATGAAGAAGAGATCCATCATGTTTTAAATGTTGTTTTAAACACCCAAATTAGGACCAGCTGGCAAAAGAAATGGCCCTTAAACCAAGAATTTTCTCTTGAATAGTGTTATCTAGTCTAGTAATGAAGGAATAGAGAGCTTCCCAACATTGGACATACTTGAACAGAGGCTGAGTGCTGGCTGGTTTGGCTGATGTGAAAGCAGGGGCTACTTGCACTAGGGGCTGTAGGGGCTAGACAAAAAGAGAAAGCATGGTCCTCTGCTGCTAAATCTACATGTGAGGCACCAACCACACTTTATCGCCCCTCAGTAGCCCTCATGACACACACACACACACACACACACACACACACACACACCCATGATCAAGTCATTCCTTCACTTAAAATCTTTTAATAACTTCTTTCCATCACTCTTAGGATAGTCAAGAGAAAATGAAGAGGCAAAATCAACAGTAAGGCAACAACAATGAAGTTAGAAACAAAGCGGTGGATTGAGGAAGCAATTAGGAACAAATATCAGCAAAACTTGAGGAAACACCGGTTGTGTGCAGGGGAAAGGGGGTTTTGTTTACAGTAACAGGGAGGTCATCAAGTAGGGGGAGGCAGAGTGGTCAAGTAGATATTTCCAGAGTGTCTATAGAGCATCATATAGGTGGTAGGACAAGTCCTTTGAACCAACAACTCCACCCACAGGAGGCTGACATTTTCTGTGATTATGCAGAGGGAATATCTGAGGTTCCTCTTTGTCTATTCCAGATTATAGTCTTGCCTTTACTTTCGCAAAACCAAAAGGTTTATTGAAGTGTTTTTTTCCCCAAACAAAAGATCAATCTGTCCTCAAAGGTAAATTCTGCCTCCACTTCTTCAGAAATGGAAAAGCTGCTGGAAGCTTTAGAATAGCAATTTGTCCTCAGCCTCCAGTCATAAAGGTTTCAGAAGGTTGGGGTTCAGTTTGGTAGTGCCAATCAAATGTTTTTGTGTGCATATAATTTGACCCTGCAGTTTCACTTCGGGAAATCTATTCTATAGAAATGCTCATACAAATATACAGTGCAGCATTGGTGGTAATATTAAAAATTATGAACAATTTAAATGTACATCAGTTGGGATATGACTGAATAAATTATGGTCTATCCATAGTATGAAATACTATGCAGCTATTAAAAAGAATGAGATATATCTCTATGTACTGACATGGCTGGGTTTCCATGACCTATTAGAGGATGAAAAAAGTAGATTTATGTGACTCTGTGTGACTTGTGAGTATATGTGTATGTTTATGGAAGTAAGTCTGGAAGGATACATGCTAGAAATATTAACTGGTTACCTTTGGGTAAGTGGGACGGGGGAAGTGATACAGGAATGTCTCAAGGAAGAAGGTAAAGATTTTTAAAAATCATGTGCTACTTTTATTTTTAAAAAAGTGTAAGTTCATCAGCTTTCTCTGCAGGCACGTTGGACAGAGGCCTCTAGCGCTTTCCTTTCCTTCAGGATTTGCAACTGTATTGGCAAATTTTTTTTTTTTTGAGAGTTTTCCAACCCTCTGGCCCTACCTTCCTTTTGATACACGCTGCAGGATACTTACCTTTTCCCTGAACTAATAGAACAAACTCAATTTTGTAAGTCAAGACCAGCAGTTTCAAACCTTATTGGACATCAGAATCACCTTGATGCCTGGCAAAAATGCAGATTCCTGGGCCTGCTCAATAGATTTTGAGTCAGTGTGTCTAGGGTTGGATCCAAAATCCTGCTCCTTCAGTGACACCCCAGGTGGTCAATGAGAAACCCTGTTTCAGGGAATGACGTCTGATCATGCCCCCACCCCTCATTTCTCTCTCCATGATTAGCAAAGGGAACCAGGGAGCAGTGACTCACCGTGGATATCTTTGTGGGTCACAAATGGTTGGGTTCATCTGAATGGGAAAAAATGAATAAAACATAGTTTAGTAGACTTGAGAGTTAAGTAATAAGTGTTGTTTCTTTAAAGTAGCCTATTTGAAGTGGGCCCTTTGGGTTAGAGGCAGGTCTGGTGGGCAGTGACTAGGCAGTGACCAGCCTAGGAGATGCCTTCCAGCGATGGCTTCCTTTGTTAAAAGTGGAAGGGGAGGAGGGTCCGTGAGGTCTTAGACTTCAGATGCTTTTTAAGTGAAGCTTCTGTCCTTGGAAAATGATGCTTCTAGTATTAAGATGAGGTACTATCTATCTTAAGACTATTCTAAATGTTTTTTCTTAGATTTATTATTTTTCTTTGTTATAAACAAAGTCTGTTAGTCAGATGCCCACTGTGGGTTATTAACATCACAAAAGAGTGTTTAAAAACCATATACCCCAATTACTCCCAACAGTTAACCTTGAGAATAAAAGGAAATGGTAACACTTCTTAACTACCTTCCCAAGCCCCCAGTGAAGCTGGCAGCCATCAGTTAAGTAAACCATTAGGTTTATTAGTTTGAGAACAGAAGCATCAACTTGGGCACAGTTTTCTAATTTGCTCGTCATTTACCCAACAGTCATTTATTCAGAGGCTACCCTGTACCTAGTGGACATTGGATAATTCTACAGATAAAAGCCAGAGACTGATGAGCAGCTGGAACTCTAAGGGGATCATCTGAATGGGAGAAAATGAATAAAACACAATTTAATAGTCTTGAAACCTTAGTAGCACATAGAAGACAGAACGTGGATTCCTTAAAGCAACAGCCTTGTTCTCTTTCTGTAGTTTATTTTAAGTGGGCCCTCTGGCCCGGCATTATCAACCTTGGATTAGGAGCTTTGAGGAAATAGTGGTTTGGTGGTTGTTTTTTAAAGGATTTTTTAAGAAACGGAGTTACTAAGCAACTGCCATGACCTGCTGCTAAGTTGGAGTTCAGCGGGCAAGTCAATTCCAAAGAAGGGAATATATAAACAAGTTGCGAGAGGGGGGAAATGGCTTAGGGATAGATTTGGTATATATTTTTTCTGGGTTCAATGCGTATTTCTGCCTTCTACTTCATCTTCCCCAAGAAAGGGCTGCCTAGTCAGAAATCTCTTTGTCCCACCAACTTCTCCTCCTAGCCCGTGAGTGAAGAGGAGGACCAGAAAGAATCCCATGAGAGGGCCCAGGTGGAGGGCTGAGCCCTGGAGTAGGGCCAGTTCCCTGGGCAGGAGGAAAGGTAGACAGCCCTGCTGCTGCACTCTCGGGCAGTCCAGGGCTTCTATGACAGACCGGTCACCACCCTCTACATTTCGATCGCGACGCCTCATTGATATTGATGTGTTGCCTTGTAACCCTCAGAACGGGGACACTGTCCAGCTGCTGTCTTTTTCCCCCAACACTTAATGGGTGAGTCAGTGACTTAACTGCTTCCTGCAGGATTTCAGGGACGGGAGTGGGTAATGAGGACAAATCACCCTAACACCAGTGCGTGATGAATCAAAGAACACATGAATTTAACCAGTTGGCTTCATTGGTACCAGAGTGAACAAAAATAAACTTTGTTGAGGATATTTGTGTGAGTTAAAACTCCATTCCCTCCCCTTAAGGCTTTTTAGCATTTCCCTTTATACCCAGTTGAAGGTCAGATTGCTTTGCTGAGGGAAGGGGAGTGTCAGGTGTTGGAACAGGTGTTTTGTTTTCTGCCTGTAGAGTCATACAGACTAGATAGGGATGCTTCTTGCCAGCCCTCTATGGTGCATGAAAATGCTTTTGTGGAATTCTTTTTCCCTGGAAACATGTTTGTTTTTTAAAGCAGTTCCACAACCTTCAACCCCTACTATAAATTTTGTCTTCCTCTGAAATCTTGTCATAATGAGGTATGCCTATCTTCTCCCATTTCCACAGCCTGTGCTTTACATATATCCCATTTTATGCAGCAGTTACAGACCTTAAAAATTGTTGTGTGTGGGGGGAGAATAAATGTGAATATCATATTTTAAATGTACTAGGAGAATGTCACAGCAAAGCATCCGTATTCAAAAAAAAAGCCTTTTATAATAATTGTACAGCTAGAATTAATTTTCCTCTATCAGGTTTTCTCAAGTTGGGTGTAAACGTGTAGTCGCCTTTCCAGAGTGATAAGGCTGTTTCAAGGCTGTTGTGATGGTGGTAGTGGGGTATGAAGCTGGGCATATGGACTTACAACCCCACAGACTAGATGATTTTGGAGGAGAAAGGTGACAGCAGACTTCTCGGTTTGGGAGAATTTCTGTTTGTTAAAAGGGAAATAACTCAGGAGAGGTTTGTGATCTTCTCATCTGATTGTGAGGTCGGTTTGTTTTTACCTTTGTGTACTGTCTCCCCCTCCAAAAAAAGAAAACGTCATCTAGAAACAAATCATCTTCCTTGCCTAACAATGATATAATGGCCTCAGGTCCTTTCCAGCCCCTCCACCCTGTGTCTCAGGGCCATCTGTTCTCTGCAATCCACTTTTTTGGGAAAGTCTCCTTTCCCATCTGCTCTCCTTGGGCCTTAGTGCCTGCTCTAAAGATTTATGAAGGCTGCACTGGAACCTCTTTCCAGTTGTTTTGTTTTGTTTTGTTTTGTTTTTATTAAGGATCAGTGAGATTTCAAGGCAGATAAAAACTTTTGCCATTCGATATGTCCAAATGTTACTCCTTTTTCAGGTGTGTTTCTTCCTTCTCTTGGTCAGTGAGTGGGAAGACGTCTGTCTGTGCTTGGAGGAGGGACTCTGCTTATCACAGCAAAGATTGACTGTGCTGGTGCCGGCTGCTTTGAAGCCCAGTGTCCTCCTGGCTCTTTAGCCACTGGCCCAGAGGCTTGGTGCAGCTCCTTGGGTTCATTCTTTTCCTTGTCTCCCTGACAGAGTACAGTCGCTTTGAATCGAAGATACACGACTTGCGAGAACAAATGATGAACAGCAGCATGAGCTCTGGGTCTGGGTCCCTCCGAACAAGTGAGAAGAGGTCTTTGTATGTCAGGTAAGTCACACTTCTGAGCAACAGGCCTTGTGCTGCGTGAGGAGAGCTCTGTGCGGACACAGCCCTTCCTGTTTAACTAGTGGGTTTGGGAGCGTGTGTTCCCAGTACTAAAGCAGCATTCTGCACTGTATGCTCAGGCTGTGTACTTTATGGTCAGGGTCTCTCCCTTCTGTGAGCTGGCTTCTTCCTCTTTGCTCATGAATGACTCAGTACGGGAACATTTCAGTTTGCTCTAATTGTAAAAGACTGCTGGGTGATTGTTGCTAGTCAGCATTCAAAGAGCACTCAAATGTTCAGAGTACTTTGCTTGCAATCTGTGATTTGAGGGGAAAACTTGGCATCCCCCCCTTCCACATATGCATAGTAGACATCAGCCTTTGTATCTGAGCATATCAGCTATCACTGTGTTCTGGTACAGGGTCTCTTGTAAGAGACCAAAGAACTGACAGGTTGCTGCTTCTGGGTCTTTTTTTAAAACGGTGTTTTCTTCCTCCCTGCTGCGCTGGTCTGCTGTATCTGAATCATGGAACATGGGATGGGATGGTGTATGGTCCCCAGGAAGGGTGGGTGGAGGGAACGGATATATAGCATTGACTGTCTTGCTGCTGAAAGCTACTCTGAGGTACTGAGCAAGGTTAAGCTTTTGACCCTGGAGGCACATTATAATACTTCGGCAGGTCAAAGTAGAAACCTCTTGGGGAGTTGGACTGCTAAGTGAACACTGTGGCCTCCTTGTAGAAGTAGGGATGGTTGTCTTCTTCCTGCCCTAGCTTCTTGGCAAAACCAAACAGTGTGGTGCAAGTACATTGTATCTTTCCAAGGTTAAAATCCTTAGAGTAAGAGGTGGTGGGGTAACTCTCCTGAGCCAGAGATAGCGCTGTGTGTGTGTGTGTGTGTGTGTGTGTGTGTGTGTGTGTGTGTGTGTGTTTAATGCTTAGGTGTGGGGCTGTGTTAAACTCTTGGGTTGAACTTTCCCTAGTGGCCTCTGATACCTGCTGCGGGGTTAGGAGAGAAGGCTACATTTGCTACTTGCCTGGCAATGGGACAACTGCTCTGTCTTTGCGGTTTGACCTGAGGATAACAAGTGGATATAAATGCTAATTGCAGTTCGGTTCCAGTGCTTGATTTCCTTTTCCCTCAGCTGGTAGTCCCTAGCCTGCCTGCAGGGAGCAGAGCCCAGGGAGCAGCCCAGCTTTGAGTCTGAAGCCCACTAGAAACCTTCATGATTCTTTTTTAAAAAATGAACCCTCAACTTGACTCCTTGTTTGTTGAGAGCAGCTTTCTTCACTTTTGCTGTGCTCACCTCCTGCTGTGAAGGGAGGAGAGCTAGGGGAAGGCTGGACTAGTCACTGGTGATCTTTTCAGTCACTAAGCCCTTGCTCTGGGTCTGTAGCCTAGACACCAGGATGCTGATGGGGGAAGCAGAAATGTGCTGTTGCCCCCAGCAAAAGGGTAATACTAATGTGACTTGGTCAGGATTGTTCCGTTCCCGTGCTGCCAGCCCCCGCAGATGTGGCACTCCAGTGTGCGTGGGAAGCTGCTCTTTAGGCAAGACAGTTTCTTCGGAGAGCTTTATTTTTAGATTTCCTCTCTCCACCTATCCTGTGCTAGAGCTCTCCCTGCCTGGGTAGGGGAAGTGGGGCATTAGCTCCTGACCTAGAAGACCCAAAAGACCTGGAACACCCTCTTCTCTGGCCCTGGGGAAAGGGATACATTGCATCTGACTCTGGGGAGGGGGTGGACACTGCACTCTGTTTCTAGTGAATCAGTTTATATGGTTTATGTAATCTGCCCTTAACCTTATCTAGATAACATCGGTGCCCTCTGCTTTATAATAATGAACATTTGTGATCACTAGACTTAGACTTAGTCAAGGAAAGTGTTTTATGGGGCTAAAGCAGTGAGCTGAGGTCTTCGCTAAGCTAACCCCTCTACCAGAGCCTGGCTTGCTCTGTTCCTTTTTGTGCCTGTTTGGCATTCTTTCGTTCTGCACTTCGTTCCTTTTCGTTAGCATGTGAACAAATTCAAGTTTCTTCCATTCTTAAAAGGAAGAGAAAAAAAATTCCCTTGATACCAATAGTCCCTTAAACTGTTGTCTCTCTTCTCTTTGCCACATGTGCCAAATTATGTGCCAGGAAACACTGGTTCCCCGAGATGTTAATAGGTATTGTGTGCAAAATCAGTGGTTCAGTAAGTTGGGCAAATGCAGTATTAAACACAAGAAAGTTCTTTACTGTGGTTCATATCCAGGAAGGATTGTACTAGGCAGAGTTTCACCAAAAGATAGGAGCCTGGGAGCCTTATTTGGAGAAGCCCCTCTTAAATCCACGTTAGGAAGTGTTGGAGTCATCTGTACTTGCTCCTGCTATGTCTTCAAATCACCTCTCTTTCAGTAGGAAAGGAAGTGTGCATCTGCTTTTCAGCATGGTGGTGTGGTTCCAAGCAACTCCGGAAGGCTCCGGAGAGGAGCAGAAGCCCAACTCTGTCAGGGATCCACGGTGACCTCTTAGTCATCAAATCCAATGACTGGTTCACTGATTCTCTGCCATTGGTCTGACCTCTTCACCACATTTGTTCCCACGAATTCCCTGCTTGCTTCTTTAAAGGCTCTCTTCCTACCTTGCTAACCATTCCTCGATATCTTTCATTAGCTCTGCCCCCTAAATGGCAATGTCATTTATTTTCACAGATTCTGATCCTGTTGTTGTATAAATGACACCCCTGATGTCTTTAGTGAACCCCAGACCTGCATATCAACTATTTGCTGGATGTGGGCATGAAGCTGTGCTCCCAGTGCCTCAAACAAGCGGTGTGTTCAAAACTGAACCCCCCACACACACCTGCTGCTCCTCAATTTCCTTATCTAAGTTAATTGCATTGCCCTATCATGTGGAAAAGGGATTAGATTTGTTCTGTCACCCAACGCAGATCTCAGCTCCACAGAAGGAAGAAAGAGCTGATGATTAAGACTGTCTGAAAATGGAATGGACTGCTTCCAGAGATAGTAAATTTGATCTTTTGTTACTGGAGGTGTTTCGGAAGAGGCTGGGCACCCATTTGCCTGGTTGTTGCAAGAGGGGCTTGAAGCTAAAGCAACAATCTAGACATAATCTAATCAGAACTTTTCAGTAGTTCTGAGATGTCTTCAGGATAAAGGGAAGCAAACCGTCAGGGAACATCTATGCATTAGGGCCTTTGTGAGCCTCTTTAAATTGTGATTGAAATCTTTTAAATTGTGCTGCAAAGTAGACCTTATTCTCATTTTACAGATGAGAAAACAGAGACTCCAGTTAGACAGCCAAGAAGTTTCAAAACTGGAATTTCAACCCGGTTGTTCTGACCACAGAGCGTGGTTCTTTCAACATTTCCCAAACTTGCAGATAGGAATCAGCTGGCATGCTAGTAAAAATACAGATCCCCAGGCTCCTCTTTTATTGCTTTGGATTCACTGGGTTTGGGGAAATGTATGTTTTTTTTTAACAAGCAGTCAGAAGGCTCAGGAATAACCAGTTGTTTGTCACAATGGCTATTTGTTTCTGTTTCGCTTGAACAACTGAACATGATGCTTACGGTGGGTCCTACTATGTGGAAAGCAGGGAAGCACAGGGCTGAGAATTGGGGCATGGTTGTGGAGGTGGATTCAAGGAAGCAGCGGATGCCGGGCCTGCCCTCCAGCAGCTTGCCCTCTACACAGAAGACACTGGGCAGCAGGTGGTTAAAGCGAAGGAGCCCTTTTCAGTTGGGGTTTCACCTCTGATTCTTTTAGCTGTTGTTTCCCCTCTGATATGTTTCTTCTCCCTCGCCTTCTCCTGAGTGTCTGTTATTCTCTGGTGTGCATGGGTTACCAAGCAAATAACACTCTCTTGCAGCGCCACCGAGGCTAGAGCAGGTGAAGCCCTAGGTAGCTGCGACTCTACTAACGAGAGGGGGGCGGTGGGGTTTGTGGAAAGAAGGAAAGATTACAGTGTTTGGAAAATGTGACTTGGTTTTAAGATCACTAGTGACTTAATGGAAAGGCCTTCCCCAGCCGTCACCACACTAGCCTCATCTCTTCAGTGGTATAGGTAGGATGAGTGGAGTCTGTTTTTCTGCCCACTCTAGGGCATTGGTCTACTAGTGAACTTGCCTTCCACGCTGGAAAAGTCCACAGAAGTATGTCTCTGTTGAGCCTCTTGCCCAGGATCAGGGTGGTTGGGGTGTTTAATTCAGGTCATTCTGATGTGAAGGGAGTACGAAAAGACACAGGGTAGGTGAGAGTTCCAGGGACCCTCCAAGTTCTAAACTTGGATGTTCTTTTGTCTATTTCTTGAATGAATGAATGAACGAAAGACCTTGTCCTCCAAAAGCTGCCAAGAGGCTTGAGAGTATATTTGTAGAAAGAGCTTTTGCAAGTCTCTTCGTGCAAATCACCAGGCTGGGTGCATTCTTCACAGCCACAGAACTACATCAGGCAGGTCTCTGGGGAGTCCTGGCCTCCCGGCTGGCCATCTACCATCCCACTCTTCTTCCCACTTGAGGAAGGAAATCATGTTGGGGCATCTGTAGTCTCCATTCCCGAAACCGTGTCAGAAATAGTGGCTTGATCATCAAAGAACGCCGCAGAAGGCTCCTTCTCGTCACCAAGCAGACATTAATTGTGCAGCTGTCCTGTGCTTATAGCCCAGGGTGGTGCTTAGGAGAGCCTTTGTCTTGTTCATTAATGAGTTTCAGTACTGGATTAAAATGCCAGTGAGGTGATTCTGGCAGGCTTCACTGACAGAATTGGGGGGTGATAGTAATACACATCTTAACAAGCAATAGCAATTTCTGTGGTGTTCTGGGCTACCAGAGGGTGGGTGGGGCAGAGTTTCCTGTGTCAGTGATTCTTGAACTGCCTGTTGCTAGAGCATATTCCCCAAACAGCAGTCCTGGACCTGTGCTCATAACCCCCTCAGCTACCCAACAGGTGTTGTGACCCCAAATGTTCATATATTGCAGGGCAGTTGGTCCTTGACTGCCTGTCTAACGTCATAACTGACCTTTAAGGCCTGAGACTTCGAAGTAGACTAAGGAGAGCGGTGCCCTTCCTTGTTCTCCATGTTACCTTCTGCACAGAGTGCCACAGAGACCTGACTTGCTGTCAGCTGCACTTGTGCCTCTGGTGATGACCCATCTTGTGTCGACCTGAGTACTCAAGTTTGGGCTTTTAGGTTGCTTTTCAGAAGCTGCTAGCAATTTTAGCTCTCACAGTAAGGTCAAGAGCTGATGAATGATTATTGCCTTATGGCTCTCAGTGCATGTTTCACATGGACCAGGCAAGAGAGGGGCTGCTCAATTTTCAAATAATATGTGCCTTTTATCTGGTACTTTCTGAAGCTCAGACTGCTATAACAAAGTACCATAGACTGGGTGGCTTAAACAATAGACATTTATTTCTCACAGTTCTGGATGCTTGGAAGTCCAAGATCTAGGTGCCAGCAGACTCAGGTTCTGGTGAGCAACACCCCCAACTTTCCTGGCTCTTAGCCGCCTTCTTGCTGTGTCCTCACCTGGCCTTTCCTGGGTGCGTGCAAGGAGAGAGAGAGAGAGATCTCCTTGTCTCTTCCTCTTCTCATAGGGGAACTATCTCCCTCATGACCTTATGTGAACCGAATTACCTCCCTCGGGCTCTAACTCCAAATACCATCACCTGGAAGGTTAGGGCTTCAGTGTATGAATTTTGGTGGAACGCAAACATTCAGCCCATAACACTGGCCAGAGGAAGAAAGCAATGTCTTAGACCCCAGCTGGCATGGGAGGGAAGTGCAGTGGGAGAACTGAGGGATAGCAACTGGAGAGTAACTGGGAAGGTGTTTTGTGCTCCACTCCCCCAGTCTGATCTCCTCCACCATTTATGAGTGTCATACATGGCCTTAGTCTGCAAAGGGCTTCCCCTTTGGTGCTATCCTATGAAAGATTTTAAAACTGCAAGAATTAAATAGCCATAAGTAGAAAACATTAAGAAAGGTCTTTGCTAAATACATAGCATGAATTTGGAAGAAAGAAATTTGGAGTGGGCAGGGTCACGGAGAAGGGTGGGACTTGGGTTGGGCCTGGGGAAGCTGATGAGGGTGAGAGGGGACCAGCAGAGCCCCTCCCCCACCTCCCCAGGCCACACAGATAGCTGGAGCCTGGGGCAGAGGGGTGGGCTCATTGCTAGGTGAGTGCCTCGGAGGCAGCGGCTTGTCTCTGAGGCTGAAGTGCTCTTGTTTATTTTGCGTGGAGAAACCTGCCCGACCGGTTTCCTTGGTAGTTGCCATTTTCTTTGCATTCCTGTTCACCAAGACACCGAGGTGGCTGTGCCAGATGCTTCTGATTTCTCTGGATCTTTTAGACCCAAACCTCACAATTTAGGACCTGAACTGCGGGAGACTTTGGCCTGGTAATCTGTTTACTTTGAGCTGATTATCTTCCTGCTTTCCCATCCGCCAGTGAGGTCCCAGCTGAAGGGAAGATTAGGCAAAGTCCCCGAGAGCACGTGTATTATGTGGGCAGGTGCACGCAGCTCTTAGGGGATACTGTTTGAAAGGTCACCACTTACACAACATATCTTTCAAGACCTTTGGCAGTGCTTTCTCCTAAGGACGATAGGCAGCGGCATTTAAAGCCGCCGTGCTGAAGCCCAGCTCGGGAACTCCAACCTGCAGACCCTGGGAAGTGAGCATCTGCTTTTCCTGCTGGTGTGACTTGGCTCTGGAAGCCTGCTTCATTGCCCACTTTCACTTTGTTTTTTTATGCCACATTTTCTCTGGGCCAGTCTTTACCCTGCTTTTAAGAGAGGTTGGTGTTTTTCTGGCCTGGCCATAATGTTTGCAAGTTGCAGGAAAACCCAGGATCTGGCTTTCCCTTGCTTCACAGAGGTGCGTGGCCATAACCAAGGAGGAACATATTCAGGGTTGAAGAATAATCTTTTATGTAGACCACTTACTGTGATCTTAGGCTGTAGAGGGTAATATTTCCATAAGCTTTGTTCTCTCCTGACATATTGTTTTCCTCTGAACTGATCAGTCCTCAACTCGGAGGCTGTCATGAAATTCTTTTTATCTAGACCCAAAAAGAATAAGGGGTTTCTGAAGCTTCCAGTCTCCCAACACACCATCTTGTCAATAAACTCACACACACAGGGTGGGACCAAGGTACCAGAGTGGTTAAATGTGGTTTTAGGTGTCTGGAGACAAATAGATACTGACTTTCTTTTTTTCTGTTCAGTCTTTTTGAGCCAGAGGTTGAAAAGTTTTGTTGCCATGTCATCTGGGCCTTCCATGTATAGGATTTCAGTTTCGGGACAGTGGTTCAGTCTGATTTAAAAGGGGTGGTATGGTATCTGCCTTGACTTTCTCTAGTGCTTGCCCTAAGGATATATCCATCCAGGTTGTGGAGAAAGGTGCTCCTTCATCCTCTTACCAGTTCCTTACCAGTAACCTGAGGCATGTGTAACAAGGAGCCAGTCCTTGTCAATTTTAGGTTCCAGGCTGCTCCTTAGAGAGATCATCACTGCTAGATGGCCACAGTTTAACATGCTTCCTAAAGGTCTCACGTAGGTAGTCGATACTTTTTCAAAATAAAATCTAAAAAAAATTTTTTAAAGACTTATTTATTTATTTTAGAGAGCGAGAGAGACGGGGTGGTGAGAGGGAGAGAGAAACTGAAGCAGACTCTGCACTGAGCATGGAGTCTGACTCGGGGCTTGATCTCATGACCCTGAGATCATGACCTGAGCTGAAACCAAGAGTCAGACGCTTAACCAACCGCACCACCCAGGTGCCCCCAAAATTCATTAAGGTCTGATTTACATACTTTTTTTCAATTACAGGAAATATACATCATTTGAAAGGTGCTTTCAGTTTACTACACAGCCTGTTGTTTTAATTTATTCCTTCTTTCCTTCTTCCCTTCTTTCTTGTAAGCTCTATGCCCAATGTGGGGCTTTAACTCACGACCCTGAGATGAAGAGTCCTGTGCTCTACTGGCCGAGCCAGCCAGGCGCCCCTTGTTCTCTCGTAATTGTACCTTCCACATCAAAGTTTCGCCTGCTAATGATAAAAAAGCTGAGGCCATGAAGTCGGTCTTACAAGGCCTACCAAGTGAATGCCCGACTCCTTAGCTGGACTGTGGACTGAGCACCTTGCACTGCAGCCAAATCTGGGTGCTGCTGACCCTGCCACACACTGTGGCTTGCTTGCCTCGAAGACTTTGCTCACACTGTTCTTTCTAGCCAGAAGGGCGTCTCTCCATCTCTCTTGAAATCCCGAACCTTCACTGAGACCCAGTTCAAAAGTCAACCCCTCCTCATAGCTTCCCCAAGTTAGGTGTGACCTATGCTCCCTCTGAATGCTTTTAGGCCTTGTCTTATCTCGCCTTCGTGCCTCTCACTACCACACACTCAGTCAACACACCCTTTAAGGCCAGGACTTAATCTTGCTTCTGCGTCTCCCACCTGTCAAACACAGTGCCCCACACAAAGTAGACAAAGTGAATGTTTAAATAATGGAAGAAAGGTATTTTTTAGACATAGCCAAGTGAGGAGTTAGCTTTTTTTTTTTTTGGTGGGGGGGGTTGTTGTTTCTTGTTGTTTCATGACTTAGACCTCATGAAATTTTTTTGAGATTTAAGAGCCCCAGTGTGAGAGTCGCCCACCACACAACTCTAGATGAGGCCGTGTGTGCCTCTGAGCCTGCTTTCTGTCATCTCCGAGGAAGCTTTCTAGCTCACAGTCCAATAAAATTTCGGCAGGAAAAGAGAGAAAGTGGCTTTAGAGAAAATCTACACCGTGGATTTGGAAAAGAAATCACCATCGCGACAGTGGAAGGACTCGGGAGGGAATTGGGCATGTTTAACCTGGTAGAGAAGACCTAGGAAAGACTTGAGCTCATGAAATGCTAGAGCTGGAAAGAAGCTTAGGGACTTCTGAGGCTCCGATGTCCTGCAAAGCTCTTTTTCCATTTGTAGTTCTGACTGATAGGAAAGGAAATTCTTATTCATTCATTTTACATTCTCAACCGAGAATGACGTTATGGGTCAGAATTTCAAATTCATTTTCTTTTATTTCAAATTCAAATGTGCTATGTCTTTAACAAAATCATAGTTTAAAAACATTCTTTATTCTGTCGTTCAGTGTTCCTCATCCACAAATTCATCAAACAAAATCCAGATAAACTTAGGGACCACTTTTTAGTGGGATATAGCGCTTTTTTTGCCTTCTTTGCTGGACAACTTAGAGCCAAACATGTTCCTCACCAGAAGTAAATGACTCAAGCCAGGTGCTTTCTTTCCTTTTTTTTTTCCCTTAAACACCTAGAAGAGTGCCTGAGCATATTAGATGCTCAAAAATACTTGTTTAATTAATGAATATCCTTAAGAATAGAATGTTGTATCATCTTTAAAAATATTAGTTTTGATGAATAATCAATGATATGGGAAATATTAATGATACAATTTCAAGTGACAACTAAGGTTGCCAAATTGTACATACACAGCATGTTTCCATCTCAGTGAAATCTGTTTTCTGTGTACTTATTACACAGTATTATATAGTATCACAATATGAAGAACAGTTCTGAGTTATATTAAATGTGATTTTTCTGTTTTTAGACTTTATGTTTTTCAAATTATCTATAATGAGCTTATATTAAATTTTAATGAAATTCATGCATATGAATAGTGTAAAATTTCAAATACTATAATAACATGCAAAAAAATTAAACTTTTTCCTATTCTCTTTTCTGGCTCTACAAAGGAAACTGTTTTCAAATATTTTGGCTGTAACAAAAAGAAACAGTAAATCTAAATAGACCTCTGTGTTAGATAAGCTACAAAATAATAGGGATATAGAAAAATTATCAGATAAAAAATTACGTATTTCTGGCAGGAAAGAAACCGTAGAAAAACCTTATAGGAAAGGAAGGGTAGTCATCTATGGACACTGTTTACATAATAATGTAAAATTAAATACGGTTTATCCCCCCAAAATGTGATATAACTAAGTTGGGAGGACAGGGGCAAAAGGATAGGTGAGTGCTATCGAAAACCATTTATCTCAGGGCGCCTGGGGGCTCAGTCGGTTAAGTGTCTGCCTTGGGCTCAGGTCATGATCCCAGGGTCCTGGGATCAGGTCCCGCATCGGGCTCCCTGCTCAGTGGCGAGTCTCCTCCTCCTTCTCCCTCTGTGATCGAGATCTCTCGCTCTCAAATAAATAAGTAAAATTTTTTAAAAAAAGAAAGAAAAACCAATATCTAATGTCTAGAAAAACCAATATCTAATGTCTAAAAGGAAAAAAAATCAACAAATAGCAAGAAGAAGCAGTGATTGTGAAATGTGTTAGAAAAGAAAAAGAAACAGCACAAATATTTGAAAGCAGTTTCTTTTTATGTTGACATATGTTTTTTCAAAGTAAAGTTGTAAAAGGCCTCTGTGCCCGTGGGTAAAAGCAAAGCACACAGCACCGCTGCCGGTGTGCAGTGCTCACTGCTGGCATTCTCGGTGACTGGGATCCACACTTATTTTGTTGTTACTTAGCTCATGGCACATGTGTCTTAATATGGTAAGGTATCTGAAATTCCTCTTGGAAGTGACCTGGCATGTTAGTTTCATTTCAATCTCAGATTTTTAAAAATGACCAGTAATTGGCTTCCTGACATCCAGAGAACATGTTTATATCAACTTGATCATATGTGCTGCAGCTTCTTGCTGCTGTCAGCAAAGGTCAGATATGGTTCTCTGGTGTGCTAGAATATATATTGGATTGTCCCTGGATTGTCACCAGTAAGCTCTCCCTTCCAGTGTTTACAACCTCATCCTAATCTCTCCTAATTCATTTTAACATCTTCCTTCTTCCCTCCCCAAACTAATTTGTACTTAATCCAAGTTCTTTTCTTTTCCCTACTACATTTGTTTTAATCTTTGAAGCCCAGAATGACATTTAGTGTTTCTCATTGTCACTTAGAATAAGGTCTTCACCATGCATATCTTTGTAGGAACATCTGACAGAATGCCTTCCTTGCTTTAGGAAACTCAGTTTTGAATGCAGGGCAAATGCATTCAGCTTTGATCCTGTTGCACAGAGCCAGGAAAGAACCTCTTGGGCAGAGTGCCTCCTTGATCTGCTGGCCCGGCCTCTCTCCTTACTGCTTCAAGTGCATAAGTTGAGGGAGATAAAGGCTTTCTGTCAGAGTTTGGGTATTTTCATTTTCAAATAATCTGATACCGATTTCTTAAGACTTCTGTTTCAAGAAGTTTAAAAAGTAGATGGGTATTTCAACTCTGCACAGTTTTACTGTCTTCTGTATTTCATTTGGGCCTGCACATGGGGAAATAGTGGGTTTTACTTTGCAGCTTCCAGCCGAGCCACAGACCACCGAACTGCAGGTAGAAGTCTAAATCTTGGAACTAGTTCTGGGAAATGGCACTGGGCTGTGTGTGTACAAAGGTGTTAACAGAGAATATAAAAAAGAGAGGCTAGATGGTGAGTAGAAAAATACAAACTTCTCACTGAAATCACCCATTCGCAGTGACTCTATGAGCAGAGATCCAGCGGGTGAGAAAAGTAGACACTTTCATGCAGGTGAGTTTATTCCCGGAAGCAGGGAGCTTTGGTGTGAAGTGCCAGCTTCACCAGAGTCAGAGCCAGCGGTGGGTCCTGAAGGATTTGAGCTTGTAGTTTCGGTTTAAATTTGCCTTCAAATCCACCCCACCCCACTCCACATGATTATCCCGTTACATATGAGGGTGGATTAATGTTCCTAAGGCTCTTTTGATGTGTCACTTCCTTACTCTCAAATCTTCAGGGGCCACTGGATCAGGTATATTCAGGGCCTTCCAAATTTTGCCCCAGACCTTTATTTCCAACCTCAATTTCTAGGACTTCCAGCTACATCCAAGCTGGGCTCTTCCTTTTTCTCAAGCCTGGATGGTATAGCTCCCTTCCCGCCTTTTCCCGCCTTCTCCTTTATCACTCTACTCCGCATGTCTTGTCAGAGGACCTGGCACCATCCTAGGTTAGGTAGGTTTGTGATCTGGGTCACATTATTCTTCCTCCCTGAGCCTCCCTCTCCCTCTGTGTAAGATGAGAGATTAAACTAGGAGACTTCTTTGCAGGGTCCTTTCAACTTTATTATTGTGTGGGTGAATGTCAGATTTAGCTTTTTCCTTAGTTGTCCCAGGACACGGGGTCCTTTTCTCTTTTGTGTCTCTGCAGCATTTACCATTCATTGTTGGAGACTAGTTAACATTTTTATGTCCTGCCTTCAACTACTTTTTGAAGATATGTTTGTAAACTGAGGAAGCCCTTTGGTAGAGCTAACTTGTTTCCCTGGGATGTGCGGGAGGGGAGAGGACTGTTGTGTGTTCTACTTTGGACTTCCACCTTGTGTCTAGATAGAGGCTTCGAGGCATTGGGACTCAGGAAGGATTTTCTCTTATTCCCCTTTTTGGGGAGCCTGGGATGTTCTTTGAGAAGAGGCATATATCTATAACATCGAGACCGAAGGAAGGATGCAGTCTCCTGGAGAATTCCGTCTGGTCTGCTCTGAGGCTGTTGGGTCTGTGCTGACTCTTTGGGTTGGCCTTCCTCTGCCATCCTTTCAAGAGTGCCAGGCTCCTGGCATTTTGGGTCAGGATGATGACTTCATCTTTCGCTGCATGTTTCAGGGCCCTGTTTGATTATGATCGAACTCGGGACAGCTGCCTGCCAAGCCAGGGGCTCAGCTTCTCCTATGGTGACATTCTGCACGTCATTAATGCGTCTGATGATGAGTGGTGGCAGGCGAGACTGGTGACCCCGCATGGAGAAAGCGAGCAAATCGGTGTGATCCCCAGTAAGAAGAGGTGAGTGGTCATGATCTTGAGGCCTTCCCTGCCCTCTTCCTGGTATTGCTTTCTTTTGTACCTATTATACTCTTAAGTTGCTTGAGAGCAATGGATGTGCTCTATCGTTCCTTTTCGGTAGAGTTGGTGCTCAAGACACAGTTATGACTCAGGGAGCCAAAAGGTGGCTGCTGAGACCATGCACTGGCAGTGAGTAACAGGACTCCTCTCTGACTCCAAAACAGGGTGGAAAAGAAAGAAAGAGCTCGATTGAAAACCGTGAAGTTCCATGCCAGGACGGGGATGATTGAGTCTAACAGGGTAAGTGGGGATCCCCAAGGAAATCAGCCAATATGTGAAAAGGAGTAAGAAGCTTGGAGTCTGTCTGCTGGATAAGAGAACTGGGGAGCACAACAAAATATCTCTTTTTCAGGGGGCTGGCTCTGTCCTATCAGAACACTGACTGCTTTTCAGAAAGCAGAGAGAGGGCACTGAAACTCCGTGTCCAGCCTGTACTCCTTCCCCCTGGGTTACTGGCTCTTGAAGATGTGTTGGAATTGGACTGTCTGGAAAGGCTGACTTGTTCCGGGTACATGAAGCCATCTGTGGTTATCTCCCTGGCCGCAGACCCTGTCAGAGCTGTGGGGGACCCTGAACAGAACCTGGCCTTGTTACCCAATGAGGAAGGCCAGCCTCAGATCTCTGACCACCTCCCCTCAGACCAATGAGGCATGAGGGCTCAGTCATTCACCCCTTTTCTTCTGTGAGCTTCGCAGGCCAAAGAACTTCTGGAGCGGTAGAGGGAAGAGAGACACGGAGTAGATGACTCTGTATCAGTGGCACCTTAGGGCATGTGTCCAGGAGGCTACAGTGACCTTTGTCCTTTAGAAAGTGCCAGTGAGTGCTGTGAGTCTGGATTAGGTAGAAACCTCTAACATCCCTACAACATTTTCCTGTAAACATAATTTTCCTCTTACATCAACTTTCATTTAATCTCATAGACTCCATTTGTGAGAGATGGTCTTTTATTTAGCTCACCATTGTCTCCATTTTAGTTTTTCTTGCATGCTTTAAAATCCATTGTTCTGTTTTTTTTTTCTTCTGTCCTTCCCCTCCATCTTCATGTTCTTTCACAGTCGATCAAAACGAAACGTAAAAAGAGTTTCCGCCTCTCTCGAAAGTTTCCATTTTACAAGAGCAAAGAAAACATGGCCCAGGAGAGCAGCATACAGGAACGTAAGTAGCAGCAGGGTACAGAGACAGACTGCCCACAGCCCCGCCCTCTCTTCCTCATTTGCACCTCCCCTTATGAGAAGATGGGGAAAGTGTGTGTGTGTGTGTGTGTGTGTGTGTGTGTGTGTGTGTGCATGCGTGCGCACGCGCGTCTATCCGTCTGTCCATGTGTGCGTGCATGAGTGTGTGTGTGCGCGTGCACCCTTGCTTATTTGCAGTCAGTGTAGAGATTGATCTGCATGGGGGAGACATTGGGTCTCTCTCATCCAGCTGCTCCCTCTGAAAGAATGTTGGAGGCTCTGAGGACCAACTGCTTCCAAGGCTGGTCTACCAGGACATCCCTGGCACTGGTGTTGGGGTGCCAGGCCAAGCTCTGCTGTGGTAGTGATCAGTTCTCAGCCACAGTGTCAGGTTTAGAAGAATGGTTTTTCAAGAGAACCAGGTCAAGGGACTCAGTGTTGCTCTCCTGGCTTCTTCCTCCTGTGTTTTCTTTCCCTTAACTGTACTCATCTGTGTTAAGAGAAGAGCCTTTTCTTCCCTGGACACCTGGAGTTGGACCTGCTTCTTGAATTACACGCATGTGCATATGCACCCAGGATGTCCACACGGCTCCAACAGACTGACTGTCATCCCAGATACAGAGCCAGCCTTCAACATAAAATCCTTCCTGCTTAAAGGAATTGACGTGGAAGGGGGATTACTAACATTGTCTAAATAAAGATTTATTGAAAAACAGTAAATGGTAGGAAAGGCCATAAGCTGACTTTTAAGAACCAATGTAATCTTAAGAAATATTCGTATTCTACCACATGTCTCGGAAATTAACTGCTCTGTTTAAGGTGCACCTTAAACACCAGGTCAAGCTGGTGAAACACTTCTCATATGGCTCATGGTGAACTGTAAGCCTCTTCTCTGCTGCCTCATAAGGAGGGGCCTTGGGGTCCTGGGCTGTTGGGACTGGCAGGAGATTGACTTTGTCTAGGCCAGCCTGATTCATGGTCATGGTCTACGTAGGTCATTGCTGTCTGAAGTGGTAGCTAGTCAATCCAAGGGTGCCTTCATCCAAATGGAGGTTATGGGTACATAATCCTGGGTAGCTCAGTAAGAAGCACCAGCTGCAGCTGGTTCTGCTCGTGAGCAGTGGGAAATGGTCTGAAGGGAGGTCACCACAGTTCACTGGATCAGCCTCAGAATGTCCGTGCTCGATCTAGCCTGGGGAGGGTTCACCGTTGGGTGGCCCAGCTGAGGGGCAGGGGGCTGCCTGTTGGGTGAGAGGTGAAACCGCCTAGTGCTCATTCTCCAGAAGCTGAGCTCGTCCTCTGTGGTCTACACAACTCCGGTCAGCTTTGAAGGCCATACCGGACACTGCATGAAGCTTTCCCTGAAGGGTCTGGACAGAGTGAGTCAGTATTAGGCAAAAGCTCCTTGGGATGATGATAATTCTGCCTGCTCTTTGGTGCACCCTCACAGGGAAATGGTGATTACAGGGGCAGAGCAGAGACCTGGGCTCTGTAAGTACAAATTCAGCCAAAGCAGGTACTCTAAGCCTTGGAAAGTCTACCTAGTCTGTCCTGTTGGGCTGTAGACTGTAGACCACCTCAGAAAGGTAGTCTGCTCCAAGGCCCTCTGGCAGCAAGTGGGGCAGGATGAAGTATCCGTATCTTATTGGATCTGGGGCATTCTTTCTGTAGCAAAGTTCTTAACCTCACTATAATTATAGGTCTTCATAGTATTTCATACTTCTGTCACTAATGCTTACCTGGCTCTGTATTCTTCCTTCCCCTTGTCCTTTTTCTCTGTTTTCTCTTTTGTCCCAATTCTTTCCCTCCCTCCCTCCCTCCCTCCCTCCCTCCCTCCCTCCCTCCCTCTTTCCCTCTCTCTTTGTCCTTGCTGTCTGTGAAATCAGGACTTCCCTGGGTTAAGTGACGATTATTATGGAGCAAAGAACCTGAGTAAGTCAAACTTACACACCACTAACTATTTCTGGCATGAGTGGAGATGCTGGGGTTGGGGGTGTAGGGAACGTGGGTGAGGGCAAAGGGTGAGGGGAGGACAGTGTTGTGAGGACTCTGACACCACAGCAGGAGGAGGAACAAGTGGCTCTGAATGTCACACTTTTGTTCTGGATCCCTGGTACCCTAATAAAAGGCTATCATTCACATCTGTATTTTCCTTTTGTACCTTGAAGGGATGGGGAGCCATCTTGGGGCCCCGCCTTAGAAATGAGGTAGGCAAGACGTACTTCTCCAAGGGTGACCACTCAGCTCATCTCTAGCCTGTTGTTGAGGGGAGGGGTGCCCACTGGTTGGCTTCTTCTCCTAGCGACATAGCACTAAAGAATTGGGCTTAAGAATGAGCAGTTTTGGTCTAACTAGGGGCAAGAGTACTGTGAAGCCCTTTACCCATCATGCATCTGGGACATCCCAGCAGGTCCAGGGGCCTCAGGAAAAGCCGTGGGCTGGCTTTCCACAGAGCATCTTTAAGGGGCTGAGCTGGTGGGGGAGGGTCTCAGCGGCATTTATGGACCATATATACATTTATATCTAGTGCCTTAGGTCAGGAAAACTCTGACCTGTTCTCTCTGGAAAATAATTCTACAGTGAAAAATGAAGGGACCGAGAGGACAGCACCTTAGTGTCCCCTCTGTGCACGTACACGTGGCTGTGCCAGGAGGTTCTGTCAGCATATACTCTCCTTCAATAAGTAATAAAGGCATGAAAGTAAAGGAGCTTCCTCAGGGGATTGCTCAGGAACTAGCCTTGGTTGGCGACTCATCCAGTCCTTCCTACGGGGGCCACAGCATATCACAGTCTGGAACAGTGTCATCTTGGCTGAAACGAGCAGTGTCTCTGTCCATCGTTTGTTGTGTTCATGTTTCATCTTCATTTGCTTGTCTTGGGAGCGGTGGCCTTTGTTTGGGCCATACTGCACCTTGTGCTTCCTTTGAGCATGGCGGCCATGCCCACACTCAGATGCAGGCAAGTCCCAGTGATCTGAGACAGGACGGTTGTCTTGGCCTCCCAGTGTTCTGTGTTTGTGGTCTCTGTGTTTTGACACGTCTGTCCGATTGTGGTTGGAGGAGCATCCTCCCTCACCACTGAGGCCAAGCTAGGAGGAGGAGGAGGCTAGATGATAGCGGAGCCAGGTCGGTCCCACCGAACGGTCAGAGCCTCATTCCCTGGTGACAGCTCAGCATACCCAGTGCTTAGCCTCTTAGTTCTAGAGCACCGCACAAATCTGTACATCGGGGATTCTGTCTGGGGGAGGGAATTCAAGAGGAGCCCGGTCCCCTGGACTCGTCTTTGCTACTGTCACTGCCCTTCCTTTCCTGTTGTTAGCCTTGGGAGATGCATTTTGAGATAGGATTTGGAAACCATCCAAGTCCGTTGTTTTGATTCAGATGAAGAGGATGCTGCCGAAGAATGGAAGGCTTGTAGTGTACAGGGAGGGCCTTGGCAGACCGAGAATGCTCTGGGGACAAGTATGAGGTGGCCAGGGGCTCAGGGTTGGAGCTCTGCCTCCCAGCTGGTAGCCTGGACGTGGCAGGCCTCCTGTGGCCTGACTTGGTTGGCAGCTCGGTGTCTTGCCTCCTGGAGGAAATGAGTTTTGTGCCGCGTGTGACCTCTCAGTGGTGTGTTCTGAATCGGAGTCTCTTTCTTGTTGGCTTGCAGAGGGAGTGACATCCAACACCAGTGACAGCGAAAGCAGTTCCAGTAAGTGTGTGTCATTCTCCCCCATGTCGTGTGGCTCCACCGTGTGTCCCAGCCATCCTCATTCCCGCGTTGCATGGCTGCCATTTCTGTTCAGAGGCTAGTGCTTCGTTTAGCCATGTGCACTTGGAGATCCTGGAAATGCTGTGGCCATTTTGTCCTGACGGGGTGGGGTTTAGGCCATGAATTAAAAGGAGAGTATAAGGCCTGCCCTTCTGGCCAGGACCTGACTTAAAGCCGTCCCTGGGGCCTCGGGAAGGGTGAGCTGCCAGTGAGTAAATCCCTGCCATGGGCATCCTGGGCTGTAAATGCTGCCAGTTTGACAGATTTGCTTAGAGACCAAAAGACAAATGGCTCCTGTGGGCTGTTGTCCTGAATTGCCTTTCTGGGTCTCTAGGACCCCCCCCCCCCCCGGGTTAAGGCTCGGTGTCTTTGTCTTTTTGCTGGGTTAAGTGATCCGGTAACTGCCCAGGTTTCCTTCAGAGATCCTGTGACCAAGCCAGAGAAGACACAGTTGGAACCCCACGAACTTCAGGAGCCCTGGCCTCTCGGGAGCTGTGGCTAGATGTCTTGTACAATCTGCCCACGAGTCTTAGGCTCAGAGGAAGCCTGTGAGCAAGCATCCTGGGGCTTGATGCAAATATTGCTGCCTTCCCCAGCATTGCTGTCAGCCCCTTGGGGGCCTCCAGGCACCCAGAACCAAGTGGCTTGGTGACTATTTTAGGAAAAGTTCATCACTGTTTATTTGTTTTCCCAAGATTTTATTTATTTATTTGACAGAGAGATAGAGAGCACAAGTAGGCAGAGTGGCAAGCGGAGGGAGAGGGAGCAGCAGGCTGTCCGATGAGCAGGGAGCCCGACGCGGGTCTCGATCCCAGGACCCCGGGATCCTGACCTGAGCTGAAGGCAGCCGCTTCACCGACTGAGCCACCCGGGCACCCCAAGTTCATCACTGTTAGGATGTATGGAGCTCTACCATGAGGAGAGAACAGGGCTCAGCATTGCTCTTAAAGGGGACTGGGGACCTTAGCCCAGCCTTGAGCCACTTATCTGGAGATTTCTTCCAGGGCAGGGGGGATAGGTAGACCCTTAAGAGCGCAAAGTTAGCTTGCATGAGTGCCCTGACTCCCCTGCTTGCAGATTAGGGGACGTGGGCAATATTTCTGGACCAGTTGAAGCTTCCCTGTGATTCTTACCAGAGCAAGAAGGGTAATTGAGCACAGTTGACTGTTACCTATAAGAAAAGTTCCTGAGAAATGAGGGTGGCTTTTGGTGGAGGCTTCATGGCTTCTGGGTCATGTCCCTTTGGTCAGCGATATTTTGCTGAATGAGAGGACTCCTGTCCCAGGGGTGGTGAAGGGCTTCCTGTGCTTTCTTGCCAGTGGGTAGCAGACAGGCCCACAGGGCAGGTGGTAGCAAGTACCACATTGACAAGGCTATTTTCTGGCAGAGGTGGGGCCGAGGGGGGTGTTGTAGGGGGACCAGGACACAGGGAGGCAGATTACAAAGTGCTAACATGTCTCCCTTTTTTGTTGCAGAAGGACAAGAGGATGCAATTTTGTCATATGAGCCAGTGACACGGCAAGAAAGTAAGCCCCCTTCTGAGAGTCTTGCCTTCAAGCTGGTCTCGTGGTCGTGGCGCCCAGCGCAGTGGTTGGCCGTGTGGGCGGAGGGAAGCGCGTGGGGGAGTACGAAGGTGGGGCCCATCGCATGTCCACCCCTGGGCGTCTCCTCCTCTCCTGCGTCTTCCTCTTGTTGTAGAAAATGGGGAAGGAAACCCAGTGTGCACCCCTCACCATACCATTGTTGCTGCCTGGTGCCTTTCAGAGGATAGGACAGGTTAACAAAGAGGGCAAGGGTCAGTCTCAGTGGGTGTGACCGCTTCCAAAAGAAAGGTCCCGGTCCCTCCCTGTAGAGGCTCCTCAGGAAAAAACCTTGCTTAGCTGCTGGTGCCCATGCAGAGATTTCTCCTGAATCTGTTGGAAGGGGAGATGCTTCTGATTTCAGACTTGCCCTGGACTTAGATATTTTCAAATTAAAGGCTCTTTGATGTCTTTGTAGTTAAAAGCCAGGGAATGGCCACAGACACTCTGCCCTGTCTGAGTGGCGGCTCCAGAGCCGCGGTGTTCTAGGCAGACTTGGAGGTCGAAGAGGCCGTCCGGTGGGAGGCCTCGCTCACGACCTCCATGCTCTCTTTCTCCAGTTCACTATGCAAGGCCTGTGATCATCCTGGGCCCAATGAAGGACAGAGTCAACGATGACCTGATCTCGGAGTTCCCGCACAAATTTGGATCCTGTGTGCCACGTAAGAGCCCAGGAAGGTTTTGGGAGGGAGGCGTTAGTGCCCTGGGAACAATTACTCTGATGTTCTGTGGAAAGGATGTGGGGCCAAGTACTAGGGTTCTCTGGGAACAGGGTCTAGTGCTCCGGAAGAGATTAGGCAGCAGTAGATTCCCACAGGGCTGATGGGGTTGAGAGGCCTAAGCCATCAGGCTGGCCTGCTTCCTCCCTTGGAGAGAAGTTTTGAGTGGTGATGGTCGGGAAGGATTGGACTAATGGGGGGTCTGGTCCAAGTGGTGTCGGCACGGCCCCGTGGACAGCTTGTTAGGTTCGCTGGCTCCTGTGCCACATTTGGCATCTTCTGCCAGGTTTTGGCCCAGGAAACCCTACCTTTCTGGTCCGGTTTAAACTAAAGCAAATAGCTCCCTGTGTGTGAACCCTGGTGGTTACAGGAGAAGTAGGCAAGGGCTCCTGGGTGGCTCAGATGGTTGGGCGTCTGCCTTCGGCTCAGGTCGTGGTCCCGGGGTCCTGGGATCGAGTCCCACATCGGGCTCCCTGCTCCTTGGGAGCCTGTCTCTCCCTCTGCTTCTCTCTCTCTCTCTCTCCCCGCCTCTGTCTCTCATGAATGAATGAATAAAATCTTAAAAAAAAAAAAAAAAGAGAAGTAGGCAAGACACACTTCTTTCAGCTACTCTCCCCCGCCACTCACCTGGAAAATACTGGCGTGGCCCCGGGGCCCAGGTGAGAGAGGAACCGGTCATCTCTTTTGGCCTGGGGCAGGTCATTGTCCTTGGGCCACACAGCATTTCCTTTCTCCCTTCAGATACCACTCGGCCTCGGCGTGATAATGAGGTAGATGGACAAGACTACCACTTCGTGGTCTCCCGAGAACAGATGGAGAAGGATATTCAGGACAACAAGTTCATCGAAGCAGGCCAATTTAATGATAATCTCTATGGGACCAGCATCCAGTCGGTGCGGGCAGTTGCAGAGAGGGTAAGAGAGGAGATGGCCCTGCTAAATACAACTGTCAAAGGAAAACCCGGAATGTCCCCACTGATATTCCATTAGGGTCCGCCTCCTCCTGGCACAGGGCCTATCAAGCGGCACGCCGGCTCTGCGTGTTCCCAGCCCCTGGATGGAGGTGGCTGTGTCTCCTCCACACAGCTCACCCCAGCGTGTCACCGACACGCATAGGGACCCCTCTGCAGATGTGGCCTTTTCTGGCTAGTAGGAGCAAAATGTGGGCCCTGGGTGTCTCAGCAATAGAATCTTCTAGGCCTCTCTGGGTGACCCTGGGTTCCCCCTCTCTGGGCAGGTGTTTGGGTTGCTGCTGGGTACATGCTTGGGGCTGGGTAGACAGGGACTGGGTGGGTTGATAACAACTCTTTGCCTTTTCAGGGCAAGCACTGCATCTTAGATGTTTCTGGCAATGCTATCAAGAGGCTGCAGCAAGCACAACTTTACCCCATTGCCATTTTCATCAAGCCCAAGTCCATTGAAGCGCTTATGTAAGTATTTGCGAGCCTCAGACGCTCCCAGCTAGGAGAGGGCCCTGGAAAGGAACAAGAAAATAAACTGATTTGTCGGGCAGGGGTAAGACCCCATGGAAGCTCCAAGGCAAGTCTGCACCCCAGCTGGTCCCCGAGGGTTCCTTCTGCTTTGAGTGCCTGCGCTTGTATTCTAGTTGCCCTTTGTAAACCTGGCAAGTTTGGGGAAGATGTTGAGCCATGGGCCACTGCTGCTCTCATAGGGCAGCTGAGCAGATTTTCAGGGAGCCTGGGAGCAATCCTTTATGTTAATCAAAATATAGGATCCAGGGGTACCTGGGTGGCTCAGTCAGTTGAGCGTCCAACTCTTGGTTTCGGCTCAGGTCGTGGTCCCAGAGTCGTGAGATTGAGCTCCGCTTCGGGCTCCGCGCTCAGCGGGGAGTCTGCTGGAGATTCTCCGTCTGCCCCCTGCCCCCTGCCTGTGTGCTCTCTAAAATAAATAAATAAATCTTTAAAACAAAAGATTCTCTCTCCTTCTGCACCTGCCCACCCCTCCCCCCACCCGGAGCTCATGCGCTCTCTCTCTCTCAAAAAAAAAAAAAAAAACACATAAATCCAGTTTGGTACCATTTTTCCTCCCCGTCTTTGGCAGGGAAATGAACCGACGGCAGACATATGAACAAGCAAATAAGATCTATGACAAAGCCATGAAACTGGAGCAGGAGTTTGGAGAATACTTCACAGGTAAGAAGCCCTGCTGCCCGGCTCGGGTAACATGGGATCAGCCAGACACCTCTAAGTGTCTCCAAAAGGCTTAGGTACCCAGCACAGAGTTTCTGGACGCTTTGGAGGTCAGACCTTTGCAGAATACTCAAGCTCCTTCCATCCAGTGTTTAGCCAGTTTGTAGTATCAACCACCACCGCCAACCGCTGCCTTGGATCATTTTGTTCATCTTGTCTTCATAGTCCTACCAGATTAGAGGCTCCCTATGTTACTTTGCTTCTCTCCCTCCCAACTCCTCCTCCCAGTGTAGTACTCGGTTGTGCGTGTTCTAGGTGCCGAATCCATGTTTGTTGATGACGATGATTCCTCAGTGGGGTGTTCAAGTTGTCTGTCAGTGTGTGTGCGTGTGTGTATATGGCCACCTATTTTAGAAGGTCAGTTCCTAAAAGGTTGTTAAAATTTCTCTGTAGTATGTTGCTTACCTTTAAAGTGCAGTCACAGGGAGGTGGGGGGGGTGGGCTGGATGGGGGCTCTTGTTGGGTTGAGCACTGGGTGTTGTATGTAAGTGACGAATCACTCGGTTCTACTCCTGAAACCAATATTACCCTATAGGTTAACTAATTAGAATTTAAAGAAAAAAATTGAAAAAAAATAAAGCACAGTGACATTTATGTGCAGGTTGGTGCTGAGTAAACCCCAGCTGCTGGTGCCACCAGGTGAAGTAGGGAAAGGATACGTAACCATACTCTCAGAGCTTGGGTTTCGGACCTTCCCTTTACTGTTACGTCCGTGCCCTCGTTTTCCGGGCTGACCTCTGACATAGAGCAGATGTGGTGGCCCCGGGAGCACTGCCTCCTGCTAGAAACCGTTTCTTTCGGTTCTTTCTCTGGATAACTGGGATTTTCCAAATCTTCTACTGAGGCTGTTTACAATGACCAGCTGCTGGCCTCATGGCTGCCAAGAGCAGCATGAGCCTCGAGGTCTGGCATCTAATGGGTGCTCAATAAACATTTTTTGAACAATCTGTTTTCTCGTTCATTGCCACTTAGTCTCACTGTCTCGGCAAGTTGACGTTGGGCCGTGGGCTGAGAGCACCTGCCAGTTTCCCTTGTTGCCCTAGGCTGTGCGGGCATCTCTGCCAGGCTGAGCTGGGGGCCTGGGGTCAGGGCAGTCTGGACTGCCGGGTTGGGGTGCTGTGGAGCACATTAATAATTCTGTTTTCCTCTTCACTTTAGCCATTGTACAGGGTGACTCACTGGAAGAGATTTACAACAAGATCAAACAAATCATCGAGGACCAGTCTGGGCACTACATTTGGGTCCCATCCCCTGAAAAACTCTGAAGAATCCCCACCAAGCACTCTCTTGTGAACAGAAGACATCAAGTCCCTCTTCCCTCCTCCCTCTTCAGTCCTGTCCCCACCAGGAGAACAAATGACTACTGTTCTTGTCCCCTTTTTTAGATATGTCCCAAAAATTGAGTTTTCTAGTCCTGTTCTGTTTTTTTAAATTTTCATCTTGTTTTAGTTTATTTTTTGGGATGATGCCATCTCACTCATCACGTGACTGTGCCCATTCCTGCATGGACCTTTCCCAAGCGCTAGCACAGGTGCAAATCCATCAGAGTCATTGTTTTCATAAAAACCAAGCAGAAGCGAAGAGACGAGAGGAGGACTGCCGGAAAGCCAGGCTCTGGACAGCTGCACGGCTTGTGAAGTGAGCTCGGTGTGCCGCGTGCCGAGATGCCCCCGGGCATTTCTGCTTCTCACGCTGCCGTCACGCAGCGCTGACCGGTGCAACGTATGGCGACAGAAAGTATCTTATTTATATATAGATATATATATGTAATTTATATAAAATATATAGAAATTATTATATATATATATTATACACTCTCATATAATATATATATATTCACACACATTTGGACTAGAAAATCTATGGAGACTTCATCAATGGTACTGTGTTATTAGAGAAATGCTTTAATTTTCATATTCCAATCAGATGGCATCTTATATCCCAGCTGGTTGGGGAGGGATCGAAAGTGGTAGTAAGTGCTGTACCAAGGGCACTCGCGTTTGGTCATTCTCTTGAAAGCTGAGGTTGTCTCTAGGTCGGGGTCAGCGAGCGGGCTTTTTCTCTGGGGGCGAGAGGGTTGGGGACGGGACCCCGAAGCAGCTGCCGCCCGGGAGGCACAGTCAGTCCCGGGTGCAGAAAGCGAGAGAATGGCTAACAGTGCTCCAGATTAAATTGCCTATTGTTTTCTGCCACCCGATGTGTCTGCATGAGAGGTTTCCTTTTTGTTCATTTTTAAGCTGCTGTTAAACCAAAACCATGTTGTGCTACCGTGTCAGCCTTTTCATTATTCCAAATTTTACTTTTACTATTTAAGTGAATGCGTAGAATCCAATTTGACAAGTGTTTTAAAGGCTCATGACGTTGTGGAGGAGCCGGGCCTTGTGATAGAGTAGGTGCGCCCGGTGTGGCCGTCCAATCAGCGGAGGGGACGCGGGGGCTGCCGGGAGCCGAGAGCGGGAGCTGGGGCTCTGCTCCGCAGTGGGTCCCTTTGCTCCCCGGGCTGGGGCCGCACCCGACCCCCCAGAGGTCCCTCCGTGGGGCACAGCACCAGGGACAGGGAGTCACTTGCCTTCCGGCTCTGCGCTGGGACGGTGGCACCGCCCTGGGCCTGGCCAGCCGTGTGATGGGAAGTTGGCTTTGGGTTTTTTTCCGCAGCTGCTCCATACGCCCTACCCCAGCGCCCGCACCAACAGCTGGTAGCTTACTGTTGCTTCAGGAAGAGCGTGGATTCCAAGGCCGTCCGCGTGGCCCGTGGAGCTAAGATTCCCTTGCTGGTGAGACCTGAAACCGTGCTGGTTTTTCCCAGTCAGAAGGCAGTGACTGCGGTCGGGGGAGTCTCTTCTCTGACCACAAGTGCAGGTGGCAGGTGTGGCTCGGGGCCCGCCCCGCCCCCACCGGGCTCTTTTTGAAGCCACCGTGCCTCCCTCAGCCCACGACGGGCCTGACACAGGGGAGAAGAGCGTGGACACGCCTGGCCCTGGGCTTGAGTCCACGGTTTCCCAGCCCACGGCGGTGGGACCGGTGGCGCACGATGCCATGTCAAAGGCGCTTTGAGTGCTACCAGCCAAGTTTAGGAAATCTGTTAACAGTTCTCCTACCAGCATAATGAGGCTATAACTGCACAGTGTGGGGCACAGAATGAGGGGAAAGAAAGGGCAGCAGCTTTACCTGGGCAGTACACTGGATTGAAGGCAAAGAGGGATGACGTGATGGCCGATGGTGACTCTGGTGAGGAGGGGGGTGAGTGGGGAGTGTTGATTTCCCTGATGTTAAGTCATGTACTCTGAGTGATGCTCAACCCTCTGCCCCTCCCAGGGAAGGAAATCAAGATTCAAAGTAAGCATGACACTAGTTGGTTTACCAGTGTTCCTTCCAAGGAGACATATATTTTTTAATAAATGATAGTTGCAATGAACTGAGTGTGGCTCAGAGGCCTTCTTCGTGGGGTCGAGAAGGGAGGGTGGGGGCACAGTCGTGGGAAGAAGTCTCAAAACTTCGGGGTCCGAAAGACTACCCAGCGGCGCCAGAGCGGCTCAGGCGGTGAAGCATCCGACTCTTGACTTTGGCTCAGGTCATGACCTCGGGGTCGGGCGATCAGGCCCGACCTCAGGCTCCACGCTCAGTGCAGAGTGTACTTGTCCCTCCGCCTCTGCTTCTGCCCCCCCCTCCCCATCCCTCCACTTGCCCTCGCCCGCATGCTCGCTCTCTCTCAAAAATAAAATCTTCAAAAAAGACTCTCCTTAGTGACCATCTGCTGACTGACTCTGCTGTTCTTCTGGACGGTTTCAGACCACTGTGCTTGTACCGGGTCCTTCGTGAAAGCTATATGCTTGGTCTTCCACTACGGCCCCCAAACACTGCCTCACGGCACCAGCCAGGTGAGAGGCGTGTCCATATTCTCCGTGGCAAGATGCTGACATTCCCGCAAAGGTACACAAGCTGGGAGACGCCTACTGCCGCAAGGGTGTTTGTTAAGGAGAAAGCAGGGGCCCAACTCGCAGCGGGGAGCTGAGTGATGAATGTGGCGGCGGCCGAGCTGGCCTGCTGGCTCCCCGTGTTTCCAGAAACCACTGAGAGCTCAGGGCAAAACGGGGGAGCCAGGCCCAGGCTAGGCCCCAGGTGGCAGGCCCCCTGAAGAGAGGTGCGCCGAGAGCAGGCGCGCGTGACCTGGCTGATGGCATCGCAGCTTCTGGGGACCAGCCTGCGGAGCCACGGCCGTGACTGCGCTCAAGAGCCATGGCTGCTCAGAAGCCCTGGCTGGTGTGGGCTGAGCCACGGGCCCGAGGCTCCTCCTGACCTGTTCGTCGTGGCGCTTGATTCCTTTGCCCCGTTCTCTCATTTGCTAGAAGGCAGCCCGACAGGAGGGAGTCCCCAGAATGCTCCTTGAGGGCCTAAGGGCATCCAGCTCCCAAGGGCAAAGGGAGCAAAGAGCCGGCCCTGTCCCCCCACCGCCGTGAGGCGCAGTCTGTCTTGGCAGCTGCCCTTCCTCACACTGGAGGCTCAGCTGGAGAAAAGTCGGCCACAGGGGGAAGCCACTGAGCAACTCAAACACCCAAGGTAGACAAACCACTGCCCCCCCCCGCCCAGTTCTGCTGTGACCAGTTGGCCAGAGCCCCATCTCCCCCCCGGGGGTCGGGGTCGGGCTGTCTCCCCAGCTCCGCTGCGCTTTCTTCAGCTCCGAGCGGCCTTGCGTGAAAACCTTCCTCGGGTGATATGATGACAAAAAAGTTGTGTCCAGCTACAGACGGCCAACCTCCTGGTGAGGCGAAAGTGCGGCTACAAATTACCTAATGAAGGCAAAAGCTTTGTGCAAACGGCGCGCTCCGGGCCGAAGCTGACAGATCAGGATGCAGAGGAGAGGGGGCAGCCGAGCAGCAGGCCTGGGGGGTAGGGGGGCAAGGCTCAGGCTCAAGCAAAGGACGGGACTGAAGGGACACCGGGCTTGAGCTGAAAGGCCACGGGGCCCTTTCCACAGGGACAGCGCTCGCCTGGTGCCAAGCCCTGGAAGCCCAGGGTGTCAGGAAGACTTGCAGAAGTGCAAACCATGAGGGTCGAAGCTGGGGAGAAGCGCACCAAGCTGTCTGGGCCCCGGCAGGATCCGTTCGGCGTCTGCATTCCCAAGCTCGGCCCTTCAGGCCTGTTCCCTCCCAGCAGTTCGTGGCCTCGGTTCCATCCGGCCTTGTATCCGCCCAGTCAGTGCCCTGGCACCTCTAGGACCTTCTGTCACCGCACACAGAACTTCCCCAAGGGCAAATCCCACACGTGGAAAAGCCCCTCCCCCCACTTATATGGAAGCACCCGGGGTCCTCCCCAGCGAGGCCCCGGCTGCGTCTTCCTCCGCAGAGCCGAGCCCGCGGTCGCCGTGTCATCCGCCTGCGGGGCCTGCCCCCGCCCCACCGCCCGCACCCCAAGCGCAAGGGTCCCTGTACCTCCAAGGACCCGGGGTGGGGTGGGGGGCTCGAGAACAAGGATTCACACCTGCCTGCGGGGCGCGTGCCGGACGGTGTTGTCCTCACTGGCCTTGCCGAACCCACAGCCGTGCTCCACGTAGCCCACAGAACCGGCCACTGACGCTGTCCGCCTCCCATGGGGCCCTGCTACCCGCGGGGAAAAGCTCAAGCCCCGTAGCGTGGCCCTTCTGCCACCAGGCCTTGGCCCGTGTCCCCTGCCTCGCCTCTTGCCGCGTCCAGCCGCCCCAGCCCGGGACACCACAGCCCCGTGGTTTTGCTCACGCCTCTTTTCCTGCCCATTGCTGCCTCCCCATCTTGCTTACCCGCAAGACTCCTCTTAGTATTTTTAAGCGCCCGGGTGGCTCCATCGGGTGAGCGGCTGCCTTCGGCTCAGGTCGTGATCCCGGGGTCCTGGGATCGAGCCCGGCGTCGGGCTCCCTGCTCGGCGGGGAGCCTGCTTCTCCCTCTCCCACTCCCCCACTCATGTGCCCCCTCTCTCCCTCCTGCCTCTTAGGTCGCCTCGACTGTCCCTTCCTTGGCGCCGGGAGACCCTGTCCCAGACCTTTCGGCGTCACAACAGCTGACCTTCATTTTGTACTTGCTGTGTGACAGGCACCATGCTAAGGGCTTTACCCATTTTCCTCCACCTAGTGCCCCAAACCGCCCTGTGACAGGGGTGCTCATGTTCTCCCCTTTCCCAGAAGAGGAAACGGAGGCCCAAGGAGGCCACACAGCTCGTAAGGGGCAGAGCCGAGTCAAACACGGCTTGTGGAGCTGCAGTAGTTGTGCCCCGAAGTGCTACGCCTGCCCCCTCGCACTCGGCCACACTTGAAACGGTTTATGGCCCTTATCTCTTTTCGTCTGCCTCAAAAAAAAAAAAAAAAAGATTTTATTTATTTATTTTGACCGCGAGAAAGAGACTGCAAGAGAGGGAACACAAGCAGGGGGAGTGGGAGAGGGATAAGCAGGCTTCCCGCCGAGCAGAGAGCCCGATGCGGGGCTCGATCCCAGGACCCCGGGATCATGACCTGAGCCGAAGGCAGACGCTTAACGACTGAGCCCCCCAGGCGCCCCTCACTTTTTGTCTTCGTGTCCTTGACTCCTCTCTGAGGGTACAAACTGTGTCTTAGTGGTCTGCATATCCGCAGCACGTGGTAGGTGCGCCACAAAAGACAAGGGCCGCGCTCGCCTTTGGCTCCTCCTCGGTGGGAAGAGATTTGACCGGGCCCAAACCTGAGGTATGAATTTTCTTTTCTGTTTTAGGGAGAGCTTCCGCTCTGAAGTGCCTGCAACTTCCCCTGGGATCTTGCTCCATCAGTTATGACTCCTTTTCATCTCCAGCCACTTCCTCTCCTTTAGCTCCTTCCCCCGCTTTTCACTCTGCTGTCCTCTCACCAAGAAGTGAACAGCGTCCCTGCTCTGCAACCACTTATTGACGATCCGCGTGTTCATTCAACACGCTTACTGAGTGGCGGAAGGCTCTCAAGGTCAGCCACCGCCTCCCGAGCGTGGCGTTCAAAGACCCCTTTCTGAGCCTCGACGTTGTAGCCGGATGAAGATGCCACATCCCTGCTCTCACCATCGATGTCATTTCTCTCTGGACCACTCTGGCTTCTCCTTGACTTCCTCGCTCACTCTTCTCCCACCTCCTAAGCACCACCATTCTCCGAGTCACCTAGGCCCCAAACCTGATTTCTCTCCTTTGGGCATCGCCTCCAACCTCTTACCAACACATGTTGATTCTTTACGCTATCTGTTCAGTTTGGTCCTTTGGTTTCATCATCACTGCCAGTACCCTCGTGATAGCAAGAGCTGCAGCTTGATGAGCGCCTAGTGACAGGTTGTCGTGCCTGACGCTAAAAATACAATGGCGAGTCAAAGAACGGTCCCTGCTCTCAAGGACCTTGTAGTCTGGTTGGGGGAGGGCGACAAAGAAGGCAGTGACTTAAGTGTATAATTACACATTACGCCAAATGCTACGAAGGACATACATGGGATGCAGCAACGGAGGATAATGTAATGAGAGGACCTGCTTAAGAGAAGGTGCCCCGGAAAGGCTTCCCGGAGGAGGTGATGTTCAGGTTGAGACTTGTAAGGTCAGCAGGATCAGACTGGTGGAGGAGCGGGGGCAGGATGTGGTAGAAGGAAGGATTTACCGCCCTCCACTGGCCCCAATCTGCTCATCCAGGATTATGTCCTGATGTTTGTTTCTCTACCAACCAGCCTAGACTATTTGCCTTTTTACCCGTGAGCTGGGCTTTTGTCTGGCGTGTGTCCAGTCCCCGCGTCTATGAAACCCTTCGGGCTGCGGCTCAGTTGCCATTTTCCATGAGGACGTCACTGGTCACTCCAGAAGAGCTTTCCCCTTGCTGTCTTTTGCACCACTCCAGCAGGTTCGATGGAACTCACCCTGTTCTTCCTTGCACGGTAGCTAGCTGCCCATTATGTCCTCTCCAGCTAGACAAAAGGCTTCTGGAAGTCGGGGGTTGCGTCTGGTATCTTTGCGTCCCTCGCAGCAGCTAACATGTGCCAGATGCTCAATAAATGATTGCAGAGGGAACTTCCTCTTTCTGGACCTCACTATCTTAATCTAAAACATGAGGAAGTTGCACGGATGAGTTCTAAGGCCTCTCCTATTAGTGATGATAAAAGAGAATTCTGAAGGACGTGCACTGTGAATCCACAAAAAGAAAGTGCGTGCCTTTTGCGAATTTTCGGTTCAAAAAAAACCCCCAAAGGGACAGTGAGGCAGATGCCAGAGGTTTAAATACAGCTGCCGAAGAGCATGGCTCATGAGCGCGTTAGGTTTCTGCACAATTAACCATTACACACAGACAGAGGCCAGGTACCTGCTGTGAGAGAGCAAAGGATCCAGGAGACATGCGTGGACTAGAACAGGGGAAATGTCCCTTCCCCAGCTGGGAAGAGGAGTAGGATTCCAGGACAGCTTAAAAAAAAAAAAAAAAAAGGGAAATGTCACAGAACAGGGTACAGATTCTGATTACTTACAGCTGGACAAAGAAATGGTGCTAGGAAAAGAGCGTGGACACGCCAAACGGGCCACTCAATGCCCTCATGAGGAGGGTTCAGGTCCCCCACAGTGGCAGACAGCAGTATCTGGTGGGATTTCTGGGTGACAGCTATCTGAGAGGAGTGTGAGGGAGGTGTGGGGGTGACCACACGCGAGAACTCCAACCGGGAGGTATGGAGACCATCCCAGGCAAGGGCCTACCGGCTCTGTTTTGCGGTTGGAAGCAATTCCGTGGCTTTGTGTTCGTTACACTAAATGCAAGCTTTTCAACGGTTGACTTTTCTTGAAGAAGTGAAAAGGTTTGCAAACAACCTCTCTCTTCTGGCTTACCAGAGAGGTTGAGGTATTCCTAGGCAGACTGAGGGGGAAAATGAAAAAAAAGAGAAGTAAGGAAGGAAGGAAGGAGGGAAAGAAAGAAAGAAGAAAGAAAGAAAGAAAGAAAGAAAGAAAGAAAGAAAGAAAGAAAGAAAGAAAGAAAAAGAAAGAAAGAAAGAAACAAACAAAGAAACAAAGAAAGAAACAAAGAAAGAAAGAAAAAAAAGAAAGAAAGACCAGGAGGTAAAGGTTCAAAGATCCTAAAATGGCCAACAGGGAAAACCTCCCTGCTGTTAAGTAGAGGAATGTCAAAGGAGGAGACAACGGGCTACTAGGGTCCAACCCCGTTGGAAGTGAACTGGATAATTCTGGAGAAGAGATGACAAACAATAGGGAAGGTAGAAGGGAATAAAATCCACAGTCAAGGGGCGCCTGGGTGGCTCGGTCGGTTAAGCATCTGCCTTCGGCTCAGGTCGTGATCCCAGGGTCCTGGGATCGGGCCCCACTTGGGGCTCCCTGCTCTGCGGGGAACCTGCTTCTCCGCCCCCACTCCCCCTGCTTGTTCTCCCTCTTACTCTGACAAATAAATAAATAAAATCTTAAAAAAAAATAAATAGGGGCGCCTGGGTGGCTCAGTTGGTTAAGCGACTGCCTTCGGCTCCGGTCATGATCCCAGGGTCCTGGGATCGAGCCCCGCATCGGGCTCCCTGCTCAGCGGGGAGTCTACTTCTCCTTCTCCCACTCCCCCTGCTTGTGTTCCCTCTCTCTCTGTCTCTCTCTCTCTCTGTCAATTAAATAAATAAAATCTTAAAAGAAATAAAAAAATAAATACAATATTTTATTTTATATTTATATAAAATATTTAAGTAATCTCTACACCCAACTCGGGGCTCAAACTCACAACCCCGAGATCAAGCGTTGCATGCTCTACTGACTGAGCCAGCCAGGTGCCCCTCACCTTCCTCCACCTCTTAATCGAACAGGTGTCCCCCCTGTAGGGGTGAGGAGCCCCACCCACCAAAGGAGACATGGAGACCATCTCCGAGGACTATGAGGTTGTGTGCAGGAAATTCAAGGACTTGGGAGACCACGTGGTGTTTTCTTTTCTTCTTACAAAAGAAAACTGGTACTTTGGAAAAGAAAAGAATACGGAATGTGGAAGATGAAATGGCTGCCTATAGAGATGGAATTTTAGAATAGGATTTGTCCGGACCATAGTTAAGAATACTAGACTGCTGGGCTCTTGGCTTCGAACAGAGTTCTCTACGATAACTAAAAAAAAAAAAAAAAAAAAAAAAAATGTGTTTTCCCAGAGCCTTGCTCATCTGATAAAGAGAACTTGAAATTGAAAATGGAGGGGAAAGCAGAAAAATGCCCTGATAATATTATAAAATCAATGACTATGGATGCCATCAGATACGACAAGAACACTACTGTGAGAGGTGCCCATTCAGTCACAGAAGAATGCATCTGCGAAAAGAGTCAGAAATCGGGGCACCTGGGTGGCTCAGTCAGGCGAGCGTCCGACTCTTGGGTTCGGCTCAAGTCATGATCTCAGGGCCATGGGATCGAGCCCCGCGCCGGGCTCCGGGCTCCGCAGGGAGTGGGCTTGGGATTCTCTCTCTCCCTCTCCCTCTGCCCCTCCCCCTGCTCTCTCTCTCTCTCAAATAAATAAATCTTAAAAATAAAGAAGGCTGGCCTTGAGAATGGGGGTCAGGTAAGTCTTATCTGCATAGAAATTCACAAACATGAGGACAGAGGCCGCTACTGAGATTCGGTGACGTTTTGAAGGAGGGAAGAACAGGTGTTCGGAACACGGTGTAAGTACACCAGACTCGGGCCTACAGGACGGGGGAAGTGGATGACGTCCTCTTGGTGCAGATCACAAAGATGGCCCAGGGCAAGGCCTAGCAGCAATGAGGGACTCTGTCCAGAGTTGTCATGAGTTGCATTTGCCTAACGCCGAACATTTAGAAGTTTTTCACTTGTCTTGCTGACAAGATTACCCCTCAGACAGTAGAGAACCCAACAAGGGGGACTGTTTGTTCTCCAGGTCCTCATTCGAACCAGCAATGGAAGGGCCGATTGGCCAAGCGGAAACTTGAAGAGCAACCTTTTTAGCTCAGAGTTTGTGAGGGCGTAAGGCTGGACACAGGAAGGCATTTTGCCCTAGAACTTAAGAAGGCAGACTTCAGAGGGCCCGGAGAACAGAAAGGTAGCATGAGGGCAAAGCAAAAGCAGTGGTCCAGTAGAACTAGTTTGAAATCACGCTTCTGCCTTCCTCCGGGCTGTGTGACCTTGCTTAAGTTACTTAAACTCTCTGGGCTTCTGTTTTCTACAGAAATGACAAGGGAGGGAGGGAGAAAATGAGAAGAAAGGACAGGAGAAAGGCACAATAATCGAATGGCACTGCCTACTTCCTGGGCTTGCTAGGACAATTAGATGGCTTAGCACCTAGTAGGTATGCATGACTTGTTCGTTTTCTGGCACTTTTTGTTTGGCCTCACTTCCCCGAAGGGTGAGAGGCCCTTAGGAACTAAATTCTGACCACGTAACTGTGAGGTATTTTAATGAAGAAATGAAAGGTATCGAAAGGAAATGATGTAAATGCACAGAGAATCCTTTGATGATGAGACATGACAAAGGCGGAAGAGCAGGGCCGAATATGAAACGGTAAGACGGAATTGCCAAAATCCCATCAGGAAGGCCTGGCCCCAGATGAGCTAATTCTAGGAGTAAGAAAAAGAGGCTGTTTCCACTTTGTTTGCATCAGAAAACAAAGGAAGGAGGCCCTGAGGTCTGCAAGCTGGGGCAGATAGTATGTTTTGTTTTAACTAAAATTAGTTTTTTTAAAATTATAGGCACATGCAAAAAGAATTCCGACAGTGCCGCAGGGTATGAGCTTAAACATGAAATGGACAACAGACAACAAAGATAAAGACAACCTCTTGAATTTCCACTTCGCTTTGGTCTGCCCCGCCATACAAACTCTGCCCATTAGCCTGGAAAGGGTCAAGCAGACGTTGCTAAAAAGGGAACTACGGGAGTTAACTACCAAAGTTCTAAGAAAGAAGCAAGGTGCTAATGGTTTTGAGTCTCTTGGCCCCAGACAAACTATATTTCAGGATGTTGAGAGGGATAACCTGTAGATGAGATCACTGCACTGGTGTTTGTAACCTTTGGGGAGCCAGGGGAATAAGAAAGATGCTGGAAGCCTAGAGAAGGACATATGTTCCTTTTTAAAGGGCAGATGGTAGGCCTCACAAGCTTTAGACAAGGAGGTTTCAGCTTAATCACAGGCAAGTTTCTAGAATACATTATGGGAAGGGATGGCTTGCATGACACCTAGATGGGAGCTAGTGATCACAAAGGGTTTAGAAAGCCCTTTACTTAAGAATAGCTCAAGACAGGGGCGCCTGGGTGGCTCAGTTGGTTAAGCGTCCGCCTTCGGCTCAGGTCATGATCTCAGGGTCCTGGGATCGAGCCCCGCGTCGGGCTCCCTGCTCAGCGGGGAGCCTGCTTCTCCCTCTGCCTCCGTCCCTCCCCCTGCTTCTGCTCTCTGACAAATAAATAAATAAAATCTTTAAAAAAATATTAGATGGCATGCTGACCAAATATGCAGTAGGTCTGAGAGGGATAAAGACATAATACAGACAGATTCTACTCAAAAAGAACAATTGGCAAGAGCAATTTAATAGAGATGAATGCACTCAGATGAAACCCTGAGACACTAATTAATGGCAGGAAGGTATGAAAAAAAGAAGTTTTCATTCATTCTTTCAGCAAGTATCTACTGAAAGTGCCAGGCACTGTGCTAGACGCTGGGGGTATACAGTGGTGAGGAAAACCAGGGCACTGTCCGCCCTTCTGGAACTTAAAGACAATTGGAAAAGACAGCTAGTAATCAAATTTAGTCCATAAGCAAATATATATTGACAAACTGTGATGAATAAAATCAAGTGCTAGGAGAGCATATGACAAAGGAACCTGGCCCGGTCAGGGAAGGTTTCTCAGAGGAACTAGAGGAACTGACACTTGAGCTGACTTCTCAAGGCTCAGGAGGAATAAGCTAAGGTGAAAGGCGGGGGGAGAGTAAACGGTAAGTCAAGTGAGCCAACAATATAAAATACCTGCTTACATGCAAACTGTGGTCCCTACCCTTCCCCCTGGCGGAGACTCGGCTAGGGATTCAGTGTGCTTGCTAGCCAGATGGGTGGGCTCAGCCGATGACTTGGTGGGTGTGTTTTCCAGGGCTTGTCAAAGGGGCAGCCCTCATGGTCAGGCTGCTGGGGTTAGGACTGAGGAGACAGCCGCATAGCTGGGAGAACATTCTCGAACAGGGAGATTGAGCAAACAGGTGGATACTTGAGGCTCACAGGAGCCAGGTGTCTCTCCTGTTGGAGGAGAGAGTTGCAAATATGGAAGGGGAAGGAGGCTAGAACAAATTCTCTGGTGTTGGATTGATAAATGGAGGTATCGGTATGAACTCAGGGTTTTTTTTTTTAAATTATTTTACAGCGAGAGAGCGAGTGAGCATGAGTGGGAGGGGCAGAGGGAGAGAGAATCTGAAGCAGGGCTCGATCCCACGACCTCGAGATCACGACCTGAGCCAAAGCCAAGAGTCGGCTGCTTACCCAAATGCGTCACCCCGGCGCCCAGTACAAACTGCCTTTTACGTATGTACATAGATAGGCTTTTTATCGATACAATACTGTAAATGTATTTTCCCTTCCTTGTGATTTTCTTAATAACTTTTTCTTTTCTCTAGCTCACTTTATTGTACGAATACAGTATATAATAGACATACCAGATACGTGTCAACCGACTGTTTCTGTTGTCGGTAAGCCGTCCAGTCAACGGTGGGCTATTCGTAGTGAAGTTGAGAAGTCAGAAAATTATATGTGGGGTTTCGACTGCGTAGGGATTGGCACCCTCTATCCAGGGTCAACTGTATCTACATCTAATATCTATAGATATGCACGTATATGTGTCTGTGTAGGCACAGACACACATTGATTTCCCAGCTCTTGGGGGTGCCTGGCTGGCTCAGTCGGTAGAGCATGTAACTCTTGATCTCGAGGTCGTGAGTTTGAGCCCCACACTGGGTGTACAGATTATTTTTTTAAAAAAGATCTTTGGATACTATTTCCTAGCTCTGTCCACTGAGAGGACCTAGAAACAATGGTGCCCCAGTAACGAGTGCCCCAGAACATGGGCACTGGCTACCATTCTCAATGAAAAGGAACCAGGGATCCTTGGAGAAATTCCTGATTCCGGTGCTGGGGCAGGGAAAGTACAACACGAGCCTGGAACATCTGACTGGGCCACAAAGTAAGGAAGTGTTCAGAAAACGGTGGGGACGTGTCATAAGGGCAGAGGTGCCCGCTTTGAGCAGCAACATGATGATACAGAGGTTCCGCGCATGTGTGGCACCACCTCCCGTGGCCGTCCACGGGAGGTCATGCCTGGTCTCTACCTCTACAGAGATCCTGAAGAGACTGAAAAGGAAGGGCAGGCCGCCGCTGAAAAGGCTGTGAGCAAGGAGGACTTTCAGGGTGAACGGAGGGCTCCAGCTCCCAAGTTCACCGCTACCCAGCCTGAAGTCGCAGACGGGTCTGAAGACGCGCAGGTGCCCTCTGTGCCTAGTCCGCAGTTCCCTACTGAAGACTGGTCCGCAGCTCCCACTGCTCCAGGCCACTGAGTGGGTAGGAACCCATTCCACCGAGTGGTCTGAAGTTGCTCGTCCACAAAGGCACACCAAACGGAAAAGAAATTGACAGAAAATAGCGAGCTTCTAAAAAAATGATATGGTGGATTATAACTCACTGAAGAAAATAGAAATCCATCAGTCTGTGCAAAAACATTTAAAAAACATGAGCAAATTAGTGGGGGGAGAAGAAAATGTTCCACCTAACAAACACCAACTAATAAAATGAAGTGGGAATGATGGAGATTTAAAAAAAAATCAACATTTAGCAACCATCACGGTAAAAATGGATTCAGGCAAGACTCATCAATGGATGCTAAAACTAGGAAGTGGGAGTTTAATGAGGAACAGAAAATCCAATTATCTTCCGTGATACACTTCACAATTACTTATTAATTACTAAGTATCTGGGAGATGCCATCTTAACCTTAGCCAGTAATGGGACAAATTGACATTGTGTGCCTGTTGGTACAATGCACCAAGAAGAATATACCAATTTTGTTGCAGACCTTCCAAAAATGCTTACACTGAAACATCATTAGGAAACATCGAACACACCGGAGCTGGGGTTCATGCTACGAAGTAATTAGCCTGTACTCTTCAAAAATGTCAAGGTCATGAATGAAAGGATGAGAAACTATTTCCGTTTGTAGGAGATCAAAGAGACATGACAACTAAACGCAACTTATGATTCTGAACTTGGGAAGGGCTTTATTAGGACAATCGGTGACATTGGAATGGAGTCTGCGTATTAGACAGTGGAATGGCATCATTGTTCATTTCCTAATTTTGATGCTTCGGCTGGGGTCCTGGAGGAAACTATCCCTTGTTTTTAGGAAGTACACACTGAGGTATGAAGGGGTCACAGAGCAAGAGATCTGCAAATTAATCTCCAATGGTTTAGAAAGAAACACAAAGAGAATGACAGAGCAATGTGGTAAAATGTCGACACATAGGGAAGCTGGGTGAAGGGTGTATGGCGGTTCTTTGTGCTTATCTCTGCACTTTTGCTGTAAGTTATGAAACTATTTCGAAATCCAAAGTTAAACACTGTTAATCCAAATCAACTGGGAGAAAAAAAGCCAACGTGATCTTAGAGTACACTAATGCAAGTCTAGCCAGAATGAGGCCGCTGAACTCCTGTGTGGGTCAGACCTCACTGGAACGTGGGATTTGGCTCCTGGAAGGTGAGGGGTCTGTGAATGTTCAACCAGAAGAAGAAAAAGCCAGGAGGATGGGGGGAGCCTGACTTCCGTCTTCAGTTTTCCAAAGGGCATCTGGGACAGGGAGAGCAGACCTCTATAGGGAGACAAATTTCTGTTCAGTATGAGGAAGGGCTATTTACCAATTAGCAAAAAAGGGGGATTGAGCCATCTCGGGAGTTCCCCGTCATAGGATATGCTTTGACAGAGGCGGGACAACCCATCCTCATCAAGCGAGTTGAGGTGTCTGCTCAATTCTGGGCCCAATAATGACTAAGGTCCTTCTGATGGAGAGTCCACGGTTCTCTGTTATCTTCAGGTAGTGGGAATTTGAGCACTTCAGGAATGAAATGCACCCTGTGTTGGACTTGGATGAACATTTCCTTCTGTTCACATGGGGCATGAGTCATCCTGCTCTCATGTGGGCTATTTCAATATATAATATCCTGAGCACCTTGGAAAATTTATTTGTCCCCCAGAAATGAGCTGCTCACCACGGTGAAAGTCAAAATGCTTTTATTAACAACATTGAAAATAGGTCCTGAGAAAACAGAAACAAAAACTTAAGAGAAAGTTTGGCAAGAACTTAAACGCTCAACATCTCAGGACCAAACATCTTCAGGTTGCTGGCAGCCTGCCTGCTCATACGCTTTGTCCCGGCACTTCTCACTCTTCATTAAAAAGTGAGCCCTTCTTTCGATTCAGCGCTTCCACAAGCTCACCATACAGAGTATTCACCTGGGAAAGAGAACAGCAGATAGATTTCCTGAGACACAAGGAAATGTGGCACAGCTTCCCAGACTCTTAGGGAAGGGGAACCCCATCGCATGAGGTCCGTTGACTCGGGACAAGCAGTGATTATAAGGGAGAAGGTGCTTAAAACATAAAATAGCCTTTGCTCTTATTTGGTAGCAAGACTTCCCCCCACCCCCCCCCAAGCCTCTCCTGGTTAGCTAGTGGCCCAGAAGTCTGCAACCCAGACTACTCAAGAAAACACCTCCAGAAACCGTCATTGTTGGCCCAGTGGTCAGTCCTTCCCCACTTGCACTGGCATCAACGGTGATGCCTCTTTCCAGAGCTCTATCTTGGCATTCTTCTTAGATTCCACTTGCTCCCCCTAGGTGCCCCCCTCCCCCCGCCACCGTTCACCATCCTTCCTGGTTTTCACTCTAAGATGTTATTGTTTAGAGTCCCTTAAGTCTCGTAGTTCTGTGGAAGCACTGCGAGGAACAATGATCAGGATCCTTTCCCGGCCAAGAAGGTAGGGCTGAGTCTTTACCAGGTACCCAGATAGAACCTCTCAGCCCCCCTAGTCCTCTCCCTCCTCACCTGAGTTTCATAGCTTCTCTTGAGGGAGCCAAGGTGGTCGAGAAAACGCAAGGCTAGGCCACACCATTTTTCTGCAGAGACATACTTTCTCCTGCCATACATAAATATGCCAGTGTTCCAGGACTTGATCATCAGCCAGAGAATCTCTGTTTCTGGGTAGCCTTCCTGAAATCCAAGAACAGTATCAGTGCTGTGCCCGTTATTATTAAACATGGGTGCTCTGCTATCACAAGGAAAGAGCCACAGCCTCCATGAACAATGCTAAGCCCCTTGAGAGTAGGAGCAGAGCATCTTGAAGGTTTGTCAGTTGTAGAATGCTCCACAGCAAGACCTCAGGAAGTGACATGTAAACTGAAAAAAGCACCGAGGCCTGCTTGTACTCGGTCTTGGTCTCCCTGACGCAGGAGAAAACCCTATGTCTTGTTGGTGGCTCCCCGTGGTGCTGTCCTCAGTCTATTATTTCTAATTCTCAGAGAGGCTTGTCAAGAAGCAGTTTTATTGAATCTGCTCATTTCCTTGACCTGAATTAGTGGGTATTTAGAATAGAAATTATATTCATCTTTAGGTTTTGCATATATATTTATTTTAAGGAACTGGCTCACACAGTTGTGGGGGCTGGCAAGTTGGAAATCTGTAGGGTAGGCCAGCAGGCTGTATATTCAGGTAAGAGACGATGTTCCAATCCTGAGTCTGAAATCTGTAGGGCAAGCCAGCGGGCTGGAGACTCAGGCAGGATTTCACTGTTACAATCTTGAGGCAGAATTCCTTCTTCAGGAAATCTCAGTTTTTGCTTTAAGGCAAAACCTGATTTTGGAGGGTAATCCGTTTTATTTAAAGTCAACCAATTGTAATTAAAAGGAAAATACTAATCTTCTGTGTTGACGACACGTACCTAGCTATGAACAAAAGGGCCCATTTCTAAGGCGGTCCCTTCACCTAAGAGTAGTCTTTAACGTGGCTGATGACGAGATTTTGCAAGAAAGAAAGGGACTGGTCTGAGGAGCTACTTTCCAAGTTCTTGTACAGGAGATGGACCACGAAGGGAGCATTCATGTGCTCGATCCAGGTTAAAGCCCTTCATCTACGCAACAGGCCCCTGAAGGGGGAAATGTGATAGAAGACTCGGGCCACGGTTTCTTGGGAGTGTCCATGTCTCAGCTGAACTGCCTTCACTCATGTGGGTCTACAGAAATCACCGTGCATAAAACCCTCTGAGAATGAGGGTGCTAAGAGGGACAAAACAAGGCTCTTATCCTAAAGGCCACATAGAGCCTCTGGGGAGACAGGGCATCCGCGTGCGGAGAGGACCACACAAGGCATGTGATTAAGGACTAGGCAGTCGGTGCTCTAATTCGGTTAAAAAACGCACAAACGAGCCTCAGACTGGCACAGTCAGAGGAGGTCTCGTCTCTCCTAGAAACGCCACCTCCCAGCCCTGTCCGCTGGGTAAATGTCTACTCTTTCTTCAAATTCACAAGCAGAGTCACGTGCTCCTTTCTCTCTGCTTCCACAGCAAGCTTTACATCCCTGATACAACTTCATCACCTTGCTTTGGCACTGGGTATGTATTTATCTCCTCCACCAGATGGTCGCGTTCGTGGAGGTGTAGGGCATTTGTCTTGCTCACCTCTGTATCCTCAGAGTCGCACACCATGCCTGGCATGGAAGGGGGGCACAACGGATGCCTGATGGATGAATGCATGAACAAATGCATCAACGCCCAAAGACTCCCTCCTCTGTGAGGCATTCCCTGATGCCCACACCACTCGGCTCCTATGACCCTGTGTTCGCAGCACCACAACAGCACTTCGTAACACGGTGTTGTCCGTCTCCCCCACTAGGCTGGGAGCTCCTTGAAGGCAGCATGGCATCTACCTTTGTAAAGTCACAGCCTGGCACAGTGTCTGACAGGGTTGCGATCGTAACTGAACGGATGACCAAATGACTGAACAAACATGGCCTTAGGGTAGAGGAGTAGGACCTAGACATCCAGAGATTATAGGAAATCTCCACAATAGGCAAATGCGTAGAAAGCAGACTGGTGGTTGTCAGGGACTGGGGCGGGGAGGAACGGGGAAGGACGGCTGGTGGTTCCAGGGTCTCTTCGGAGTGACAGCAATGTTACAGAATCAGATACTGATGGCGCTTGCACAACACATACGAAAACCCACAGAACTGGATAGTTTACAGTTGTGAGTTTTATAATATATGACTTCTATCTCAATAAAAATGATAATCTAGATATACAGAGAAAGAGAAGGGATTCCGTGTGGGCAGAACAGGACAAATAAAGACCTGGACTGTGCTTGAGGTTGTGCACGTCTCAGGGGGACTAATACGTGTTTGGCCTAAGCAGACACTTTATGTGGGGAAATTAGTGCGGAATAGGACGAGAAATGTAGGGTAGGGCTACCTAAGTATGTTCTAAATCCTTTTCCTCGGAACAGTAGTGTCATGAAAAATAGATGGTCAGTAAAAACAGGGTTCTTCAGTCCCACATGTCTTGGACACGTTGCATTCTACACATACCCTCTTAGAGCAGTATAACGCACATTCGTTCATTAAGCGTCCCAGGAAGGTTTACAGAAAAGAGATCATGTGACTGTGCCTTAATACAGGGTATGCAGACCATTTACTAACATCTTGTGGAATGTCGTTTGTGAAACGTTGGCCTGGAGCGTAAAGGGTTTTGCATCACAAGCCATAGATTTCGGAAAGTATTCTGCCGGCAATGAGAAATCACTGAAAGTTTCTGAGAAGGGGGGAACGGACAGTGATGAAATTAGAGTTTTCATAAGAGTGAAAGGCCAGTAGTGTTTAGAATGGACGTGAGTATGAGAAAACAGCGAGACCTGTTTAAATGGAACTGTTAAGGGTCTAAGGATGAAGTGATGAGGGGGAGAACTAACATAGTGGCAATGGAAAGATGTAAGGAAGATTCTAAAGGAAGAATCAATAAAACCTGGTAACTGCTTTGATATGGGAAATGAAAGATACATCAATTGAAAATGGCTCGAAAGTGCATAGTTTGAGTGGCTGAGGGAATGCTGATACATTGAAAGGAGGAACTGGAAGATGATTCTGGGGATAAGGGATCAAGATAATGGTAAGTTCTCCTTTAATCATGTTGGGCTTGAGGTAGCTTTGGGAGACAGGTAGGCTGTTTCATGTATGGACTGGAACTGAGGTAACACTTGAAGTGTATCAATTCACTTGAAGGACAGAGTTACAGAATATAGAGAAGGAAAAAGTACAGAATCATGGAAATGTTCACAGTTGGGTGGAGGAGTGAAAAGATAATGCAGAGGAGTGGTGTGAAAATAAAGGATAAAGGAAAAAATTTCAGCGAGGAGGCAGAGGTTAATAATGAGGGCCAGGGTAAAGAAAGAGGCCATTAGATTTGTTAGGAGTTGGTAATTCGTGGCGCTGCTGAGTACAGTGTGGCTAAGAGGGCAGGGAGTGAGGGAAAGAGTGGCTCAAGATGAGGACAGACAGGGAGGCAAGGGCCGTGTAGGCCACATTCAGAATTTTGGTCTTTAAGAGCAGTGGGAAACTACAGATGAAGATAAGCAAGGTCACATATTTTGAAAATTTAAAAAACATCATTCTGGTCACTTGATGGAAAAAGGTATGGAAGAAAGCAAGAGATGCAAGGAGACCAGCTAAACTTTCCCCACAGCAGCTGAGGTAAAGATGATAACTTGAACTAGGCTGGTGATGGTGGAGGGTGGGAGGAAGTGAATGAATCTGAGATATTTAGGAAGCAGAATTGACAGGACTTGGTAATACACTAGAAATGGGGGGTGATGCCTACATGTCTCGTTTAGGCAACTAGAAGAACGATGGTGCCATTCAATGAGTTAGGCAACACCACAGGAGTTTTACTTCATGTCCAGCATTGCTCAGGAGAATCATTAATCTTCAATAAAGTAATGCATCAAGTGCAGCTACTCACCCCAAAGTGACCTAGACTGGCCTAGGTGAAATACAAGTCAATGACAGCAAATAGAGGTGTTGGCTCTTAGGACTTTCTGGGGCTCATAATAGAAGCCAGTTTTTTTCTGTCCTCACCATCTTAATAAATACAGCAGTCATACAAATTTCTAACAAAACTAGGTGTTCTGGAACATAATGACTGTCTCTTTAGGTTCTCCTTGGGATTCCTGAAGTGATTATTGTGTATATCACTTTTACTGAGATATAATTCAAGTACCATACAATTTACCTATTTAAAGTGTACAATTCAATGGTTTCTAGTATATTCACAGAGTTCTGCCATCATTGCCACAATTAATTTTAGAACATTTTTATCCCCTTTAAAGGGAACCATATGCCCATTAGTCACTCCCCATTTCCCCCAATACTCTCCCCACATCCTTTGGCAACTACTAATCTAATTTCTCTCTCTTATAGATTGGCCTATTCTGGACATTTCGGATAAATGGAGTCACACAGTATGTAGTCCTTATAACAGGCATCTTTCACTTAGCATAATGCTTTCAAGATCCACCCATGTTGTAGCATGTGTCGTCAGTAACTCATTTCTTTTTATGGAAAAGTCTGTTCCCCTCACATGTGAAGCCTCTTATGTTGCTTCTCAGGACACAGCCTCTGTTCTTACAGATTGCCCTTACCCTGGGAAAAAATCTCTAAGTCCCTGCTCCAGAGCTTTAGGGGGGGCAGTGGACGCCTTTCTTCTGAGTGATACACCTGCTTTTAGAGTAGGGTACTGGGCAGGACAGTAGTCTCTAGTGTTCTTGGCTTGCCTCTTTGGGTGAGGAACCTCTGCCCTAAGAGTTAGCTGGGGCAAGGGTCCCAGTGGTCTGACTTGCCTGAGGTAGATCCTTCGCCCTCTAAGTGGGGGCTGGGAAAAGGAAGGGAGGCCTCACTCTTTTGGCCATACTTGGCAAAAATTTAGCCTTTGTAGCTTGGAGCTAAAGGTGGGATAGAAGTGCCGGCAGCCTGCTGCTCTTTGTGGGACATCATATCGTTCGACTGGGAGGCTGAAGGGAGTGGGAGCGTTGTTTCCCTGGCCACAGTCTCCTGGAATGGAGCTTCCATCATGCTGAGCTGGGGGTGGGACAGGGAGCCGAGTGGGTCATGGCTCAAGTAGCACAGACTCTCAAGGTTCCTACCAAGATTTAGTAGATTTTCTTGAAGAGATCCTTTTATGTTTTCTGTATGTTCTTAAAACAATTTCTAAAGACTTTAGTTGTTTTTTCTTTCTTTTCCTTCTTTTAAAAGATTTATTTATTTATTTATTTATTTATTAAAGATTTTATTTATTTGAGAGGGAGAGGGAGAGAGAGAGCAAGCGCACAGGAGTGGGGGGAGTGGGAGAGGGAGAAGCAGGATTCCCGCTGAGCAGGGAGCCTGAGGGACTCGATCCTAGGACTTGGGAGATCATGACCTGAGCCAAAGGCAGATGCTTAACCAACTGAGCCCCCCAGGCACCCCTAGATTTATTTATTTTTGTTTAAGAGAGAGAGAGCGAGAGAGCACGCAAGCCAGTGGGGGGGAGGGGCAGAGGGAGAGAATCCTCAAGCAGACTCCCTGCTGAGTGAGGAGCCTGATGCAGGGTTCAAGCTCATGAACCTGAAACCATAACCTCGGCTGAAATCAAGAGTTGAATGCTTAACCAACTGAGCCACTCAGGTACCCCTGGTTGTTTTTTCTATAATTTTCACCAGTATGGTTGTTTTGCTGGGGAACATGCCCATTCAGATTCTCATACTGCCATTACAGAGGTGAAAGTCTCTAGAAACCTCCTTTTATTAATAAGGAAACTGAGGCCAAGATATTCAATGCCGTATGCCTAGGGCCACACAGTGTGTTTGTGGCATGGGTAAGAGTAGAAGCCAGGGGCACTCACCAGCCTTTGACTGGTTATTTTCCCAAGCACATCCTCTAATTTAGTGAAAATCTCTCCATTTTTACCTGATGTTAACAAAGAAATATATTGTTGTTTATAAGATTTCCTTGATTAATTCTGTAGTTGAACAACTTTTGTATGTGTTTCTTAGCCAACTGCATGTCTCCTTTTGTAGCTTACCTAGCTACAAAAAAAAAAAAAGCTATTGCTTTTGCTCATTTTTTTCTGGTGTTGGTAATCTTTTTCTTAATGATTTTTAATTTAAAAATGGATACATAGATGAATGGAGCAGAACAGAGACCCCAGAAATAAACCCATGATTATATGGTCAATTAATCTATGACAAAGGAGGTAATAATATATGGAGGAAAAGATAGTATTTTCAATAAATGATGCCAGAAAAATTGGACAGCCACATGGAAAAGAATGAAACTGGACCACTTTCTAAGACCATACACAAAAACAAACTCAAAATGAATGAAAGACCTAAATGTGAGACATGAAACCATAAAAATCCTAGAAGAGAACACAGGCAGTACTTTCTCTGACATCAGCCATAGCAACATTTCTCTAGATGTTTCCTAAGGCCAGGGAAACAAAAGCAAAAACAAACTATTGGGACTGCATTTAAATAAAAAACTTTTGCACAGCAAAGGAAACCAGCAACAAAATAAAAAGACAACGTGATGAATAGGAGAAGATATTTGCAAATGATATATCTGACAAGGTACTAACCAAAATATATAAGAAGTGTACACCACTCAACCCCCAAAAAACAATCTGATTAAAAAAATGGACAGAGGACCTGAGTAGATATTTTCCAAAGAAGACATGCAGATGGTGAACAGACACATGAAAAGAGGCTCAACATCACTCATCATCAGGGAAATGCACATCAAAACCACAATAAGATATCAGCTTACACCAGTTAGAAGGGCTAAAATCAAAATGACAAGAAATAACAAGTGTTGGCGAGGACGTGGAGAAAAAGGAACCCTCTTGCACTGTTGGTGGGAATGCAAACTGGTGCAGCCACTGTGGAAACCAGTATGGAGGTCCCTCAAAACATTCAAAATAGAATGACCATATGATCTAGTAATTCCACAATTGGGTATTTACCCAAAGAAAACAAAAACACTAATTCAAAAAGACATATGCACCCCTATGTTTATTGCAGCATTATAGCCAAGATACGGAAATAACCTGTGTCCCTTGACAAACAAATGGATAAGGGAAGTGTGGTGTACACACACACACACACACACACACACACACACACACACACACACATGCACACACATGCACATGCACACACAGGAATATTACACAGCTGTAAAAAAGGATGAGCTCGTGCCACTTGAGACAACAGGAATGATGGACCTGGAAGGTATTACGCTAAGTGAAATAAGTCAGACTGAGAAAGACAAATACCATATGATTTCACTCATAAGCGGAACCTTAAAAAAAAAAACCCAAACACCAAATGAATACATAAACAAAAAGCAGAATCAGACTTATAAACTCAGAGAACTGATGGTTGCCAAAGCGGAGAGAGGTGGGGGTTGAGCAAAATGGCTAAAGGGAAGAAAGAGATCCAGGCTCCCAGTTACGGAATGCATAGGTCACAGGAATAAAGGCACAGCATAAGGGGTACAGTCAGTAATGTTCTACTAGCCGGATAATGGGTGTGATGGGACAGACAGGGATGGGACAGACGGGAGCTACACTTGTGCCGAACACGGCATAATGTATAAACTTTGTCAAGTCACTAAGTTGTAAACCTGAAACTAATGTAACATTGTGTGTCAACTCAAATAAAAAAATTATAAAAAAAATAAAAATGCTACAAATATTTTATCTAAGTCCGTGGCTTATTTTGAAGCTTTCTGTGGTATCTTGGGTCATTTATTAATTTATGTAACTGAGGGGCGCCTGGGTGGCTCAGTCGGTTAGGCGTCTGCCTTCGGCTCACGTCATGATCTCCAGGTCCTGGGATCGAGTCCTGCATCGGGCTCCCTGCTCAGCAGGGAGCCTGCTTCTCCCTCTCCCTCTGCCTGATGTTCCCCCTGCTTGTGCTCTCTCTGACAAATAAATCAATAAAATCTTTAAGAAAAAAAGAAATACTATTGAGATTTTTATTTTGATTGAATTTAGGGAAACTGAGTCCTATTAAGCCTTCCCATCCAGGAACATGGTATATATTCCATTTGTTGGAGACCTATGACATTTTTAGAGCAGAAAGGGAAGATCTGTAGAAAGATAGAGATTGAACATAATGGAGAACTGGTAAAGTGCTTCAGGAGGTACAGGAAGATTAAACTCACAGTGTAAGATTGCAGGAATATCTCTTCTTTTAAGAAAAAAGGTTAAGATGAGTAAATAAGTACAATGGCAGAATGTTATGGTTGAAACAGGGACCAATGGGGGAACTCATACTTAATGTCCTTAATCTTTTCAATTAAAAAGATATGATGAGATCATTTACTAGGGTCATCATGAAGTAGTTCTAAGTTTTTATCAAAGAACAAAAGGCTTTTTATGAGAGCAGAAAAGGCTTGAAGCAGTCTTTTTACTTGAGTTTGCAAAAAACTTGACAGGAATGAAAGGACTTCTGAGCAGTGATAAGAACCCATTTAAAGTTTAACGTGATTCCGTATTGGACAGTTCTGTGCTTTTCTTTTTTTTTTAGAATTTATTTTTATTTTTTTCATAATTAACATACAATGTATTATTTGCCTCAGGAGTACAGGTCTGTGATTCATCAGTCTTACCCAACACCCAGTGCTCTGTGCTTTTCTCTAGTGATTCTGCTGATTAATATCAGGAGAAGAACTGATGGTGGTAGGTCCCTTGGCTAGGGAAAAAAATGAAACAGCAGGCATGACCGAAAAAAGAAAAAAGAAAGAGAAAGAAAGAAAGAAAAGGAAAAAAGGAATGTGGTTAGATTGGTCTTTAAGAGAATGGGAAGAGCTGAGTTATTTGAAGTCCAAGTGAGAGCCAAGAATAGCTGTGGGGAAGTAAGAGATTATAGTAACTAGAAAAACTTTGAGTTGACAATCTTGGAAATGGAGCTTATATGGGGTATAGACAGTGGCTAAAGAGCAAAAACACCCCCCACCCCCGTGAGGTGGATGAATTGATAACATGGATGCCAAAGTCACTTAGGATAATAAACTGAATTTACCAAGAAGGGAAAAATTGGGCTCAGAAAGCGCTAGTTCATGACAACACTGATAATGAAGAGACAGAAGACACAGATTTTAAGTGAAGAAAAGCAGCAGGAAGATGGTGTGTAAAAAGCACAAAGTGGTAACATGAAGCAGGGATTCAGGTAATTTAGTTCCTTCTTCTGCCAAGAAAAAGGGAGTGGGAGAAGATGAGCCCTCCACAAAAAACGATTAGTGAGGGACATGTTGTCTTGAGGGAAGATCCTGCTTTGTTCTAAGAGGAAGAAGGGAGAAGAGGTGAAGATTGATAATAAGGAGAATATTGCCTACAATTCTGTGGGGGAAACACTATCTTTTTTGGGGACGTTGGATGAAGTTATAGATAACCTTGAGAGTGAGGGTAAGGGTTTAGAAAATGCAGAGCTATCAGAGATTTGGGGGGAAAAGGAGATGTGGGGGAAAAGGAGTGATGTAACAAAGTTGGTGTTTTAGGGTGACATACTTAATAGGGATGAACAGGTAGAACTGGAGAAGAGTTAGAGACCATTTAGGAAACTAACTACAGAAATCCAGAAGAGACACGATATCTAAGCCTGGATCGAAGATATCTTTGCATTAACCTCAATTCCAGCTACAAGGAGATGTGAAGCTTGGAAGAAGAAAAATTTGATGAAGGAAAAACCCTAGGACCATTGTGCTATGAAGAAAGTGCACCAGGTTCAATTCTCAGCTCTGCTTTTTTATATAGCTGCATGAGCTTGCGTAAGATATTTAATCTTTCAAGGCCTCAGTTTACAAAATAATAAAATTAAAATGGATTAACCCTAAAGATCATTCATTTCAGTTCTAAATTCTATCAGTCAATGAATGAAGCTTTAGCTTTCATTTCCTTTAGATCCCAAGTCTTGTTTATAAGCTATTATAAGATTGGCAGAAGTGCTAATTCTGTCAATACTAAACATGAAAAGAAAGATGATACTGACAAATGGGCAAGCAGTGTTTCTCAAATTTCACAGTGCATACAAGTCACTTGGGGATACTGTTAAAATGAAGATTCTGATTCATTTGTTCTGGGATGGGCCTGAGTTTCTACACTTCTCACAAGCTCCCAGGGAATGCTGATGCTACTGGTCCATGGACTCTACTCTGAGGAGCAAACTCCTAGAAAGTATAGCTTAGTAGTTTGAATCACCTTAGCTTCCTTTGTAAAAGAAATGAGGCTGCTTTCTCCTGGGCTTCTTGCTGGTTATGCAACATGCCTTTGTGACTCTCTGTGACTCAGATGTCAGCTGTGAGATTTCGTTTGTCCCTTTTATTTAAGTGTAGGGGTTTCCCCCTATTATCTATGTTTCTGTGTGGTCATAACAATGAGCCAGGGAACTTCCATTTCTATGAGATGGAGTAGATGTACTTATCCCTATTCCTTCTACTAAGTACAACTAAAACCCTAGACATTGTTCATAAAATAACCATAAGACTCAAAAAGATATTATTCATAAAACAGATAAAAGACTCTGAAAGGTAGAGAGATGAAAGACCGGCTAGGGGTTTTGGGGCCAAAGAATGATATACTGGTGAGTTCCCTGGGTTTTCAGGTGTTCACATATCTGACAGTCAGTGCTAGGGATGCCAACAGGCACAGACAAACAAACGCCCCATGAAAAGTATGTTCTCCCTAGACAAAGTACCAGGAAAAGGGCAGCAATGCAAGACAGAAAACCTTTAGACATTAACTATTCTATTACAGCTGAACATCACAGAAGACACTGTGGTCCTAGCCCCACAAACTCCAGCAAAAGCCAAGTGGGGAGCCTAAATTTCTATCCTTGTGAGGGTGTAATGAGGCACCCCAACCACTGCCTGCATGGTATCAGAGGAACCTAGATTTCCACCCCCAGAGAAGGTGGAACAAAGGACGAACAGAGTCTGCAAACGCTTGTGAAGAGGTAGGACTTTAACCATCACACAGCAGATAATGAGGCACCCCCACCATGGTGTCAGTGGAGACCATGTGGGGCACCATCTCCACCCAGCAGTAACAAGGAATCCTCCCCCTTGAGTATCAGTGGAGGCCAAGTGGGGAACCTGAGCATCTATTTCCACCTGGAAGTATTAAGACCAAACTCTCTTCCCTGGCATAGCAGTGCCAGAGAAATCCAGCTAAAACAGAAGGTTCAAATGAGATCCAGAGTCCCATAAACGTAATATGAAAATGTCCAGGTTTCAATAAGAAATGATTCATCAGACCAAGAACTAAGAAGAACTCGGACTGAATGAAAAAAGACAATCAACTGATGCCAACACCAGGAGGACACAAATGTTACAGTATCTGACAAAAATTTTAAAGTAACCATCATAGCACAGTGAAGGAAACAATCAACAAAATTAAAAGGCAATCTGTGGAATGGGAGAAGATATTTGCATATGACATATCTGGCAAACAGTATCCAAAATATATAAAGAACGTGTAAAATCCAACATCCAAAGCACAAATAATCCAATTAAAAAATGAGCAGAAGACAGGAAGAGACATTTTTCCAAAGACATACAGAAGGCCAACAGACACATGAAAAGATGCTCAACATCATGTTCATCATCAGGGACATACAAATCAAAACTACAATGAGATACCACCTCACACCTGTCAGAATGGCTAAAATCAACAACACAAGAAACAACGGGTGTTGGCAAGGATGCGGAGAAAGGGGAACCCTCTTGCACTGTTGGTGGGAATGTAAACTGGTGCAGCCGCTCTGGAAAACAGTATGGAGTTTCCTCAGAAAGTTAAAAACAGAACTACCTTATGATCCAGCAATTGTACTACTAAGTATTTACCCAGAGAATACAAAATACTAATTTGAAAGGATACATGCACACTGCTACCTATAGCAGCCTTATCTACAATAGCCAAATTATGGAAAGAGCCCAAATGTTGACTGATGAGTGGATAAAGAAGAGGTGATGTGTGTGTATAGATATGTGTGTGTGTGTGTGTGTGTATGTAGATACATATATATAAACATACAGACATATAGACATATATATACATATACACACTAGCACACACAATAGAATGTTACTCAGCCATCAAAAAGAATGAAATCCTGCCAAGTGAAATAAGTCAGAGAAAGAAAAATACCATAAGATTTCACTCATATGTGGAATTTAAAGACACAAAACAGATAATCATTGCGGGGGGAAAAAAGAGAGAGGCAAACCAGGAAACAAAGAGACCCTTAACTATATAGAGAACACACTGATGGTTACAGGAGGGGAGGTGGGTGAGGGGATGGGTTACATAGGTGATGGGGATGAAGGAGGGCACTTGTGATGAGCACCAGGTGCTGTACAGAAGTGCTGAATCACTGAATTGCACACCTGAAACTAATATTACACTGTATGTTAACTAAGGGGAATTTAAATAAAAACTTAAAAAAAATAAAGTAACCATCATAAAAATGCTTCCATAATGTACATACTTCAAAGAAAAAAATAGTAAGTCTCAGCAAGGGGCGCCTGAGTGGCTCATTCGGTTAAGCATCTGCCTTCAGCTCAGGTCATGATTCCAGGGGCCTGGGATTGAGCCCCGCATCAGGCTCCCTGCTCGGCCAGGAGCCTGCTTCTCCCTCTGCCTCTGCCTGCCGCTCTGCCTGCTTGTGCTATCTCTCTGTCAAATAAATTAATTAATTAAAAAAAAAAGTCTCAGCAAAAAACCAGAAGACATAAAGAAGAACATATGGAAATTTCAGAACTGAAAAATATAATAGCTGAAATAAAAACCTCCATGAGTATCAGTTAGGAAAGATGTTGGGTTTGAGGTTGGTGTTGAGGAGAGTAACTACCATGACTTTCAGTGCTTTGAAGAAACCTCAGATGTGAGGTCTTCTGGCCAAGCTTCTGTGATTTCATATTGCCAGAGCATTTCTGTATCTCCTGGGGCTTGCAGCTTTCTATAAGTTTGCTGTGGCAGAACCAAGAAAGAAGGCATATGCAGATTTCTACAGAAATTATGATTCCATGAGAGATTTTGAGGAGATGAAGATGGGTGGTATCTTTCAGAGTGCACAGTGATTTTGGAATGTAAAGAATTCCTTTGTGTTGAGTTCCACTGAAGTTTGTCACTGACCTGTGTTCCTGAACTATGAAACATGAATACTAGGTTATGGAATAGTTTCTCTTGATAAACAAACAACTAACAAATTAAAAAAAGGAAAAAAAAAAACCCTCCATGAATAGGTTCAACAGCAGAATGGAGGAGGCAGAGGAAAGATCAGTGAACTCAAAGAACAACAGAAATTACTCAATCTGAACAGAGGGAAATAGACAAAAAATAAGAGAATAAAGTCACCAAGGACTCATGGGACAATGACAAAGGTTTTAACCTTCCTGTCATCAGAGTCCTGGCAAGAGAGGACAAGGAGGGTGAGGCTGAGAAAGTACTCGAAGAAATTATGTGTGAAAACTTACCAAATTTGGCAAAAGACAAAAACCTACAGATTCACAAAGTTGAGTGAATCCTCAACAATATAAACTCAAAGAAATCCACCCAAGAGACATCACAGTCCAACTTCTGAAACTAAAGACAAAAAAAATATTGAAGGCAGCCAAAGAAAAATAACACTTTACTTACAGGGAGAAAACAAGTTAAACATTAGCAGATTTCTCACCAGAAGCCCTGGAGGCCAGAGAAGTGACACAATATTTCTGAAGTACTGAAAGACAAGGATCATCAACCTGGAATCTTATAACAAAAACATCTTTTGGGAATGACAGAGAGATAGAGACATTATCAGATAAAGAGAAACTATGAGAATTTATCATCAACAGATCTTCTCTAAAAAAATGGCTAAAGGTGGGGCGCCTGGCTGGCTCAGTCTGTAGAGCATGTGACTCTCAATCTCAGGGTCATGAATTCAAGCCCCACGTCGGGCAGGGAGCCTACTTAAAAGAATGGCTAAAGGAAGCTCTCCAAACAGAAAAGAAAGGATAAGAAAGGAACCTTGCAACATCCAAAAGGAAAAAAGAAAATAGTAAACCTGTATTTTTATACAGGTAAATACAATGAGTTTTCCTTCTCCTTTTGAGTTTTCTAAATTATGGCTGAAGGTTGAAGTGAAAATTACAACACTGATGTGGTTCTAAATGTATATACAGGAAAATTTAGGTCAATTATTAAGTGGGGGAGGGTAAAGAGAGGTAAGGTTTCTATTTATTTAAAGATTTTATTTATTTACTTGAGAGACAGATCGCACAAGAGCAGGGGGGAGGGGCAGAGGGAGAGGAAGAAGCAGACTCCCCACTGAGCAGGGAGCCTGACCCAGGGCTCAATCCCAGGACCCTGAGATCATGACCTGGGCCAAAGGCAGATGTTTAACCGAATGAGCCACCCAGGCACCCCTAGAGGTAAGGTTTCTATACTTCACTTGAACTGGTAACATGATGACAGCAGTAGACAGTAATAAGTTTCACACACACACACACAACACACACACACACACACACACACGCACTCTGTAATATCTAAAGCAACCACTAAAAAGAAAAGCTATACAAAGAAATACAGTTAATAACATTACAGATGAAGCAAAATGGAATTCTAAAAAATGTTCAAGTAATCCATAGGAAGGCAGGAAAGAGAAAAAAGAAATGAAAAACAGAGAGCAAAACAAACAAAAAACAAAAAATGAAGTGGCAGATTTACTCTCTAATGGATTAGTGATCTAAATATACTGATTAAAAGACACATTAGTAAAGTGGACTAAAAATGTGCTGTCTATATGCTGTCTACAAGAAATTGACTTCAAATATACAAGTATAGGCAGGATGAAAGTAAAAAGATGCAAACAGGTATATCATGTAAACATTAATCAAAAGATAGCAGGAGTGGCAAATTAATATTAGTGATTGTAGACTTGAGAGCAAAGAAAATCACCAGATAAACAGAAAGACAATATATACTGATAAAAAGGTTACTCTACAAAGAAGATATAGCAATCATAAATATGTATGCATCCAACAACACAGTCACAAAATACATGAAGGAAAAACCAACAGGAGTGAAAGGAGAGCCAAATAATTCCAGTTATACTTGGAGACTTCAACATGCCCGCTCAAACACTAACAGAACAAGTAGCCTGAAAATCAGCAAAGATATATAAGAACTTGGAACACCATCACCCAGCAGCATCTAATCAACGTTTATGGAACCATCCTCCTAACAAGAATAGGTTACAAATCTTTTCAAAGTCCCTGTGGAATATATAGTAAGATAGATCATATCCTAGTCCATAAACAAATCTCAAAACATTCAAATAACTGAAATCATACAAGTTGTGTTCTCTGACACAACTGAATAATACTAGAATTCAGTAACAGAAAGATAAAAGGAAAATCTGTAAACACTTAGAAATTAAACAACACACTTCTAAGTGATTCATGAGTTGAAGAGGAAGTCTTGAGAGAAATGAAATAATACAATGAAATAACTGAAAGTGAAAATACAACACAGCAAAATTTGTAGGCACAGGTAAAGCAGCACTGACAGGGAAGTTTACAGCCCTAAAATGCATACATTAGAAAATGAGAAAAAGTCTCAAATTAATAATCTAAGCTCCCATCTCAGGAGCCTAGAAAAAGAGCAAACTAAGTGCAAAGTAAGCAGAACAAAGTAAATAATAAAGATTACAGGAGAGATCAACAAGACTGAAAACACAAAGACAATAAGGAAAAATCATTGGAGGAGCTGGTTCTTTGAGAAGATGGATAAAATTTACTAACTTCTACATGGAGCACTGGGTGTTATGAACAATGAATCATGGAACACTACACCAAAACAAATGATGTAATATATGGTGATTAACATAACAATAAAAAATTTAAAAAATTTACTAACTTCTAGCAAGAATGACAGATAAAAAAAAGGAAGACAAATTATCAATATCAGTAATGAAATATAGTGGATATCACTATAGAACCTGCACACATCAAAAGAATAATAAGGGAATAATACAAAGAACTCTATACACAAAAATTTGACAACTTAGATGAAATGGGTCACTTCATTGAAAAACACAACTGACCACAACTTACCCAACAGAAAACAGATAATTTGAGCAGCTCTATAACTATTAAGGAAAGTGATTTTGTAATTTAACAACACTTGAAAAAAATATCCAGGCCCAGACAGTTTCATTGGAGAATTCTATCAAACATTCAGACAATTACTAACATAAAATCTATACAATCTTTTCCAAAAATATGCAAGAGAAGGGAACATACCCCAATTCATTTTATAAACTTAGTATTACTCTGATACCAAAAGCAGACCAAGACAGTATACAAAAAGAAAACTAGAGGCCAATATCTCTCATGAATATAGATAAAAAATCTTTAACAAAAACACTAGCAAAAATAGAATTAATCAATATATAAAAAGAATTATACACCATGATCATGTGGGGTTTATTCCAAGGATGCAAGGCTAGTTCAACATTTAAAATTGGTCAGTGTAATTCACTATATTATGCAGAAGAAAAGTCACATGATTATACCAACTGATGCAGGAAAAACACGTGACAAAATTCAAAACTCATTCATGATAGAATCAGGGAAATAAATGGGGTTAGGAAGCTTCTTCAACTTGATAAAGAGCCTCTACAAAAACCTATAGCTAACATTATACTTAATGGTGAAAGACAATGTTTTCCCCCTGATAGTGAACAAGGCAAGAATACCCAGTCTCACCACTCTTAACATAGTGCTGAAAGTTCTAGTCAGTACAATAAGGCAAGAAAAGGAAAGAGAAGGCATAAATAGTGGAAAAGAAGAAATAAAACTGTCCGTATTTGAGAAGGGGGATTAAGAGTATGTTTATCTTGATGAGCACTGAGTAATGCATAGAATTAATGAACTGTTGTACTGTACACCTGAAACGAACATAACACTGTATGTTAATTATACTTCAATAAAAAAAGAGAAAGACCGTAAAACAAAACAAACAACAAATCAACAACAAAAAAACACCTGTCCCTATTTGCAGAGGACATGATTGTTTACACAGAAAATCCTAAGGAAGCTTTCCCCCCCAAAATTCCAGAAATGAGTATGTTCAGCAAGGTTGCAGGATTCAAGACAAACACATAAAAATCTACTGTATTTCTTTATACAGTAGACCCTTGTACACATGGGTTTGAACTGTGCAGGTACACTTATACACAGATTTTTCTTATACATTCAGTACAGTACTATAAATGTGTTTTCTCTTTCTTATGATTTTCTTAACATTTTTGTTTCTCTAGCTCCCTTTATTGTAAGAATACAGTATATAATACATATAACATTGAAAATATGTGTTAACTAACTATGTTACTGGTAAGTCTTCCCATCAACGGTAGGCTATTAATAGTTAAGTTTTTGAGTAGTTAAAAGTTATACATAGATTTTTGACTGGTTGGCACCCCTAACTCCCATGTTGTTCAAGAGTCAACTATATTAGAAATTAACACATGGACATCATTTACAATCACTCAAAAAACCTGAAATGCTTAGGTATAAATCTAACAAAACATGTACAGGACTTATATGTTGAAAAGTACATAATGCTAATGAAAGAGAGAAAAAAATCTAAATAAAGAGACATACTCTGTTCATGGATTGGAAGATTCAATATAATAAAGATGTCAATTCTTTTTCAATTGAGATATAACTAAAGATGTCAATTCTTGATATATACTGCACTGGGTTGGATAGTGTCCCTCAAAATTCATGTTCTTCCTGGAACCTCAGAATGTGACCATATTTGGTAACAGGGTCATTGAAGATGTAATTAAGTTAGGATGAGATCATACTGGAGTAGGATGGACCCTTAACCCAATAATGGCTCGTGTCCTGATAACAAGACAGAAGAAAAACAAGACACACGTAAGAAGAATTCCATGTGATGACAGAGACAGAAACTGCAGTGATGAATCCATAAGCCAAGGAACACCGAACATTGTCAGCAACCACTAGAAGCTAGGAAGAGACAAAGGAAGGATCCTCCCCCTAGGGACTTCAAAGAGAGTGTGGCCTTGCCGACACCTTGATTTCAGACTTCTAGCTTCCAGAACTGTGAGAGAAGTTTCTGCTATAAGCAGTTTGTGGTAATCTGTTTTGGCAGTCCTAGGAAATGAATACTGTTCAATACAATTGCTATCAAAATCCCAGAAAAAATATTTGTAGACATAGACAAGATTATTCTAAAATAAATATGTAAAGGCAAAGGAACCAGAACATCTAAAACAATTTTGCAAAAGAATAAAGTGGGTGGAATCACTCCACCTGATTTTAAGACTTATTATATAGTTACAGTAATCAGAACTGTGTGATACTGCCAGAGGGATAGACACATAGAGAACAGAACAGAGAACCCAGCAACAGACTCACATGAATATGCCCAACGGATTTCTGTCAAAAGTACAAAAGCAATTTAATGGAGGAAAGACAGCCTTGTCAAGAAAATGGTGCTAGAACAATAGACGTGCATAGGCAAAATGAACTGTAACCTAAATCTCATACCTCATACAAAAATTAACTTAAAATGTATCATAAACTTAAATGTAAAACAGAAAACTATAAAAACTTAAAAAAACCCAAAGGAACTGGGGGAAAATCTTTGGGATTTAGCGAGGCAAGGAGGTCTACAATGGACTTGACACCAAAAGTAGGATCGTGAGATGAAGTTGATGAAATGGACAAATTAAAAAAACTTTTGTTCTGTGAAAGACCTTAGAAGACAAGCTGCAACTGGGAGAAAATATTTTCAAATCACGCATCTGGCTAGTATCTACACTATAAAGAACTCTCGAAACTGAACAGTAAATAAGCAAAACAATCCAACTACAAAATGGACAAAAGATACGAACAGACATTTCACCAGAGAGGATATACAGACCGCAAATAAGCACAGGAAAAGCTGGTCAGCATCATTAGCTGTTAGGAAAATGCAAATTAAAACCACAAAAGATATTGTGACACACCTATCACAATGGCTAAAATAAAACAATAGTGACAACACCAAATACTGACAAGGATGTGGAGATTCTGGATTATTCACACATTTCTGGCAAAAATGTAAAATGTTACGGACACTCTGGAAAACAGTTTGGCAGTTTCTTCAAAATCTAAACATGCAATTACTGTATGAGCCAGCAACTGCCTTCTTAGGTACTATCCCAGAGAAATGAAGACTCATGTTCACACAAAAACCTGTACACAGATGTTTACAGCAGCTTTATTTGTCATAGCCTCAAACTAGAAACAACCCAGATGACCTTCAACAGATGAATGGTTAAATGAACTGTGGTACCAGTTCATCCATACCATGGAATACTATTTAGCAATAAAAAACAATGACATACCGATACATACAACAACTTGTAACTTGATGAATCTCCAGAGAATTCTGCTGACTGAAAAAAAGCCAGTCTCAAAATTAGATACCGTGTGATTTTTCATTACGGAAATGACAAAATTACAGAAATTGATGATAGGTTAGTGGTTGCCAGGTATTAAGGAGGGGCTGGGGTGGGAAAGAAGTAGGTGGGAACTATAGAAGGGCAACATGAGGTATCCTTGTGATACAAAAGTTCTGTGTCTTTTTTTTAAAATTAATTTATCTATTTGACAGAGAAAGAGACAGAGAAGGAACACACCCAGGGGGAGGAGGAGAGGGAGAAGCAGGCTCAATCCCAGGGATCATGACCAGAGCTGAAGGCAGACGCTTAACGACTGACCCACCCAGGCGCCCCGTAAAGTTCTGTGTCTTGACTGTAATAATGTCAACATCCTGGTTGTGATATTACTTTATATAAGATGTTACCAATGGGGGAGACTGGGTAAAGCATACATAAGATCTCTTGTATTATTTCTTACAACTGCATGTGAATCTTCAATTATTTCAAAATAAAATTTTAATTAAGAAAAATCAGAGCAATCCATTTTCTCCTAAAAATCATCTAGAATATGAACCTAAATATAGGCTTGCCTGTTTAAGCACGTAAGTCATCCTTCTTGCTTTTTCATTGGCAGTAGCTTCTGAATACCAAGTTGAGCCTTTCCTTTGAACTGAATCCTAGCAAGAGCAGGTAAAGAAGATGTGTGTTCTGGTGGAAAGAGCCCTGGAAGTGAGGTCAGATGACCTGAGTTCTAGTCCTGACTCTCATTCATTAGCCATATGAATTTAGGCAAATTGGTAACTCGACTTTTTTGGAAGGCAGCTATGCTCATCACTATACTACCAACGGGGTAACTTGACTTTTCTGAAACTTAAAAATTTCCTCATTTGTAAGGATTTGTCAAGGATAATAATACAGCACTCTATTTCACAGAATTGCTGGGGATGGGGGCAGGGATCATATGAAATAATGGATGTAAGAATGCTTTGTAAAATGTAAAGCGTGGTACTGTCAGACACGAGGTTTTGTATTTGGGCAACAGCCATTTTTTTTTAAAGATTTTATTTATTTATTTGATAGAGAGAGCGAGAGAGCACAAGCAGGGGGAACAGTAGAGGGAGAGGGAGAAGCAGGTTCCCCGCCAAGCAGGGAGCCCGATGCGGGGCTTGATCCCAGGACCCTGGGATCACAACCTGAGCCGAAGGCAGACGCTTAACCATCTGAGCCACCCAGGCGCCCCGGGCAACAGCCATTTTGCCACAGTATGGAGGCACCTGATAAAGGTTATCTGCTCAATAAATAATGAATGAGTGACTGGTCATTACAAAACTCAAACAAGGGCAGAATTTTCTCCCAAGCATTTAAAACAAAGGAGATACAGTAACACATTCAAACAGGAAAAAGCAACATATATTATATAAGGAGCCAACAGGATTATTAAACTAATCTCTGCATAAGAAAGTAATCTATCCCACCATGTTTCAGGGGATGAGCAATAATGGATGTAAGACTTGTCAAAAAAGTAGAAAAACACTGAGCTCTCTAGCAGGAAACCTAAGAGCCAGGGAGATGGAACAGTAATAGACAGAATAAAAGTGGCAAAAAAAAAAATTTGCTCAGAGAAGTTTAGGCCTTATATAGAGACTATGGAAATGGATCAATTTGGATTTACAGTACAATTTAATTTTAGTTTGTATTAGTTACTATGGCAAACACATCTGAAGGTCCAGATGAGGCTCATGGCTTAGAAATAGAATTTTCTCTTCTTCCCAAAAGAAAGTAAAAAAACATATATATCCAAAATGTTCAATGCTAACATTTTTTTAAAACTTAAATTCACACAGGCCATAATTACACAGCTCCAGGAGAATTCTAGGTTTTTGAAGTCGATGCTGGTTTGTTCCAGGTTGTCACCCTGCTATACTGTTCCACCATCTGCTGGGGTTTGCACATATTTTTACATGAAGAGGCAACTGAGTCCAAAGCGGAGTCAGGATCCTCAGTTATTAACATGGACTCAAATAATGACTTTGTGTGACTTTAAGCAAGCCATTTAACCTTAATATTTTATAGCTCCCTTATAATAACAATACCGCCTTACATGTGTATGAGCTGTTAAAGTTTACAACACATATTATTATTTTAATTGATCCTTAAAACCTCAGTGTGGGAGTCAGAGCAGGTATTATTTCCATTTTACAAATGAGGAAACCAAAGTCAAACAGCACAGAAGGGATATCCATATGGAAAATCAAACAAATAAGAGACCCTACCTTACACCATAAATAAAACAATTAAAAATGGATCATAAACCTATATGTAAGATATAAAAGTATAAAAACTGCTACAAGAAAACACTGGAGAAAATCTTTCTAAATTTGAGATAGGCAAAGGTTTATCATGACCAAAACATGAACAATAAAAGAAAAAACTGATAAATTAGACTTCATCAAAACTTAGAACTTTTGCTTTTTATGTCATTAAGAAAATGAAAAGACAAGCCAGAGATTGGGAGAAAATAGTTACAAACTGTATACTATAAATGATTTGTACCTAGAATATATAAATAAATCTTACAACTCAACAAGAACCCAATTTTTAAAATGGGAAAATAATCAAATAGACATTTTCCCAAAGAAGGCATATAAATGGTCAATAAACACATAAAAAAAATGTCAATGCCATTAGCCATCAAGAAAATAAATACAAATCAAAACCACAATGAGCTACCACTACATACTCACTAAAATGGCTATAATGAAAGAGATAGACAATAACAGTGTCGATGAGGATGTGGAGAAATTAGAACCCTCATACACTGCCAGTAGGGATGTAAAACAGTGCAACCACTTTGGAAGACAGATTGTAGCTCCTCCGAAAGTTAAACATAAAGATACCAAATGACTCAGAAATTCATATACACAAGAGAACTGAAAACATGTGTCCACACAAAGAGTTGTATACAAATGTCATAGCAGTATTATTCATAATAGCTAAAAACAAAAACCATCTCAAATGTCTACCAACTAGTGAGTGGGTAAAGAAAATGTGATATATCCATTAAGAAGAATATAATAATATAGGAAGGATTAAAATACTGATACATGCTACATGGATGAGCCTCAGAAATATTATGCTAAATTGAAAGAAGCCAGACACAAGAGATCACACGCTGCATGGTTTCATTCATATGAAGTGTCCAGAAAGAGAAAATTGACACAGATAGAAAGCAGATCTGTGGTTGCTTGGGCCTTAAGGTGAGAACAGGGACTGACTGCAAATAGGTGAGAGGAAACTTTGGGGTAATGGAAATACTCTAAAACTGGATCATGGTGACAGTTGCATTAACTCTATAAGCTTACTAAAATCACCAAATGGTACACGTACAAAGGCTACATTTCATGGTATGTAAATTACACCTCAATAAAGCTAATTTAAAAATCACTGAATAAACCTGTGCTGAAAAGAAAAAAAATCAGCAGAGGAGGGACAAATACACAGGTCCTCAGTGTTCCTTCTACTCTATTACCTGCCTTGGAGAAATGGAAGGAATAACAATAAGGTTTTTCAAAGGGTTAGTATCATCACAGGGGAAGTAACAATTCTACCAAGTTTTAAAATTCCAGGTGGTACTGCTATTTTCATTTAATCCATAGTATACTTGTATCAGAAATTTTCTACTTTTAACTCTTTACATTTCATAAACCCAGGGAAATTTTATAGTGTGTAAGTATACTGAAATATGAATTCATTTACCCTAAAACGCACATCAGAAAGCACTATTCTATGTAATTTCTAACACAGAAGACAGTTCTAATTTTAAAGAACAGCTTAATATCACTGGTTGACTTACGGTATGGATAATAATGCTCAGAGCATCTTCAAAATGACCCCAAACTTCTTCCAGGGGACAGAGTTCTGTACTTGGCACCCCATCTGGCACTAAGAGGTTAATTAAGTTGTGCATACATTTGCTGAAATCAAAAAGAGAAAACTCATCCGAAAAGGAAATAAATCATTGGCTTCATGGCTAAGACAAGTAAAATCTGGATCTCATCCCAGACTACAAGCTTCAAAACACTTCTGTTCTTCCCTCATTTTTATCTGGCCTCCAACCTCAGAAGACAGATTTTTGAAGCTATAAAAGGGGCTGACCAATCCTTCTTTTTATTATGCCTATGGTTGTCTTTCACCTTTTTTTAGTTTCCTACACTAAGGAGTTGTAGCCGTTTATTATATTTTATGAGCTGGTTCAATCTATAGGCACTTTAAAGGATCTCGTTACATCCCCAAATGGGCAAGGGAATTGGGATTTAAACTAGGAATAATTCCAGGAGAACTGTCTCTCATGTCTCAGAAAAGAAAGATTGTAATAAAGTTTTCCATAGAAAAATCATACAACATCATTTCCCCCATGTCTAGGCATAGAAAACATAAAATCTCTAATAAATAATATTTTGTATTATGATGCACAGCACTTATTAGACCTTAAAGAAAGGTGCTTAGAAAAAACATCTGGGGCAAATATTGCAAAATGTTAACATTTGTTAAATTTGGGTGGTGGATAGATTGGTGGTTGTTATATTAATCTCTGAAACGTACTTAGAAATTTTATCATATATATAGTCTCACACAAAGAAGCAACTTTGCCCCTTTTTTTCCTCTTTTGGGAAATTCACACTCCTTGACATAGCTAATTAATTCTTGGTCTATAATATAACTCTAAATATGAAGCTGTTTTGAGGGCTTTATAGTTCAGGAGTTATAGGAGTGCCCTGATCATCTTTTAAGTTGGACCAGCTGAGTATGACTGATGACTTATGGGGCACTGACCATAGCTCTTTTGGCTATCAAAAAGCCTAGATTGTGTTAAGTTATATTTACTAACCTGTATTTCAAAACGTCAATGGATTCTTTCGTTTTGTAAAGGAATAAAGCCCTTTTCAAGGCCTTCAGAGCAATGGAAGGATAGTGTGCAGGCATTTCCACTGCTAATGCTATAGGAAGGAAAGAAAAAAGGCTGTGAGCACCTTATCTATCAGTTTTCATCCCAGGGTACAACTTGCTCTCTCTACTGAAACTGGCCTGAAACAGATTAACACAAACCAACCAACCAACAGACAAAAAAACCTAAAAACGAATTTTATGAAATGAGGGGTCCATGGTGGCTTTCAGAGACAGCTTATAGATTCTGCGCGGAGTAACATGGTAGGGTCACCGAGGTCATCTTCTCTTCAGCAAACATCAGTAGAGAACCTACTGTTTCTGTGACCCTGCACATAGTCATACATGTAAAGCAATAATCTTATGAGCCAGAGTCAAGAAGGGGCACACAAAGGTGGAAACAAAAAGCAGGTCAGTAAAAGGGCAATAATCAAAAACAGATTTATACTACAATATATTGTTCTGGTCTGATACTAAAAACAGGAAACACTTGACATGAGAGTGAGTGTCAGAGATAACAAACCCTAAAACTTCCAAATGCATTTAAATGGAGATCCATTATATAAGAAGTGGTCACCATCACATGTCCATAAAGTATAGACCACATGTTCCATGTCTCTAGGAATTTTGCCTTGCAAGATAAGGAAAGGCAAATGTGACCTTTGTGCAGTTGGGGCTACCTAATACCTTTATTAACCACACACCAGCTCCCAAGGAGGGTTAGAGAGAAAAAAGGGAAAATAATTAGGCCATTTCCTGCAGCATATCCCCATGCAGGTTCTGGGACCCCAAATACTATTTACTTACAGCCCAACCAGAAATTTGAGAGTGGCAATTGTGGTAAAAAATATTACCAGTATTTCTTTGTACACTTTATTTTTTTAAAAGATTTTATTTTTAAGTAATCTCTACACCCAACGTAGGGCTCGAACCTACAAGCCCGAGATCAAGAGTCATGCGTTCTACTAACTGAGCCAGCCAGGCACCCTTCTTTGTACACTTTAATAAGTTGCTAAGATTGCATCACCTTTGATCAGTGAAGCAGTTGACTGTCATTTCTATCTAGCTGAGTAAAACTAACTTTCCGAAGTTCAAGCTCCCTCTATTGTGTAGTTATATAATTCAATTCCACACCTAGAATAGGCACACCTATTATTAGTAATGCGCTTTACTCGGGTTTCTAAGTACACCAGACAGAAGCAATTATTTTTCATGACCCTAAGGAGCTTATAGTCTCATATAAAAAAAAAGATGCATTAATGATTATAATACATGACAATTCAAGAATACCATTAGAGAAGGAGAAACAAAGTGCTATGAGGAAACATTATATCCCACCTGAGGGTAAAAAATGAAGAACAGAGAGAAGAATAAAAAGTAGTACAATCTAAATGGGTAACAGTCTTCCAAAAACATAAATATAGCACTTACATGCGATTGTTTCAAATGTTTTACTTTCCAAATGAGGCAGTTCCCACACCGATTCCAGGAAGCTGTCAAGTAACGGATCATTCATTTTGGCTTTAACTTCAAATTCATACAGCAGAAGCAATGTCTCACATGGATCACTTGAGAAGTCCCCTAAGAGGGAGGCAAAAATGCAACATTCTCTGTGGTTATATTTTATTATTCTATTCTAATCTCTCTTCTGGGGAGATTTTTCTGTTGAGGAAAATTAATTCTATTTACAATTTGAAGGTTGTCCTAGTGTCTGTATATAGATGTTTTACATTTTTAAATCATTAGATACATTTTTATATTTTAAATCATTAAATGCATTATAAATTTAAATCATTAAATACATTTTTACATTTTAAATCATTAACTACATTATAAATTCACCAACACTTTGAGCACCCTATAATGCATTCAGTAGCACTGCCTACATTTCCTGAAATTATTGCCATGATGTTCCTAAATAGCCTGAAAAAGTGCTGCTACTATCTGATCCAAATCCAATGTTTATGTGCCTCACTTTAATGACTGTGTTAACCAAAAGATACAGTGCTGTATAAACTAACTGTGGTTTTATTTTAAGCAAAGTAAAAGAGAATTTCCAAATTATTTCATTTAGTCAGTCAACAATATTTCTTGGGTATCACCATGGGCATAGGAAATAATACTGAAACTTGTATCAGATGGCATATACCACACAATGTGAGATGGTTTTCATTTATCCCGGTTAGACTGAAAATTTTTAAAAAGTTTTTCTTTCGTGTTTAAAGATTTTATTTATCTGAGAGAGAGAGTAAGTGAGAGAGCACAAGCTGGGGGGGAGAGGGAGAGGGAGAAGCAAGCTTCCCGCAGAGCAGGGAGACTGATGCAGGACTTGATCCCAGGACCCTGGGATCATGCCCTGAGCCGAAGGCAGACGCTTAACCGACTGAGCCACCCAGGCGCCCCTAAAAAAGTTTTGAGGTACACCACACATACAATAAACTGAATAAAAAACAGTTAATCTTAGATTCTTTGGGATTTTCCATGTAGACAATCATGTTATCTGAAAACAGATGTGGTTTTATTTCTTCTTTTTCACTGTATGTCTTCTTTCCATTCTTTTGCTTGGCTCATTGCACTGGCTAGGACTTCTAGGATGATGCTGAACAGGAGTGAGTGTAGATATCCTTGACTTGTTCCTACCCATAGAGGGAAAGCATTCAGTCTTTTGTCATTAAATATGTCATTAGCTGTAGTTTTATCTTTGTAGACGCCTTTTATCAGGTTTAGAAACTTCCCTACTATTCTTAGTTTGCTCAGAGTATTTTTTTAATTATAAATGGATGTTCAATCTTTTCACTTAATCTGTTGATATGGTAAATTAATTGAGTCTACAATGTTGAACCTAGGATAAACCTCACTTGGTTATGGTCTCTTATGCTTTTCAAATTTTACTAAATTACTAAATTTGTAGCTATTTGTTTTAAAAAAAATTTTAATTAACATATAATGTATTATTTGTTTCAGGGGTACAGGTCTGTGATTCATCAGTCTTACACAATTCACAGTGCTTACCATAGTACATACCCTCCCCAATGCCCATCACCCAGCCACCCCATCCCTCCCACCCCCCTCCACTCCAGCAACCCTCAGTTTGTTTCCTAAGATTAAGAGTCTCTTATGGTTTGTCTCCCTCTCTGGTTTTATCTTGTTTCATTTTTCCCTCCCTTCCCCTATAATCCTCTGTCTTGTTTCTCAAAATCCTCATATCAGTGAGATCATATGATACTTACCTTTCTCTGATTGACTTATTTCACTTAGTGTAATACCCTCTAGTTCCATCCATGTCATTGCAAATGGCAAGATTTCATTTTTTGATGGCTGCATAATATTCCATTGTATATATATACCACATCTTCTTTATCCATTCATCTGTTGATGGACATCTAGGCTCTTTCCATAGTTTGGCTATTGTGGACATTGCTGCTATAAACACTGGGGTGCACGTGCCCCTTTGGATCACTACATTTGTATCTTTGGGGTAAACACCCAGTAGTGCAATTGCTGGGTCGTAGGGTAGCTCTATTTTCAACTTTTTGAGGAACCTCCATACTGTTTTCCAGAGTGGCCGCACCAGCTTGCATTCCCACCAACAGTGTAGGAGGGTTCCCCTTTCTCCACATCCTCGCCAACATCTGTTTCCTGACTTGTTAATTTTAGCCATTCTGACTAGTATAAGGTGGTATCTCATTGAGGTTTTGATTTGTATTTCCCTGATGCCAAGTGATATTGAGCACTTTTTCATGTGTCTCTTGGCCACCTGGATGTCTTCTTTGCAGAAATGTCTGTTCATGTCTTCGGCCCATTTCTTGATTGGATTAGTTGTGTTTTGGGTGTTGAGTTTGATAAGTTCTTTATAGATTTTGGATACTAGCCCTTTATCTGATACATCATTTGCAAATACCTTCTCCCATTCTGTTGGTTGTCTTTTGGTTTTGTTGACTGTTTCCTTTGCTGTGCAAAAGCTTTTTATCTTGATGAGGTCCCAATAGTTCATTTTTGCCCTTGCTTCCCTTGCCTTTGGCCATGTGTCTAGGAAGAAGTTGCTGCGGCTAAGGTCAAAAAGATTGCTGCCTGTGTTCTCCTCAAGGATTTTGATGGATTCCTGTCTCACATTGAGGTCTTTCAACCATTTTGAGTCTATTTTTGTGTGTGGTGTAAGGAAAAGGTCCAGTTTCATTCTTCTGCATGTGGCTGTCCAATTTTCCCAACACCATTTGTTGAAGAGACTGTCTTTTTTCCATTAGACATTCTTGTCTGCTTTGTTGAAGATGAGTTGACCATAGAGTTGAGGGTCCATTTCTGGACTCTCTATTCTGTTCCATTGAGCTATGTGTCTGTTTTTGTGCCAGTACCATACTGTCTTGATGATGACAGCTTTGTAATAGAGCTGGAAGTCCGGAATTGTGATGCCACCAGCTTTGCTGTTCTTTTTCAACATTCCTCTGGCTATTCGGGGTCTTTTCTGATTCCTTACAAATTTTAGGATTATTTGTTCCATTTCTTTGAAAAAAAAGTGGATGGTATTTTGATGGGGATTGCATTGAATGTGTAGATTGCTCTAGGTAGCATAGACATTTTCACAATATTTGTTCTTCCAATCCATGAGCAGGGAATGTTTTTCCATTTCTTTGTGTCTTCCTCAATTTCTTTCATGAGTATTTTATAGTTTTCTGAGTACAGATTCTTTGCCTCTTTGGTTAGATTTATTCCTAGGTATCTTATGGTTTTGGGTGCAATTGTAAATGGGATCGACTCCTTAATTTCTTTTTCTTCTGTCTTGTTGTTGGTGTATAGAAATGCAACTGATTTCTGTGCATTGATTTTATATCTTGCCACTTTACTCAATTCCTGTATGAGTTCTAGCAGTTTGGGGGTGGAGTCTTTTGGGTTTTCCACATAAAGTATATCATTCTGCAGCTATTTTCATGAGGAATATTGGTCCACAGCTTTCCTTTCTCATATTTTGTCTGGTGTTGGTATCAGGGTAAAAATGGTCTCATAAAATGAGCTGGGAAGTATGCCCTCTTCTTTCTGGAAGGGTCTATATAAAGCTGGTGTATGTCTTTAAATATTTTATAGAATTCCCTACTGGAGTTTTCTTTGTTACAAGATTTTAAACTACAAACTCAATGGTTATAGGACTATTCAGACTATCTATTTCTTCTTGTAGGAGCTTTGTTAGTTTGTGACTTTCAAGGAATTTGTCCATCTCATCTAAGCTGTCCAAGTCATAGGCATAAAGCCGATCATAATAGTTCCTTATCATCTTTTTAAATGTCTGCACGATCTGTAGTGATGTCTCTATTTTCATTCTTGACATTGTTAATTTGTTTCTATCTGCCTAGGTAGAGGTTTATTAATTGACTGATCTCCAAAACAACAACAATAACAACAATACAGCTTTTGATTTCGTTTTTATTTTCTGTTTTTAATTTAATTTTTTAAGATTTATTTTTAAGTAACCTCTACACCCAATGTGGGGCTCAAACTCACAACCCCAAGATCAAGAGTTGCACACTGAGCAACTGAGCCAGCCAGGCACCCCTGTTTTAAATTTTATTCATTTCTGCTCTTATTTCTTTTGTTCCACTTGATTGGGTTTAATTTGCTAATTTTTCCTAGTTTTGTAAGGTGAAGGCTTAGATTTGAGATCTCTAATTGTATAAATTTTTGTCTGAACACTGCTTTAGTTGTATCCTCTCAATTTTTATATGTGTTTTCATTTTCATTCCACTCAAACTATTCCTGATTTCCTTTTGTGACTTGCTCCTGGACCCATGAGATTATTGAAAAGTGTGCTGTTTAATTTCCAAATATTTGGAGATTTTACAGATGGCCCTGTATTATAGTTTTATAATTTAACTCCATTATGGTCAGAGAAAGTACTTTGTATGATTTCAATACTTTTACATTCTTTGAAGTTTGTTTTATGGTTCAGAATATGGCCTATCGTGATGAATGTTAGGTGTGCATTTGAAAAAAGAAATGTGTATTCTGCTATTGTAGGATACAGTATTCTATAAATGTCAATTAGATCAAGTTGGTTGAGAGTGTTGTTCATGTCTTCTACGTCCTTACTGAGTATCTGTTGACTTCTATTGATTACTGAGAGATGAGTACTGAAGTCTCCAACTGTAGCTATGGATTTGTCTATTCCATCTTTCATTTCTATCAGTTTTTGCTTCATGTATGTTGAAGGTGTTGTTAGGTACATTACATATTTAGGATAGTTATGATGTCATGTTTAATTGATCACGTTTTCATTATGTTCCTCTTTATCCTGAGTAATGTTCCTTGTTCTAAACTGTTTTTTTGCTCGATATTAATATAGCCATTCCAGCTTTCTTTTTCTTAGTGTTTGTATAGTGTATCTTTTTCAGTTCCTTTTATTTCTGACCTATGTCTTCATATTTAAGTGTTTTTTTTTTTGTAGACATGTAGTTGGGTCTTGATTTTTTATCCAATCTGATATTCTTCATCTTTTAATTCGTGTGTTTAGACCAGGGGTGAGCAAACTATAATCTGTGGGCTGACTGTTGTCCAAAAAAAGTTTTATTTGAACACAATCATATCCTTTGTTTAAATATGGTCCATGCATTCCTGTGACAATGGCAGAGTTGAGCGGTTGTATCCAAGACCTGCTAGCCTAAAATATTCAGTATTGGCACTTGAAGAAAAGTGCCCTAACCTCTGATTTAGACCATTTATATTTAATGCAGTTATTGATAGTTGGGTGTTCTTGAACTTCATAAAAATGAGTTATATGTAGAACAACTACTATACAGAAGATCAATAAGGAAATAAAAAAATGAAAACACTGTAAGCCAACTAGACGTAACAGACATTTATAGAACATCCCCCCCCGCAAGAGCAGCAGAATATATGTTCTTCTCAAGTGCACATAGACTATTCTCTAGGAGAGACATATTCTAGGTCATAAAACAAAATTCAGTAAATTTCAAAGTATAAAATAATGCAAAGTATGTTCTGTAACCATAATGTGATGAAATTACCAATTAATAACAGAAAAAAATTGGGGAAATGCACAAATATATGTAAAATAAAAACACCCTTAAACAACCAGTGGGTCAAAAAATAAATCAAAAGAAAAATTAGAAAACACTTTGAAATGAATAAAAATGAGGACACAACATACCAAAACAAATGGGATGCAGCTAAAGTAGTGTCTAGAGGAAAATTTATATCTCTAGTCACCTACATTAAGGAGAAACATCTTAAATCAATAATCTAAACTTCTACCCTAGTTAAGACCAAAATAACCCAAACAAGTAGAAGGCAGAGAATAATAAAGATTGGAGTGGAAATGAATAAATTAGCGAATAGGAAAACAATAGAAAAAAATTAATGAAACGAGAAGCTAATTCTTTGAAAAGATCAACAAAACTGACAAATCTTTAGAATCAGACGTGAAAAAAGGAGACATCACTACCAACCTTAGAGAAATAAAAAGGATTTATAAAGGACTGTTATGAACAACTGTATGCCAATAAGTTAGATAATCTGTATGAAATGGACAATTTCCTAGAAAGAAAAACTACTGAAATGGACTCAAGAAGAAATAGACAATCTAAACAGACCTATAATGGATAAAGTAATTTATTTTTTAAAAAGATTTTATTTACTTATTTGACAGAGAGAGAAAGAGAGCGTGTGTGAGTGCACATAAGCAGGGGGAGCACAGAGGGAGAGGGAGAAACAGGCTCTCTGCTGCGGGGAGCCGGATGGAGGGCTAGATCCCAGGACCCGGGATCATGACCTGAGCCAAAGGCAGACGCTTAACCGACTGAGCCATACAGGTGCCCCAATGAATAAAGTAATTTAAACAGTTTTAAAAACTATGGAAAAAGAAAAGCCTGGCCTAAATAGCTTCACCACTGGACTGTACCAAACATTTAAAGAATTAATACTAATTCTCACACATTTTTTTAAAAATAGAAGGGGATGGGGGCGCCTCTGTGGCTCAGTTGGTTGAGCATCCAATTCTTGATTTTGGCTCAGGTCATATCTCAGGGTTGTAGGGTGGAGCCCCATGTCAGGTTCCATGCTCAGCACAGAGTCTGCTTGAGTTTTTCTCCCTCTGCCCCTTCCCCGACTTGTGCATTCCCTGCTCTCTAAAATAAATAAATAAATTTTTTAAAAAATAAAAGGTCATGGAACACTTCATAACTCATTCTATGAAGCCAGTATTACTGTGATACCAAAACCCAAAGACATCACAAATAAAGAAAATTGAAGAGAAATATCTCTTAGGAATATAAACTCAAAAATTCCCAACAAAATACTAGTAAACTGAATTCAACAACACAGAAAATAATTATACAACATACCCAAGTGGGATTTTTCCAGAAATGCAAGGTTGCTTTAACGAGTGAAAATCAATTAATGCAATATACTATATCAATATAATAAGAAACAAAAACTACATGATGTTCTCCACAGAGGCAGAAAAGCACTTGACAAAATCCAATATCCTTTCATGATAAAAACGATGAACAAACTAGAAGGGAACTTCCTCAGTCTGATAAAGGGCATCTCTGAAAAAGCCACAGCTAACAACACACTCACTACTGAAAGACTGGATTCTTTCCCTCTAAGATATAGAATAAGGAAAGAATGCCCACTTTCACCACTGCTACTCAACATTGTACTGGAAGTTCTAGTCAAAGAAATTAGGCAAGATAAAGAAATAAAAGACATCAAGACCAGAAAAGAAATAGTAAAGCTATCTCTATTTGCATAGGATGTGATCTTGTAAATTAGGTTCCTAAGGAATTCAGTAAAATACCATTAGAACTAATATACAAGTTTAAGATCAATATAAAAAAAAATCAATTCTAGTTCTATACAATAGCAATGAGCAAACTGAAAATAAGATTAAGAAGACAATTCCATTTACAATAGCATCAGAAACAATAAAATACTTAGGAATAAATGAAAAGATGTGCAGGACTTGTACAATGAAAATTATAAAACATCACTGAAAGAAATTAAAGATGTAAATAAATGGAAAAATATTCCATGTTCATAGATTAAAAGACTTAACTTTGTTAAGATGGCAATATTCCCAAAAATGATCTACAGATTCAACACAATCCCTATCAGAATCCCAGCTGGCTTTTTTCTTTTTTCAGAAGTTGTCAGGCCGATCCTAAAATTCATATGGAAATTCAAGGAACCCAGAATAGCCAAAATGATCTTGAAAAAAGAACAAATTTGGAGGACTAACACTTCCTGATTTCAAAACTTACTACAAAGCAATGATAATTAAGACAGTGTGGTACTGACATAAGGACAGACATGCATATCAATTGGATAGATAATTGACAATCCAGAAATAAAACAATGTGTCTATGATCAACTAATTTTCCACAAGGAGGTAAAGACCATCTACTGTGGAAAGACTATTTCTGAAAAAAATAAATGGTTCTGAAACTGCACAGCCACATGGAAAAGAATGAAGTCGGACTCTTACCTCACACCACGTACAAAAATTCACTCAAAATGGATCAAGGACCTAAGTATAAGAGCTAAAAGTATAAAACTTTTCAGAAGAAAACATAGGAATAAATGTTCATAACTCTGAATTTGGCAGTTGATGCTTATATATGATACCAAAAACATGAGCAACAAAAGAAAAATATATTGTACTTCATCAGAGTTAAAAAAAATTTGTGCTTCAAAAGACACTATCAAGAAAGGGAAAATACAACCCGCAGAATGGGAGAAAATACTTTCAAGTCATAAATCTGATCAGGGACTTGTACCCAAAATATGTAAAAGACTTATGACTTAGTAATAAAAAGACAAATAACCCAATTAAAAATTGGGCAAAGAGTCTGAACACACATTTCTCCTAAGAAGATATACAAATGGCCAATAAACATATGAAAAGATGCTCAACATCATTAGTTGTCCAGAAAGTCATGAATCAGGAAGTCAAAACTGCAATGGGACATCACTCTGTACTCAGAAGGATGGCTAGAGAAAAAAAGTCAGATAATACAAGTATCAGCATGGAGGTGGGGAAATCAGAAGTCTCACAGACTACTGATGACAATATAAAATGGTGCAGCCCCTTGGGAAAACAGTCCTGCATCTCCTCAAATGATTAAAATACAGTTATCATATGACCTAGGTCTACCCAAGAGAAATGAAAACATATGTTCACACAAAAACTTACACACAAATGTCTACAGCAGCATGATTCAGAATAGCCAAAAGATGAAAACAACTGATGAATGGATTTTTAAAATGTGGTAAGTCCATACAATGGAATATTATTTGACCATAAAATGGAATGAAATACTGATACATGCCACAACATGGATAAACTTTGAACATGTTATATCAAGTGAAAGAAATCAGTCACAAAAGTCCACATATTATATGATTCTATTTCTATAAAATGTCCAAAATATGCATTAATCTCTATATTAATGGCTGCACAGGGCTCCTGGGGGGAATGCAGGGATAGGGAATGTGATGGGGGTTTCTTTTTGAAGTGATGAAATGTTCTAAAATTGACTGTTGGTGGTGGTTGTATATATCTGTGAATATACCAAAATCCACTGAATTATATACTTTAATGTGTGAATTGTATGGCATGTGAATTATATATCTCAATAAAGCTGTTTTTCAAAATGAATTTTTACCTTGTGTGATATTCCTTTGTGCCTGACTTCTTTTGTTCAAGATAATGTCTGTGATATTCATCTATATTTTTCTGAGTCAGAAGTGTATTCCTTTTCTGATTTGTAGTATTCCATTGTATGAGTGTACCACAATTTACTTAATCCATCCTCCTGTTGATGACACTAGAGTTTTCAAATCTTTAGCTCTTATGAACAGAGCTGTCTTGAACATTCTCATACATAATGTTACGGTAAACAGATACACTCATTTCACCTGAGTATATATCTAGGAGAGGGACTGCTGGGTCATTGCTGTAACAAACATGTTTGGTTTTAGCAGATACTGCCAAATGGTCATCCAAAGTAGTTGTACTAATTTACGTTTCCACTACCAATGTATCAGAGCTCCAGTTGCTTCCCATCCTTACTAACACTTGTTAACTTAATTTTAGCCATTTCAGTGAATGTGCAGTGATCCCTCATTGTGGTGTTAATTGACATTCTCTAATGAGTAATGATGTTGAACATTTTTCCTTTGCCTGTTGATCATTTGTATATCTTTTGCAAAGTTCCTGTTTAATTCTATTGCCCATTTTTTATTGGGTTGTCTTTTCTCATTGAGTTTTAACAGTTTCTTATACACTCCGGAATTTTTCAGGCTTATGTATTAACACATCTTCTTCCCGTCTATGGCTTGTCTTTTTCCTATCTTGATTGTATGTTTTGACAAACTGAAGTTCTCAATTGTAATGAAGTCCACTTTATCAGTATTTTCTTTTATAGGTTTTATAGGTAATTTTTTTGTGTCTCCAGAGTCATGAACATATTCTCCTATGTTTCTTTTTAGAAATCTTATTGTTGTACCTTTCACTACGATCCATCTCAAAGCAATGTTTCTGTATGATGGGAGGGAGGGTCAAGGTTCATTTTTTCTCATATGGATATCTAATTGTTCCAGCACCATTTATTGTTAAAATTTTTCTTTCCCCACTGAATAGCACTGGCACCTTTTTCATGAAATGATCATGTGTGAGTCTATTTCTGGACACTATTTCTGTGGTGTATGTTCTCAGACTCTATTCATCTTTTTCAAAATTGTCCTTTTGTCTCTATACAAAATTTAATATCATCCTGTCAACTTTCACAAGTAAATCAGCTGGGATTCTGATTGGCATTGTCTTGAGTCTACAGGTCAAATTGGGAAAATGGACATTTTAACAAAATTGAGTTTTCCAGTCCATGAATATAGTATATATCTTCATTTCTTTAGGCCTTTAAAAGTTTTCTCTCAGCAATGTTTCAGTGTTTTGTAGTTTTCGTTGTAGAGGTCTCCTGCATCTTTCATTAGATTACTAAACATTTGATGGGTTTTGATGCTGTTAAAAATGGTATCTTAAAAGTTCATTTTTTCCAGTTATTTCTTGCTAGTACACAGAAATACAATTAATTTTTGTGTATTGACCTGTGCCCAGCAACCATGCCAAATTCATTTGTTTTTATTTTTTTAAAGATTTATTTATTCACTTTTTGGGGGTGAGGGAGGGGTTGAGGGAGAAGGAGAGAGGATCTCAAGCAGACTCCACGCTGAGCTTAGAGCCCAATGCAGGGCTTGATCTCATGACCCTGAGATCACAACCCAAGCCAAAACCAAGAGTTGGACACTTAACCGACTATGCCATCCAGGCACCCCCAAATTCATTTATTTTTAAAACTTTAAAATAAAAGTTATAGAAAGTCATTTTGGATGTGTGATTTTTAAGTGTTGAATTATTGGGATAAATCCTACTTGGTTATGATATATTATCCTTTTTATATATTACTGGATTCAATTTTCTAAAATTTTAGAATTTTTGCATCTATCACTGAATATTTTGACCTATACGTTCTTTTTTTTAAAGATTCTATTCATCTATTTGAGAGACAGAGACAGAGAGAGTGACAGAGAGCATGAGCAGGGAGGAGAGGGAGAAGCATGGCTCGACCCCAGGACCCCAGGATCATAACCTGAGCTGAATGCTTAACTGACTGAGCCACCCAGGTGCCCCTACTTTTTCTTTTTTTGCTTGAAATGTCTCTGTCAGATTTTGTCATCAGAGTCATGCTGGTCTCATAAAATCAATGGATTACCTCTTTCTCTATTTTCCATAAGAGATATTTTTACAGGGTTGCTATTATTTCTTCCTTATACATTTGAAGAATTCATACCAGTGAAGCCATTTTCTTTGTGGTTATTAAGATTAAATTTCTTTAACAGGTATAGCACTATTAAAATATTCTAAATAGGACTATTCAGATTCTCTTTGGGCCAACTGTCATAGGTGTACTTTTCAAATTAACTTGTCAATTTTGTCAAGATTGTCAAATTTATTGGCATAAAGTTATTCACAGTGTCCTTTTGTCTTTTTAGATTAAATTTAGATCTCCAGAAAGATTTGTAGTGATGTCTACTTTTGAATTACTGATATTAGTAATTTGTGTCCTTTCTTTTTATTTATTGCTCCATCTAGCTTGGCATTCAATTGTAGTCATCTTTCCAAAGAATCAACTTTTGGCTTTTGATTTTCTCTTGGATGTGTGCTTTCTATTTCATTGTTTTCCTCTCTTTTCTTTGTTATGTTCTTCCTTCAATTTTCCTTGGGTTTCATTTGCTATTATTTCCCTAGATTCGAGCCAGAAGCTAAAATCATTGATTTTCAACCCTTCATTTTTTCTAATATATGCATTTAAAGCTATTTATTTTCCCTTAGTTTAGCTGTACCTCACAAATTTTGATGTCATTATTTTTTCATTTTTGTTAAGTTCAATAATTCCATAAATATCATTGATTTCTTCAACTGATTAAATCTTCAACAGTGGGAGTTTTCTAATCATCTTTCTGTTGTTGACTTCTAGTTTACATTGTTCAGAGAACATACTTTCTAAGATGCAGTCCTTTGAAATATGTTGAGACTCACTTTTTGACTCAGGCTATGATCTATTTTGGTAAATGTTACAAGAGCACCTGAAAAAAAATGTGTATCCTACAGTTAATAGACGCTTTGTTCTACATACATATCAGGACTGAAGTGAAGTTTCACGTTTGGGAAACCTAGAAATCAATAATGAATGTCTGTAGGTGAGCTATTATACACACTTTACTCTGATGAGGAGTTACTGTGCCAAGATAATTGTATGGAAAAATTTCCAGATTCACATCTGTGCTTTTATAAATGAAAACCACAGTCTACAAAAGGAAGTAAGTCAGGGACAAGGAGACTTAAATGACATTCCTTTTTCTTTTCAAATTTTTATCTAAATTCTAGTTGGTTAACATACAGTGTAATATTGGTTTCAGGAGAATTCAGTGATTCATCACTTGCACACAACATCCAGCACTCATCTAAGTGCCCTCCTTAATACCCATCACCCATCTAGCCCATCCCCCCACCCACATCCCTCCATCAACCCTCAGTTTGTCCTCTATCATTGAGTCTCTTATGGTTTGTTTCCCCCTCTCTCTCTTTTCCCCCTCCCATATGTTCATCTGTTTTGTTTCTTAAATTCCACATATGTGTGAAATCATATGGTATTTGTCTTTCTCTGACTGGCTTATTTCATTTAGCATAATATACTCTAGTTCCATCCATGTCTTTACAACTAGCAAGAGTTCATTCTTTTTGATGGTTGGGTAATATTCCCTGGTATGTATACACCACATCCATTCATCAGTCGATGGACATTTGGGTTCCTTCCATAGTTTGGCTACTACTGATAATGCTGCTATAAACATCAGGGTGCATGTACCCCTTCAAATCTGTATTTTGATGTACCATTTGTGTAAATACCTAGTAGTGCAATTGCTGGATTGTAGGGTAGTTCTATTTTTCACTTTTTGGAAGAGGACCCTCATACTGTTTTCCAGAGTGGCTGCACCAGCTTGCATTCCCACCAAGAGTGTAAGAGGGTCCCCCTTTCTCCGCATCCTCACCAACATCTGTTGCTTCCTGTGTTGTTAATTTTAGCCACTCTGACAGGTGTGAGGTGGTATCTCATTGTGGCTTTGATTTGTATTTCCCTGATGATGAGTGATGTTGAGCATTTTTTCATGTGTCTATAGCCATCTGTATATCTTCTTTGGAAAAATGTCTATTGAATGACATTCCAAATTAGGTCAGGCATTTGGGAGAAGGAATAGTATAGGTCACCATAAATATCTGGGAATTGTAACAAATGTGTCTTCTGACCTTGTGACCCTTGCTACATTTTATTTTTTTTATTATTTTTTTAAATTTTTTTAAAAGATTTTATTTATTTATTTGAGAGAGAGAATGAGATAGAGAGAGAGCATGAGAGGGGGGGAGGGTCTGAGGGAGAAGCAGACTCCCTGCTGAGCAGGGAGTCCGATGCTGGACTCGATGCCGGGACTCCAGGATCATGACCTGAGCCGAAGGCAGTCGCCCAACCAACTGAGCCACTCAGGCGCCCACCCCTGCTACATTTTAATGACCCCAGAGTTCTGTAATCAAAATCCCTACTCACTGCCATTAGAGCTTTCCTTTGTATTATTAGGGTAGGCTTATGCTGCCTATGAGACATAATTCAAATGGAATGATGTCAAAATTGAAGATTTTTAGGACCAACTTCTATCAGAGATACTTGGGTATCTCCAGATAATTGTTTACTTTCCTTTGGAGAAGTAATCTTAAATTTAGTTCTTTTGTTTCTGTGGCCTAAGGCCAGACCCAAAATGTACACTAGAAAATCCACTCAAGTGTTGTCATCTTGTTTAATGTGCCTGAGGATCAACTCCAATTGCTTCTTCTCTTGGCTAATCTCAAAACTATCATCTCTGAGAATTTCTTATCCATTGAGAACTAATCTCTGAGCCAAAAGCAACCCATGACTGACTGCTAGTTATTACGCCAATGGAAGGACCAACTAAAAAATGTCTGATGAAGGAATAAGCATTTAATCCTAGTTTTGGTGTGTGTAAGTGAACAGATAATTCCAACATGAGCTTTGATAAATGACAGTTTTTAGCTACTGCATTTGGATAAATTAGAATGACCCTTCCAGTTCTGGGCTGAGGAGACCATAATATGTAAATATATATAAAAGTAGAGATAATCCCATCCTGTCAGCAGAACTGCCTTTGTGTTGGTTGAGGATTCATACTGGGTTTTGTTCTAAAACTCTCAGGAGGTTTACTCTAACATAACTGCTAAGACGTTCAATGATGACATTTGACGAATACTTTATACCAAGGTCAAAATTATAGCACTGGAGATAAGTGAAATTTGCAATGACTCAAAAAATAACTTAAAAGGCTTTTCTCCATCTTCATGATTTTTAAGTAAAAAATTTACTCATATTACAAAACAGATAGCCTTAGGAAATCTAATCACTAAGATTACTTCTAGCCTTAACATTTGATGACATTTTATGTAGAGTATAATTGCAAGGATATTCTTAGCAACATCTAAAAGTTAAGTTCTTCAGTGGAGACCCTAAAAAGGAGCCGGAAAGACTGATTAAGAATCTGTGACCTTCCTTGTGTTTGGAGTGTCTTATGATCATAAGCAGTCATTTCTGGTATAATCCCTACTTCCCCTTACATCTTTTTTCTTTTCCTGGACACCTAACCTGCCCTTCTCTGCCCTACACCTATATCCCAAGTTGAATCTTTATTAAAGTATTTTTTCTAAATGTTCTCCCAAAGTACAAACTGATAATGACTTAAATTGTGAGCTTTCTCAATGATTTTTGCATAGAGAGCTCTCAAAGACCAAAATATTCTAATACTCGAATGAATGACTCTCTAATGATAGAATTTCTGGTGCCATAGCAGTATTTCATTCAGTAAATATTTATTAAGCTCTAGTACGTACCAGATAGTTTTAGGAGGTAGAGATAAAGAATGAACAAGACAGACAACTTTTCTGCCTAAATGGAACTTAGACTCTAGTTGGGGAGAGAAATAACATATATAATATAAACATACATAATAATATAACATCAAGACAATATATCATTAATAATATAATAATATATAATATAATATATCAAGTAGAGATTAGTGTTGTAACCTATATATATAGGTTATGGGGGTAGTGATGGAAGTTGCTATTTTAGAAGGCGTGTGGTCAGGAAAGATCTAAGTTGGGAAGTGACACTTGAGCAGAGGATGTGGGGGAGCAAGCCATATGATATCCAGGAAAAGAGTGTTTTATGAAAAAGGAATGGCAAATATAAAGGCCCAGAGTTAGGAAAGTAGTAGTACTGATATAGTGGGACTAAAGTATGGTGAGTTGAGAGGCAGGTGATGGGAGATGGAGGCAGAGAGGTAACCAAGGGCCAGAAAATCTATGGTCTTGAAGATCATGATAACAACTTTGAATTTTATCTTAAGTTCAAGTAAATAGGAAGTACAAGAGGACTGACATGATATGACTTTTAATACTGACTGCTGTGTGGCTACTGGATTTACACAGGGGCAAAAGTGGGAGCAGAGAGGATAGTTGGGAAGCTATTACATTAGTCCAGCTGAGAGATGAAGTAGCTTGGACTAAGGAAATACTGCTGGCCTGATTTATTGTTTGGAAAGGGCACATCATAAATCACACTACTCTCAGCTTCACCTCCCACTATATAAACCCTAAATAAGAGACAACTCCAAAACTAACAATGTTCTCTTATACATCTGGCTTTTGTTTATTTAGTTTCTACAGCTTTTAATGCCTTTTACTTGCTTTTCTAACCATTAAATCCCAATCATTCTTCAAGAATAAGTTCAAATATTACCTTTAAGAATGGATCATTTCTTGCTCTGTGATCCCACATACTTTACATTTCTATTACTGAAGTTATTTTCATTTTGCTTTGTATATGTGAAAGGAATTATGTTTCTTACCTCCTTTCTTCACTGTATATTTCTTAAGGACAGAGACAACAACACATTTCCCTATGTTTCACAATACTTAGTAGCACTTGTCATTTAATGAAGACTTTATAAAATGAATGTGGTAAGCTGCTTTCCTTAGGTCACTAAAATAATGGCATGTCAGGGTTAATCCTTTTGTAAAAGCTAATTCCCATAGTACTAAGATTTCAGTCACTGTTTATATAGTTCTTAATTAACTTTGATTTGGAATAGATTTTTAAAAGGTTGGCATTTTCCAATTTTGCCCAAGAAGCTTATGATTCACCAGCTTTGCACTTTCCCTTATTTTGTCTGTTTACAGTTGGAAGCTTAATGATTTATTTACATTACTCACAAGCTGGGCTCATACTTTTAGGCATTATTTCATTAGAAATACCCAGTCTTAGGAAATATAAACCTTTAACAACTCAGATTCATTTCTTCTAAGTGTATTTTCCCCCGTCTCATTCTTTTTTAAATAAATGACTTGCATTTAAGCTTGGGAATTACATCAATGAATAAAAGGAAGGATCTGAAACAGTTTCCCAATAATTTCTGCCCCTACCTTCCAGTTTAAACTTAAAGTTAATCAAAGTTTAATCTTAATCAACAGGTTGAGCATAAATATCAATACCACATAAGACTTACCACATAAGTCTCAAAGGTAACAAGATACGGGTTTTTTTATATGGGGATTCTATATCATTTATTTTTTTTCAGTTTTTATTTAAATTTCAGTTAGTTAACATACCATGTAATATTACTTTCAGGTATATCATATAGTGATTCAACATTTCAATACAACACCCAGTGCTTATTAAACAACTCTACTCCCTAACACCTATTTAAACCATCCCCCCATCCACGTCCCCTCTGGTAACAATCAGTTTGTTCTCCATAGTTAAGAGTCTGTTTCTTGGTTTGCCTCTCTCTCCCTTTTTTCCCTATGTTCATTTGTTTTGTTTTTTAAATTCCACATGAGTGTAATCATATGGTATTTGTCTTTCTCTGACTGAATTATTTCACTTAGCATGATACTCTCTAGCTCCATCCACATCATTGCAAATGGCAAGATTTCATTACTTTTTATGAATTCCTTTTATATATATACACACACACTACATCTTCTTTATCTATTCATCAGTTGATGGACACTTGGGCTGTTTCCATAATTTGGCTACTGTAGAGAAGGCTGCTTTAAGTATCGGGGTGCATGTATCCCTTTGAATTTGTATTTTTGTATTCTTTGGGTAAATACCTGGTAGAGCAATTGCTGGATCCTAGGGTAGTTCTATTTTTAACTGTTTGAAGAACTTTCATATTGTTTTCCAGAGTGGCTGCATCAGTTTGCATTCCTGCCAACAGTGTAAGAGGGTTCCCCTTTCTCCACATCCTCACCAACACCTTACATCAATAAACAGAATGATCTGAAACAACTTCCCAGTGATTTCTATTGTTTCTGTGTTGTAGATTTTAGCCATTCTGACAGGTGTGAGGTGGTATCTAATTGTAGTTTTGATTTGTATTTCCCTGATGATGAGTGATGGTAAGCCTCTCTCTTTTCATGTGTCTGTTGGACATGTGTATGTTTTCTTTGGAAAAATGTCTCTTGAGGGGTGCCTGGGTGGCTCAGTCATTAAGCACCCAATTCTTGATGTCAGCTCAGGTCATGATCTCAGGGTCATGAGATGAAGACCCGCACTGGGCTCCATGCTGGGCATGGAGTTGTTTAAGATGCTCTCTCTCCCTCCTCCTTCTGCCCCTCCACCCACCCTGCTCAGGTGTGAGTGCTCCTTCTCTCAAAAAAAAAAAAAAGTGAAAATGTCTCTTCAGATCTCCTGCTCATTTTTAAGTTGGATTATTTGTTTTTTTGAGTGTTGAGCTTGATAAGTTCTTTATAGATTTTGGATACTAACCCTTTATCAAATATGTCATTTGGAAATATCTTCTCCCATTCCATAGGTTGCCTTTTAGTTTTGTTCACTGTTTCCTCTGCTGTGAAGAAGCTTTTTATTTTGACGAAGTTCCAACAGTTTATTTTTGCTTTTGTTTCCCTTGCCCCAGGAGACATATCTAGAAAGAAGTTCCTATGGCCAGTGTCAAAGAGGTTACTCCCTGTGTTCCCTTTAGGATTTTTATAGTTTCAGGTTTCACATTTAGATCTTTAAGCCATTTTGAATTTATTTTTTTGTATGGTGTAAGAAATTGGTCTAGTTTCATTCTTTTGCATGTTGCTGTCCAGTTTTCCCAATAGCATTTGTTGAAGAGAATATCTGTTGGATATTCTTTCCTGCTTTGTCGAAGATTAACTGACCATATAGTCATGGGTTCATTTCTGGGTTTTCTATTCTGTTCCATTAATCTATGTGTCTATTTTTGTGCCAGTATCATACTGTCCTGATCATTACAGATTTGTAATATAAAGTCCAGAATCGTAAAAAAGAAAAAAAAAAGTCCAGAATTGTGATGTCTCCAGCTCTGCATTTCTTTTTCAAGGTTCCTTTGGCTATTCAGGGTCTTTTCTGGTTCCATACAAATTTTAGGATTGTTTACTCTATCTAGCTCTGGGGAAAATGCTGGTGGTATTTTGATAGGGAATGCATTAATTGTGTACATTGCTTTGGTAATATAGACATTTTAACAATATTTGTTCTAATCCATGAGCATGGAGTGTCTTTCTATTTCTTTGTATCATCTTCATTTTCTTTCACCAATGTTCTATAGTTTTCAGAGTATAGGTCTTTCACCTCTTTGGTTAGGTTGTAGGTATCTTACTGCTTTTGATGCAATTGTAAATGGCATTGATTCCTTAATTTCTCTTTCTTCTGCTTCGTTATTGGTGTATAGAAATGTGACAGATTTTTGTATGCTGATTTTGTATTCTGCTACTTTACTGAATTTGTGTATCAGCTCTAGGAGTGTTTTGGTGGAATCTTTCAGGTTTTCTGTATAGAGTATCATGTCATGTGTATTTTTGTTTTACTTATTAAAGTAGTACATATTCATTGAAAAAGTCAAACAATACAAGAATAAAATAAAAAGTAAATCTCCCAAACTCACTAAATCCTAACCTAAGAGTAGTAATAAGCAAGTGTTGAGTTTGGTGTGTAACCTTCCAAGACTTTATATATGATATATGTATTCTTATATATGTGTGTATGTGTGTGTGTGTATAATATATATATTCTTCTGTTTATTCATGCATGAACCAATATCATGAATGTGCTAGGTATTGGATAGAAAGACAAACAAAAACAGACACAGTATATTTCCTCATGGAGCTTATAGTCTAGCATATGTGCATACAAATATGCATAAACATATATGTTTTAAAGATAAAAATTGAGTATCAGAAAAGACCAGCAAGAGTATAACACTCCAAAGTGAGGGGCACACCCCAAGGTGCAATTCTTTTACCTACAATAACAAAAAGAGAGTTTATAGGCTGGTGGAGGGAATGCGTCTGGATTTGGGTTGGTTGTGAGAAGCAGAAGATAAAGGGCTGAAGAGTACACAGCTGCTCAGTGAGGCAGTAGAGAAGAATCTCTGTGTTGGGGTGCCTGGGTGGCTCAGTCATTAAGTGTCTGCCTTCGGCTCAGGTCATGATCCCTGGGTCCTGGGATCGAGCCCTGCATCGGGCTCCCTGCTCAGCTGGGAGTCTGCTTCTCCCTCTCCCACTCCCCCTGCTTGTGTTCCCTCCCTCGCTGTGTCTATCACTGTCAAATAAATAAATAAAATCCTAAAGAAAAAAAAGACTCTCTGTGTTATGAGAAGCCCTACAGCTGCCTATATCCACTGGCTGGGAAAATGTAGAGGCTACAAAAAATCATGTACATGACAGCCTTAGATTATCATAAGCATAATTTCTGCAAGACTGAATCATGGCCCTGGTCTCCTTTCCACACGAATCTCCTGCAAATAGTTGTAAAAAAGTACCTCGATTAAAGATAAGTTATCACAACTCAATAGCAAAAACTAATAACCCCAATTTAAAAATGAGCTAAAGACATGAATAGGTATTTCCCCAAAGAAGACATACAAATGGCCAACAGGTATATGCAAAGATGCTCAACATCACTAATCATCACATAAATGCAAATCAAAACCACAATGAGGGGTGCCTGGCTGGCTCAGTCAGTAGAATATGTGACTCTTGATGTTGAGAGTTCAAGCCCCACGTTGGGTATAGAGATTACTTAAAAACTAAAAAAAGAAAAACCACAATGAGATATCACTCACTCCTGTCAGGATGGCTATTATATATATTTAAAAAACAAGACAACAATGTTGGTGAGGATGTGGAGAAATTGGAACCCTTGTACACTGTCGGTTGGAATTCAAAATGGTACAGCCACTATAGAAAACAGTATAGATAGGTTCCTCAAAAAATTAAAAATAGAACTACTATATGATCCAGCAACCCCACTTCTGGTATTTATCCAAAATAATTCAAGTCAGGATCTTGAAGAGATAGCCAAGATGTGACAACAATGTAAATATCCATTGAGGGATGAATAAATAAAGAAAATGTGGTATGTACATGTAGACTATTCAGCCTTAAAAAGGAAGAAAATTCTTCAATATGTGTCAACATGAATGAACCTTGAGGACATTACATTGAGTAAAATAAGCCAGTCACAGAAGGACAAATACTGTATGATTCCACTTATATGAGATGAGATAATTAAAAGAGTAAAATTCATAGAATCAAAGAGTGGAATGGTGGTTGCCAGGAGCTGGGGGCAAGAGAAATGAAGAAATGTTAGTCAATAGGCATAAAGTTAACAGCTAAACAAGATGAATACATTCTAGAGATCTGCTGTACAACCTGGTACCTATGGTAAACAATACTATACTGTACACTTAATACTTTAAGAGGATAGATCTCATATTAAGTGTTCTTACCACAACAAAATAAAACTTTAAAAAAGATGTAAGAAATAACAGTGTAAGATACTACTTGAAAGAAAAAAGAATGGTAGGAGAATTCTTACCAGAGACCTATTGCTATAAAGCAGAATAAAATCGTGACCAAGTATGTCAACCGGAATTTCAAAATATTAATTAAGGAATCATGTCTATAAAATAAGAATATAAAGCAGGGATTTAAGAGCTCAAGAATGGCTGGTAGATAAAAGAAAATGAAATATGAGCCATTTTAGAAATAAAGACGGAAATGAGAAGAAAAAATAAAACCATCACAGGAATAAAGGTAAAACTGAAAGCAGCAAAAGAGAGAAGAGACATTGCTGGATAAACGGTAAGAACATAGAAAACAAGAGAAAAGCAAGCAAAATGAAATGAAAATTGAAACTGGTTCGAAAATCTTCAGGCTCCCTCATCAATTAATGAGTTAAATAAAATCTTTAACACATGTTCATTTTATATTTGTATGACAGTCATGGTTATATCTTTAAAAAATTATTGACCAAAATGCCTAATGGATACAAAACCAGGTAAACTGTGTTGCTGGTAAAGTAAAACTCAGGGACTACTTAAACTCATCTTCCCTTGGCTCCCGGATTAAATTTCAAGTGCCAACAAAACTTTGAGGAATAATTTTTTCTTTTCTATTGAGTTTATGTTTCATTTTGTTTCTGGTTCGTATACAGCCAATGCCGTTCACTGCCCTGGTACCAGCAATGAATGGGAATATGGTTTGACTATTTGTTGAGTAAATGGATTAATGGATTACGTCTCTGGGTAAGAAACAACAGACAATTTAATTTGTTAGTCTTTTTTGTTATTCTTTTTGACCATTTTGAGCTCAGATTAAACAATTATTTCATGCCTGCTGGGAGGGAAAACAGCACTCTGATATCCATCTAGACTGGTGAGTGTACTCTTGGATCTGCAGCTGAAATTGTAGCTCTGAATCCATAAGCTCCCTAGGTCTGTGTCCACGTGTCCATACTCAAGAAAGGTCCTGACCTCACATCATGTGAAATGTTTTCCCATCTCTGGCTGGTCTCCACAAATTAGATGACAAAGTCTTCTATGTTAAAGGAGCTCTGTTCTGGTTTATAGACATAAGTAAGCACAATATTCTTAAAATTCTCACAAAAAGAAGACTAAACTAATATTTTAAATGTGTTACACCAGAGTGTGCTTGTAAAAAAATTCTGCCAACTCAGAAACATTTTAAGATTCCAAAGTTAAGGTAAGTCTTTGGCAAGCAAGATTAGTTTAATAATTTTGGTTTAAAACAAAAAGCTAGGTCTTTGTGGTTTATTTGTATAAAGTATAAAACAAGCATACATTTAATTTGAAACTAGGTCTCTTTTCCTAGGTGTATACAGGTTTATTGATTAATATTACATAGTTCTTATATATAACATTTAAGATTATAAAAAACGTAAAGTGTATTCAACTAAAATTGAACCATTGTTCTGACAAACTTAATTTCAGCTGTAACTATGTGCTGTAGTATGTTAGGTTTAAGATAGTTTCCAAGACATTTAGTTAACTTAAAATGCAAGACTACTATTAAATTGAGTCAATTAATAAATACTGAATAAAAAGATAAATTTTAATTAAAATCAAATACTTAAATATTGATTACAAAGCACAGATTTAAGTTTTATACTATTGCTTATTTTTATATGCTATAGAGAGGTGAAATCTTTGGGTCATGTTACTGAATGTGTTCATTTTTCCTTTTTAAAAGGATGGGTGTGGCCACAGAGAGCTATATGCTATGTATGCTCAAGAATTCTGCTAATTTGCTATAAAGCTTATAAGAGATGGTTCTCAATTGCACACGTCCAAATTTTCTTTTTGAAATAAAAATTATTTTGGTTAAAAGTAAAAAAAAATGTAACAATTAAAATAAGTGGCTGACATTATATTACGAGCAATAGTAACAAATGGATATGTGTTTTTGCTTTTAAAAGAACATGCAGTTTATTCCTAAAGCCATGGTTCTCAAACTTCTATTCTCAGGACCCCTTTGCCCTCTGAAAAAAATTACTAAGAACTTCCAAAGAGACTTTGAGAAATTCTTTTTTTAAAAAGAGATTTTATTTGAGAGAGAGAGAGAGAGAGAGGGAGATCATGTGTGTGCAAAAGTTGGTGGGGGGAGGGGCAAAGGGAGAGGAAGAAGCCGACTCCATGCTAAGCAGGGAACCTGCCACTTGGCTCAACCACAAGATCATGACCTGAGCTGAAGGCACCCAAGCGCACCCCCTAAAGAGATTTTTCAAATGTGGATTATATCTATCAATAACTGCCATATTAGAAATCAGAACAGAAAATTTAAATATATTTACTGGCTGAACTTATTTGAAACAAAAATCACTGAATGCTAGTGTCGATTTTCAAAAAAAAATATATTTAAAAAATCAATGAGAAGCCTGTGGAAAATTTTTGAAAAGCTCTTTACTCTGACTTAATAGAAATAGCTAGATTCTCATACATGCTTCTGTACTTGATCTATTACAATATCACACATCAAATAGCTTCTGGAAAACGACATGTCTTAGTATTACGAAAATAGTTTTGACCTGGCAGATCACCAAAAAGATTGTCAGTTTGTTTCAGAATATAAAAGAGTATATAATGAAGGACTGATTTGGAAAGTAAATTTTATTTGACCTGGTTTAAATCTGAGTCTGAGATAAAGCTCTGTAATGTATTTAAATGTAGCAAAATTATCTTGATTTTGATGGGCTTGCTTGCTTGGTTTACTGATTAATGCCTTCACTTACAATAAGGAAGGTTATTCTTTATTTTCTATGTAATCTGCCTAGATAGCAGATTCTGTGTTTTACCAGAATAATTTTCTGATCTTTATGTTGTTTATTGTGTCTTTATTCTTGATCATTTAATGGCAAACAAAGTAAAAGTTTCCTCATTTATCAAAGAGCTTAACTTCTTCAAAACTGTTACCTCCTATGCTACTTTTTAAAATGTTTTGATATCATTTTGCTTAGATAGGAAATCAAGTGTTGTTTCTGAGGCACCCATGACCCTATCTTAATCAAGTACCCAAATCATCTCTAACAACTCTTGATTTTTTTCTTCCAAAAAGTTACATCCCTGTTATAAAAGATATAAAGTTTTTATAAAGTTTTCAGGATATCTTTTAAACCTAAAACTATCTTTGAGATTTCTAAAAGGGATCCTGGAAAAATGCAAAAATTCATTCTTTCTCCTCATAAAGAGAGAAATGTGAGGATTAGGTTCATTTGATGGGTTACTATTGTTTAAGAGTTACATGAGAAGAGTTGCAAAATCAGAAGAGATGCTTAGCCTTCCTTATATTAAAATTCAGAAGTAAAAGACTATTAACATAAAATTTTCAGAAATTGTATACCTTATGAGCAGTTCCTGAAGATTACTGATTATCTTGTGAGTAAAACTTCAAGAGAAACACTAATCATAACTCTTAGAAATTTTTTTTAACATTTTATTTATTTATTTGACAGAGAGACACAGTGAGAGATGGAACACAAGCAGGGGGAGCAGGAGTGGGAGAAGCAGGCTTCCCGCTGTGCAGGGAGCCTAATGCAGGGCTTGATCCCAGGACCCCGGGATCATGACCTGAGCTGAAGGCAGACGCCTAACGACTGAGCCACCCAGCGCCCCTCTTAGAAATTTTTTTTCAGAAATGGACAGAATATCAAGATAGAGGATCAACAAGGAAATAAAAGATGTGAACAACATTATAAACCAAGTAGGCCTAACAGGCATATAGAAAATACTCCACCTAACAACAGCACAAATCACATTCTTCTCAAGTGCTCATGGAAAATTCTGCAGTATAGAACATATAGCTGGCTACAAAACAAGTCTCAATAAATTTAATAAGACTGAAATCATATAAAGTATATTCTCTGACCACAAAAGAACAAAGCTAGAAATCTGAAACAGAGAGAAAAGTGGAAAATTCATAAATATGTGGAAATTAAACAACATACTCTTAAATAAATAGGCCAAAGAAAAAAAATCACAAGAGAAATTAGAAAATACATAGAAATGAATGAAAACAAAGACACAACATACCAAAACTTATGGGATGTAGGAAAGGCAGTATTCAGAGGGAAATCTATAGCTGTAAAGACTTTAAAATAAGAAAGATTTTATTTTTTATTTTTTTAAAGATTTTACTTACTGATTTGACAGAGACACAAAGCAGGGAGCCCAGGACCTGAGCCGAAGGCAGATGTTTAACCGACTGAGACACCCAGGCGCCCCTAAAATAAGAAAGATTCGGCCCGGGTCATGGTCCCGGGGTCCTGGGATCAAGTCCCACATCGGGTTCCCTGCTCACCGAGAAGCCTGCTTCTCCCTCTCCCACTCCCTCCTGCTTGTGTTCCCTCTCTTGCTGTGTCTCTCTCTGTCAAATAAATAAATAAAATCTTAAAAAAAAAAAGCAACAAACTAACTTTAAACCTTGAGTAACCAGAAGAAGAGCAAGCTAAACCCAAACCCACCAGAAAGAAGGAAATAATAAAGAACAGATAAAAATGAAACAAAGAATAGAAAAAAATGGAATCAATGAATTAAAAAATTCAGAATCTTTTCATGATAAAGAAAAAAAACTACTCAGAAAACAAGGAATAGAAGGGAATATACTCAGCCTAATAGAGAACAATTACAAAAAACTTACAGGTATCACAGTCAACTGTGAAAGACTGAGGCTTTCTCCTTAGGATTAGAAACAACAAAAGAATGCCTGCTTTTACTGCTGCTATTCAACAGCATACTGGATGTTCTAAGTGAGAGAAATTAGGAAAAGAAAAAAAAAGAAAAATAAAAGGCATCCACATTAGAAAGGAAGAAGCAAAACTATCACTGTTCACAGGCTATCTCTGGGTAGACAGTGTCAGAATTGAGTTGAGTTGTAGAACACCCAGCTGATGTTACAGAGAATTGCTTGTTGTGGGGAGAAAACCTCCACACATTTGGTAACCAGAAGTATCAGAAGTGAAGTGTTCCCTGTGAAGGTAAAGAAGATACATAGGGAAGAAAAATACAAGAGGAGGAAAGAACTTCAGGTTTTTCTTTTTTAGGTTTAATACAATGCAACGATGAAAAGGCAAACAACCCAAACAAGTGGGTAAAGGATGAGAAAGACAAGTGTTTGTTTTCCAAAAAAGATATATAAATGGCCAATAAACACATGAAAAGTCATTCCACATCATTACTCATTAGAGAAATGCAAATAAAGCCACAATGAGATACCACTTCATACTATAGAATGGCTGTAATCCAAACGACATAATAGTAAAGTGGCGGCAAGTAAAGAAATTAGAACTCTCACTCAGTGCTTGTGCGAATGGAGAATGGTGAGGCTGCTGTGGAAAACAGTTTGGCAATTCTGCAAAAAGTTAAACATTATGTTATCCTATGACCCAGCAATTCCACTTCTAGATATAGACCCAAAACACTGAAAGCAGGGACTCAAGCAGATACTTGTGCACCAATGTTCACACCAGCATTATTCACAGTAGCCAAAGATGAAAACAACCCAAGTGTCCATCAACAGATGAATAGATGAACAAAATGTGGCATATCCATATAATGGAATATTTTCAGCCATAAAAAAGAATGCAAGTACTGATTTGTCGCCACATTGGGTGAACTTTAAAAACATTATGCTAAGTGAAATAAGCCAGTTACAAAAGACAAATATCATATGATTCCACTTATATCTAGACAGTACCATTAGAAGTTACCAGGGGCTGGGAGAAAGGGGGATACAGAGTTATTTCTTAATGGGTACAGTTTGTTAGGGGTGATGAAAAAGTTTTGGAAACAGATAGTAGTGAAAGTTTCACAACATTGTGAATGTAATTAATGCCACTGATCTCTACACATAAAATGGCTAAAATGGCAAATTTTATGTTGCATATATATAATCACAGTTAAAACCTGTTATGACATAGTTATATAATGCACCCCAAGAGAGAATTTTACCTTCCTTCCATTCTGGTATTATTGGTTACCTTACTAAATTAACCACAGTCATTAAATCTCTGTAATGTACAGAGAGTTTCTGTTTGACTCCGATGTTTGCCTGAAGACTCTGCTATAAGTGACAGGGAGGAGTTTGTGTATTTAACAAAGGACAGTCTCAGAGCCTCACAGAAAAGGACTATACCAGGTACTTCAAACTGTTGACATGTCAGAAGATACTCCTGGGGGCACCTGGGTGGCTAGTCATTTACTGTCTGCCTTCGGCTCAGGTCATGATCCCAGGATCCTGGCCCCACATCAAGCTCCCTGCTCAGCGGGGAAGCCTGCTTCTCCCTCTCCCACTCCTCCTGCTTGTGTTCCCTCTCTCACTGTGTCTCTCTCAAATAAATAAATAAGACCTTTAAAAAAAGAAAAAAGAAGATACTCCTGATTACAGGTTTCTGAGTTGACACAGAATAGACAACTTTGAGACCATACCAGTGCAGGGTTTTTTCTAGTCTAAAAGCATACAGTATTGTAAAAGCAGACTACTGAGCCAAGATCCAGCAGAACATCAATTACATAGGACTGCATAAACTGATGAGGGAAATTTTATCGTGGTTATGTATTTGGAGTCTTGCTGATGTTGTTTTAATGTTCCATTTTCTGATTATATGAGAAAATCCTCTTTCTCTGAAAATTATTTGTAACTCCAAACAATTTAGTAGACAGTGCTTCTGTAAACGAAGTTAAAGTACTTTAAAATACCACGGTTCTCATTTGCCTCCTTCTATCTATCTTAGCCCTTCTGAACTCAGACACTTTTATTAAGTCTCCTACTTTTCATAGCAATATAGTTATCTATGGGTTGTATAAGAATCTGTCCTTTCTTTTACCTTTTAAATAATAGTTTATTAGTTTATATGTTTTTACATTTTTTATCATGGTTACAGAGACTTGACAGGAGATTGGGTTTAAGCTTGAGGACTCCAGATTTTTAAACAACAGAACTGAAAGACAAATACCGTATGATTTCACTCATATGTGGAATATAAGAAACAAAACACACAAGAAAAGGGAAAAAAAATAAGAGAGCGATAAAGCAAGAAACAGACTCTATGAGAACAATCTAATGGTTACGAGAAGGGAGGGTAGTGGGGTGACGGGTTAAATAGGTGATGGGGATTAAAGAGTGCACATGTCATGATGAAAATAGTGATGTATGGAATTACTATATTGTATATCTGAAACTAGTGTAGCAGTGTATGTTAACTACCTGGAATTAAAATAAAAACTTAAATTAAAAGAATAATAAATGTACTCAAGATCTGCTATTCTGTTTAATCTTATATACTACAGCATCAAAACCTAAATATCAATTCTGTTGTCCTCGTTTTAAAACCAAGATATAAATGGACAAATTGTGCAACCAAGGCCTTACACGGAGTATCATACTTGAGAATGACAGCCATTTAATCAGGTATGATAAGATAAACTTAAGATAGTATGGAACCAGAAAAGACCTCGAATAGCCCCAGGAATGTTGAAAAAGAAAAGCAAAGCTGGCGGCATCACAATTCTGGACTTCCAGCTCTATTACAAAGCTGTAATCATCAAGACAGTATAGTACTGGCACAAAAACAGACACATCGACCAATGGAACAGAATAGAGAGCCCAGAAATAGACCCTCAACTCTATGGTCAACTAATCTTCGACAAAGCAGGAAAGAATGTCCAATGGAAAAAAGACAGTCTCTTCAACAAATGGTGTTGGGAAAATTGGACAGCCACATGCAGAAGAATGAAACTGGACCATTTCCTTACACCACACACACACCTTACACCACAAAAATAAGACTCAAAATGGTTGAAAGACCTAAATGTCAGATAGGAGTCCATCAACATCCTAAAGGAGAACACAGGCAGCAATCTCTTCGACCTCAGCCGCAGCAACTTCTTCCTAGACACATGGCCAAAGGCAAGGGAAGCAAGGGTAAAAATGAACTATTGGGACCTCATCAAGATAAAAAACTTTTGCACAACAAAAGAAACATTCAACAAAACCAAAAGACAACCGACAGAACGGGAGAAGGTATCTGCAAATGACATATCAGATAAAGGGCTAGTACCCAAAATCTATAAAGAACTTCTTAAACTCAACACCCAAAGAACAAATGACCCAATCAAGAAATGGGCAGAAGACATGAGCAGATATTTTTCCAAAGAAGACATCCAAAGGGCCAACAGACATGAAAAAGTGCTCAACATCGCTCGGCATCAGGGAAATCCAAATCAAAACCTCAATGAGATATCACCTCACACCCGTCAGAATGGCTACAATTAACAAGTCAGGAAATGACAATGTTGGCGGGGATGTGGAGATAGGGGAACCCTCCTACACTGTTGGTGGGAATGCAAGCTGGTGCGGCCACTCTGGAAAACAGTATGGAGGTTCTTCAAAAAGTTGAAAATAGAGCCACCATACAATCCAGCAATTGCACTACTGGGTATTTACCCCAAAGATACAAATGTAGGGACCCAAAGGGGTATGTGCACCCTGATGTTTATAGCAGCAATGTTGTCCACAACAGCCAAACTGTGGAAAGAACCAAGATGTCCATCGACACATGAATGGATAAAGAAGATGTGGTGTATACACACACACACACACACACACACACACACACACAATGGAATATTATGCAGCCAACAAAAAGAATGAAATCTTGCCATTTGCAACAATGTGGATGGAACTGGAGGGTATTATGCTGAGTGAAATAAGTCAGAGAAAGACATGTATCATATGACCTCACTGATATGAGGAATTCTTAATCTCAGGAAACAAACTGAGGGTTGCTGGAGTGGTGGGGGGGTGGGAGGGATGGGGTGGCTGGGTGATAGACATTGGGGAGGGTATGTGCTACAGTGAGCGCTGTGAAGTGTGCAAGACTGTTGAATCACACATCTGTACCTTTGAAGCAAATAATACATTATATGTTAAAAAAAAAAAAGAAAGAGAAGAAGATAGCAGGAGGGGAAGAATGAAGGGGGGGAATCGGAGGGGGACACGAACCATGAGAGACTATGGACTCTGAAAAACAAACTGAGGGTTCTAGAGGGGAGGGGGGTGGGAGGAAGGGTAAGCCTGGTGATGGGTATTAAAGAGGGCACACTGCATGGAGCACTGGGTGTTACATGCAAACAATGAATCATGGAACACTACATCAAAAACTAATGATGTAATATATGGTGATTAACATAACAATAAAAAATTTAAAAAAAACTAATGATGTAATGTACGGTGATTAACATAACATAATAAAAAAAAGATAAACTTAAGGTATAAGGTTGAGCTTACCTCAAATTTATGGAGCACATGCCTACAAAATCCCCTCAGGGAGTTATCCTGGTACCTGATTTACAGGGTCCCAGTATAAATGTGGTATGGAGTTCACTTTCTAAGAGGTCAGGAACCTTCAGTAAATTTCAGGGACCTTGAGAAAAGATGACTTTCCTCTAAATTATAGGTGCTACAGGTGAAATCTGGTAGAGAGGGTTTCTTGGCTCTGGTATCCTAGCTTTGGAATAGCAAAAGATAACAAAACACACACACAATTCAATTTTGCATATGCTTGTAAATTCACTTCCTAATTGCCTGTGTGTGTCTTTTAATTCTTCTTTGAACCACCTGTAACATCTCAGTGGTTCCTTTATTAATGAGTTAAATAAAATCTTTGACATGTGTTTAAAAAAATAAAAATGGAAATTAAAACTCTAAAAGAGAGAAAATAATACACTTGGAAGACTGGCAAAGGAGAGCCAAACATACGAAGTCCCCAAGGAAGAAAACTGAAATAATGAAATAAAAACAATTGTTCCAAAACAGTTCTCTGACTTATTTCATTTAGCACAATGCCCTCTAGGTTCATTCATGTCATTGTAAGCAGCAGGATTTTCTTCTTTTTTAAGGCTGAATGTTTCATTGTATATACATCTTGACATATACATATCACATTTTCCTCATCCATTCATCTTTTGATGGATATTAAGATTATTTCCTTGACTTGCCAACTGTGAATAATGTTGCAATGAATATGGGGGTGCAACTATCTCTCTGAGTTAATGATTTCATTTCCTTTGGATATATAAGTAAAATTTCTATGTCATTCTATTTTTAATTTTTTGAGGAACCTCCGTAACGGTTTTCCATAGTAGCTGTTATCAACTATACATTCCCACCAATGTGCACAAGGGTTCTCTTTTCTCCACATCCTCTTCAGCACTTTTATCTCTTGTCCTTTTGATAACAGGCATTCTTTAAAGAAGTTGTAGGGGCGCCTGGGTGGCTCAGTTGGTTAAGCGACTGCCTTCGGCTCAGGTCATGATCCTGGAGTCCCGGGATCGAGTCCTGCATCAGGCTCCCTGCTCAGCAGGGAGTCTGCTTCTCCCTCTGACCCTCTTCCCTCTTGTGCTATCTATCTCTCATTCTCTCTCAAATAAATAAATAAAATCTTTAAAAAAAATAAAGAAGTTTTAGGTTCATAGCAAAATTGGGTGGAGAGTACAAAGTTCCCACATATACCAAACCCACCCCCCTCAAAGAACATCCCCCACTACTGAACATTCCATGCCATAGTGCTACATTTGTTACAATCAATGAACCTGCAGTGACACATCATTTTCACCCAAAGTCCATAGCTACATTAGGGTACACTCCTGATGTATGTTTTATGGGTTTTGACAAATGTATAATGACAGGTATCTACCACTGTAGTATCATGCAGAATAGTTTCACTGCCCTAAAAATTCTGTTTTGTCTATTCATCCTTTCCTCCCCAACTAACCTCTATCAACCAGTGATCCTTTTATTTTCTCCACAGTTTTGACTTTTCTGGAATATCATATAGTCGGAATCATGTGGTATGTAGCCCTTTCATATTGGTTTCTTTCACTTAATAATATGCATTTAAGATTCTTCCATGGGGCGCCTGGGTGGTTTAGCCGGTTAAGTGGCTGACTCTTGATTCTGGCTCAGGTCATGATCTTGGGGTCCTAGATCCAGCCCCACATTGGGCTCTGTGCTCAGTGGAGAGTCTGCTTCAGGATTCTCTCTCTCCCTTTGTCCCTCCCTCCACTCTCCCTCTCTCTCAAATAAATAAATAAATCTTTAAAAAAAAGGTTCCTCCATGACTTTTCATGGCTTGATAGCTCATTTCTTCTTATCTCTGACTAATATTTCATTATTTGGACATACTGCAGTTTATTTATCCATTCACCTACTGAAGGATATCTTGGCTGATTCCAAGTTTAAGCAGTTATGAATAAAGCTTCTATAAACATCCATGTGCAGGTCTTTGCATGGACATAAGTTTCCAACTTATTTGGGTAAATACCAAAAAGTACAGTTGCTGGAATGTACAGTAAGAGTTTTACAACAAAGTACCAAATTGTCTTCCAAATGCCTATACCATTTTGCATTCCTGCCAGCAATGAATAAGAGTTTCCTATAGCTCCACATACTAGCCAGCATCTGGTGGTGTCAGTGTTTTACATTTTTGTGATTCTAATATGTATGTAGTAGTAGCTCATTGTTTTAATTTTCAATTCTGTAATGACATCTAGATAGAGATACAGATATATATATGTAGCCCAGCTATGTTCCTAGAATGAAGAAATTGATTTTTCAGTGGGCAGCATTCTGACATACTTTTTAAATAAAAGTCATTGTTTTTTTTTAAAGATTTAATTTATTTGACAGAGAGAGAGACAGCAAGAGAGGGAACACAAGCAGGGCGAGTGGGAGAGGGAGAAGCAGGCTTCCTGCTGAGCAGGGAGCCCGATGCGGGACTCGATCCCAGGACCCTGGGATCATGACCTGAGCTGAAGGCAGATGCTTAATGACAGCCACTCAGGCGCTCTGAAGCTATGAATTTTGTTCTGAGAACTGCTTTAGCACTTTAGATTCTGTTATATAGTATTTTCAAGATCATTATTTTCTAGCTATTTTGTAGTTTCTGTGTCTTAAAATGTCCAAGTGGTTAAGGGTTTTGTCCTGATTCCATCAATTCCTTTTTTTATTGCATTGTGATCAGATAATGTTGTTTTATTTTTATGTCTTGGAATTTATTCAGGTTTTCCTTGTGAACAATTTTGTAAATGCTCAAAGGGCACATAACAGAAGATGAATTTTCTCTTTTCAGGCTATAGTGTATATTTCTATTAAGTCTTCTATAAATGTTATTTAGGTATTCTCTATCCTTTCTTTTTGTCTTTATTCCTTTAAATGGCTATCATAGATTGAGAAAGGTGAATTAAATTTTATGTTTATGTTCTTCCTTATAATTCCTATAGTTCAATATCAAAATCCATCAAAGATATCACATATACACAAAAGGAAAAAAACCAACCAATAATTTCTAAATTTTAGGAAACTGAATTCATCAACAATTATAACACACCATGATCAAGTAGGCTTTATTCCAGAAATGCAATGATGACTTATTTTTAGAAATCTACTACTTTAATTCAATATATTAATACTTTAAAAGAGAAAAACCATATGGTTATCGCTACAGAAGCTGAAAAGGCATGTAATTCAATTCAATATTGATTCTTTAAAATTCTAACTAAAATAGGAACAGATGGACAATACATAAAAAAAGTATGCCGAAACCTAAAAGCCAATACCATCCTTAATGAAGAAACAGTAGCAAGTTACTATATAATTTTAAAAGGTTTACTAGTATTTTGATTATTTCATAATAAAATGTTAACAGTATCTGATATGATTATGGTTTGGAAGGCTCTGTAGCCTACATTTACTCAGAATTAGAGCTTGATTAAATTAGACATAAAATCTAGTGACCTAAGGGCAATAATGTCATATTGAACAATAATGATCCTATTTTTATACTCAATACTATACTTCCATAAAAAACAAAGTAAAATATATTCTTACTCCAAGCAGCGTGTCAGAGAGTCAAAGTACAAACATACAGTAGAGAAAAATTAGTCCTTAAATAATCATTTGACTGGTTATCAAGTACTGAAGTGGCACAAATTTCTGGTGATATAGACTGCTATTCAGACTTGAAATGCCTTTCATAAATGTGTTACCAAACTCCCAGTTCCCTCTGTACCTGTTTCTTTCAGGAAATTCCAGATTTCTCTGCATTTATGGATCTGCTCAAGGGCACGATTCAGTAACTTGGTCTGTTTGGCAACAATGCAATAAGAAAATTAGTCTCAATGAGACAAAACTTTAAGCAAATTAAAATAATATATCATATTCATTAAAAGCAGTTAAAAATGACAGAAAAATTACAGTTTAAACTGAACATTTTATAATTTATATAAAAATATTAACCTCTATTTGTATTTTTCTTTTTTAAGATTTTATGTATTTATTTATTTATTTATTTAGAGAGAGAGAGAGAGAAAGCACAAGCAGGGGAGAGTGGCAGAGGGAGAAGGAGAAGCGGACTCCCCGCTGAGCAGGGAGCCAGACACAGGGCTCGATCCCAGCACCCTGGGATCATGACCTGAGCCAAAGGCAGACGCTTAACCAACTGAGCCACCCAGGTGCCCCATTTGTATTTTTCTTAATGTCCCAGAAAATGAGGATTCAACAGAAAACCGTGAGCACTATCAATTTTAGTAATCTAGGGCAGAAGAGTAGCACTTCTAGAATGGTGGTATGAAGAGTTCCATGGACCCTCTCCCTAGCAAAACAACCTTAACTGGTGAATTACAAAACACAAACATGTAAAGTCTCAGGAAATTGCCCAAAGGGTAAAAAGAAAATGAAGAAACATCTATTCCAGGAAATCTACTACACGTCTCAATAAGACAGTAAACACCCATGATAGCTGAACCCTGACCTGCTCACCAACCACCCCCAGCTCAGTGTGAGTGCTACTTTAGGTGGGTGTGACCAAGAAGATGGGGCTCCCTCTATTCTCAGCTTCTAGGCTAGGGATTTCCAGAAGGGGCATGCTGCCAGCACTTCTCATCCTCCTCCCCCAGGTCTGTATTATAGGAGCTCTATTATAAACATGCACAAATGAGAGGCCTGGAGCTCTCTTCCTCTACCCAGTCCCTATAACCAGGCATGGAAAATTGCAATTACTGGGTCTCAATTGCCCTCAGTGCAGCTTGCTTATAGGACAGAGTTTCCGTGCTGGGAGAGGAAGCTCAGAATGCCAGGGACTATGACTCCTGCCCAGCCCCTTACTCATAGAGCTGGACTATCACTCTGACAGAAATGTGCCATGCCCCCACCTCCAGCTCCAAAACAGTGGTACAAAACTTCTGAGGAGGAGAAGCAGCAGCTCATTAGAGAGTGAGCTCTGTATCTCTGCCTAAGAGGACTGACTTTAATTGGAACACAGCTTGGGGAAGTTCAAGTATAAGGCTACTACAAAAAAAAGGAGATTCTGGAGTTGTGTACTTAAAAAGTGGCTTGATAGCTCAATGATATCAACATGCAAAACAGAAGACCAGTCGGATGTTTACAGAGGGAACCAGGGTAAGAGAAAACTAAGAAGATCCCTACCACTTTTCAAAGGGGCCTCACATTAATTGTATCAGGCTATAGAACAATTAATGCCAAAAAACATTTTTAAACACACACATGCACATGTGCGCGCGCACACACACACACACACACACATGCACAAAGCAACCACCCTAGTAATTAGTCAAGACTGACATCTGGTTAATACCAACAAAAGACCATTCTAAAGTTAACAAGGATATCAAGGAAAGAGAAATTATAAAAATAACCCTGCTAAAACCACTTTCATCCCTTTGTAGAGGAGGGGCCCGGGTGACCCCACAGGCAAAGCTGGTGACTTCTGAGGAGTGATATCTGAAGCTGTACACTCTCTACTGCTGAGGGAACAGACTTCACTGAGCTAGCCGAGCTAAGTCACTAAACCAATAAACAAGCAAGTATTAACAACAACAAACCACAGAGGGGAACGAGTATTCAAAGATGCTTCAATATATTATCTATAATGTCCAGTTTTCAACAGAAAATTGTGAGATATGCGAAGAAATGGTAAAATATAACACAAATGCAAGAAAAAAGCAGGCAACAGGAACTGACTGAAAAATGGGTCCAGATGCTGAACTCAGCAAAGATTTCAAAGCAGCTATTTAAAATATGTTCAAACAACAAAAGGAGATCACACTTTAACAAAGATTTGATGAAAATGTCTCAGCAAATATAGAATCTCAGTAAAGAAGGCAGTGGGATAACCTATTCAATATAATGAAAGAAAATAACAGTTAACCAACAATCTAATATCCAGCAAAACTATCTTTCAGAACTGAAAGCAAAAAGCAAAAAGCAAAAAAAAAAAAAATCCCAGCTAAACAAAAGCTGATAGAATTTATTGCTAGCAGAACCATTTCATAAAAATGCTAAGAGAAGTTCTTCAGGCTGAAAACAAATGACACCAGATAGTCATTTGAATCCAAACGGGAAAAAGTGCACTGGTTAAAGCAATTGTGTAATAATTATGTAATTATAAAAGAGTGTATAAATATATATTTCTTCTTTCTCCTCTCAATTGTTTTAAAAAGCAATTGTATAGGGGTGCCTGGGTGGCTCAGTCGTTAAGCGTCTGCCTTCGGCTCAGGTCACGATCCCAGGGTCCTGGGATCGAGCCCTGCATCGGGCTCCCTGCTCAGTGGGAAGGCTGCGTCTCCCTCTCCCACTCCCCCTACTTGTGGTCCCTCTCTCACTGTCTCTCTCTCTGTCAAATAAATAAATAAAATCTAAAAAAAAAGCAATTGTATAAAGCCACTGTTTTTTTATACCTAACAGATAGCCAAAGACCACTCCACCAACCCAAGAAGCACACAAAATCTTCTCAAGCACACATGGCACTTTCTCCAGGATACACCACATGCTAGGCTGCAACACAAACTTCAAATAAAGTTAAAATAACATGAAATCACACAAACTATGTACTCTGACCATAGTGGAATAGGGCTTAGAAATCAATAAGATACTAAAGTTTGGGAAATTCACAAATATGTGGATATTAAAGAAGAGATTACTAAATAAACAATGGGTCAAAGAAGAAATCAAAATGAAAATAAAAAAAAATCTGAGATGAATGAAAAGAAAACACAACATACCAGAACTTATGGGATGCTGCTCAAGCAATATGCTATGGTCTGAATGTGTACCCCTCAACCAGTTCATATGTTGAAATCTTAAACCTCAAAGGTGCAGGTATTAGTAGGTGGGGCCTTTAGGAGGTGCTAAAGTCACAAAGGTAGAGCCCTCATAAATGGGATCTGTGCCCTTTATAAGAGACTCCAGAGAGATCCTTAGCCCTTTCTACCATGTGAAGACATAGTAAGAAGGTGCAAACTATGAACCAGGAAGAGGGCCCTCACAAGAGAACACAACCATGCTAGTACCTTGACCTTGATCTTGGACTTCTAGCCTCAAGAACTGTGTGAAATAAATTTCTGTTGTTTACAAGCTTCCCAGTCTGTGGTGTTTTAGTTACAGAAACCTGAATGAACTAAGACAGAAAACTGGCACTGAGAGTGGAGTGCTTCTGTAACAAATACCTGAAAATATGGAAGCAGTTTTGGAACTGTGTAATGGGCAGAAGCTGGAAGAGTTTGGAGGTGTGAGCTAGAAAAAATCTACACTGCTGTGAATGAATGGTTAAGACCAATTCTCATATTTGAAAGAGGACTTCAGCTACCTCCATTTTTTATCTCAGTCTATACTTTCTAATTGATGAGTTCTTTTTGGCTTATCTCTTAACTCAGGCAAAAGAACCTGTGGGCAAAGCATCCCGTGATGGGAACCAAACTACCCTCTCAAGCAATAAGGATTGCACTGAGCCAGCAAGACCCCACGTGACTGACCCCAAGACAATGACTGTATCTTCATGTACCTACTGACCTTTGTCCCATGTTCTCCCTGTATAAACCTAGAATTATTTTCAGCACTTCAGCGAGTCTTTGAGACGCCAGTCTGCTGTCTCCCCACTGTTAGCCTCACTGAAATAAATTCCTTTATTGTTCACCACCAATCATCTCTCTGCCTTTCGATCTTGTCAGCAGTGAATGGCCAAACCTGGTCTGTCTGGGACCCCCAGAGCCAGGTGCTCTTGCATCCCTGTGCCCCAGTTACATGAGGACCGAGAAAGAGAAGAGCTGCAGAGATCAATCTTCTTGGAGAATAGTTTGAGAATACTGTGAAGAGAGTGTTGGTAGAAATACGGACATTGAAGGTCATTCTGATGAGGAATGAGGAACAACGGAAATTGGAGGAAAGGCCATCCATGTTATAAAATAGCAAAGAGCTTCGCGGGATTGTGTTTACGTCCTAGTGTTTTATAGAAGGTAATACTTGGTGGTGGTGAAATTGGATATTTGGCTAAAGAAATTTCTAAGCAAAGTACTGAAAAAGTGGTCTAGTTTCTCTTGAATGCTTACAGTAAAATGTAAGAAGAGAGAAATGATTTAAAGGTGGAAATGCTAATCAAAAAGAAAGCACACGGGTGCCTGGGTGGTTCAGTCAATTAAGCATCTGCCTTCTGCTCAGGTTGATCCCAGGGTCCTGGGATCAGGTTCCGCATCGGGTTCCCTGCTCAGTGGAGATGCCGCTTCTCCTTCTCCTTTTGCCGCCCCCCCCCATCCGCTGTTGCTTGTTCTCTCGCACGCTCTCAAATAAAATCTTTTTTTAAAAAAGGAAGCACAACTTAAAAATTTGGAAAATTTTCAGCCTGTCAATATTGAAAGAAGTAAGAAAGCTAGTTTAAGACAGAACACTAAAGGTATGGCTGAATTTGATAAGGAGAATGCTGTGGCTCAACAGAAGCCAGGAGATATTCACACCAAGACAATGGGGAGACTGGCCAGCCATCTAAACAAGAGTTAGTACCTATTGTCCAAAGCAATGGAAGAATGACCTGAGGCAGTTCAGAGTTCTTGGGGCTGGCCCTAAAATGGCATCCCAACACAGGTCCTAGAGTGCAAGGGCCTAAGGGGCAGAATGATTTCAAAGGAGGAGCCACAGCTGGCCAGTGCCACCGCACCTCCCTGGCTCCCCTTCTCAAATTCTGGTGCCATGTTCCACAGCCACTCCAAGTGCAGTGCAGGCTGTTATGGCTGCCCCTGGGACTGTACAGGTTACAAACTTTGGGAAGTCATCAGCTTGGTGATCTCACAGTATGCAGAATGCAAGGGCTGGGAGCATAGCGGCTTCCACCTAGATTTCAAAAGATGCCCAAGGAACTTTTGGAGCCCAAAGAACCTCTGTGGGGGTGGGGCTACTGCAGGAGGCCCCCATTAGGGGCAATGCCTAGTGGAGCTTTCCACCCCAGGGCAGCACAGCTACTGTGAGGGACTCCAGCCCGAACCTTAACCTGTGAGAACTGTAGCATGGGGCTACACCTGACAGAACCATATGGGTGGGGCCTAGAGGTTTGCGGGCCCAACTGTAACCCCAGTGGGTCCAGAATGTGGGACACAAAGCCAAGGAGGATTGTTCTCAAGCCTTGGTGTTTAATGTTATTTGCCTGATTAGGTTTCAGACTTACTTTGAACCCATTAACTTGTTTTTTTTCCTATTTCTCCTTTCTGAACGGGAATATCCATCTTATTCCTGTCTCTCCATTGTATTTTGAAAGCATATACCTTGTTTGATTTCACAGGTTCATAGCTGGAGAGCAATTTGCCTCAGGATGAAATGTACCCAGACAGATGATATTTAGATGAAACTTTGGACTTAAACTTTTGAGTCAATGCTAGAATGAATTAAGACATTTGGAGCTGTTGAGATGGAATGAATGTATTTTGCATGAGAAGGACATGAATTATGGGGGGCCAAGGGAGGAATGCTATGGGTTTGAATGTGTCCCTCAAATTTATAGTGTTTCATTCTTAAGACGGTGCTTAGAGGGAAATTTATAGCTATAAAAGCTGATATTACAAAAAGAAGAAATAAATCACTAAGCTAAACTTGTACTGTAAGACACTGGAAGAAAAGCAAACTAAAACTTAAGTGACCAGAAGGAAGAAAATGATAAAGATTAGAGTGGGAATTAATGAAAGAGAGACCAGAAACATAATAGGAAAATAAAAGAAATTAAAGTTGGTTCTTGAAAAAGATCAACAAAATTGAAAAAATGTTGTATAAACCGGTCAAGAAAAAAAGGAGAAGACACAAATGATTAAAATTAGGAGTGAAAGAGGGGCCATAACTACCAAACTTACAGAAATAAAAAAGATGATTATAAGGGAATACTATGAACAACTGTAAGCCAAAAAATTAGATCACTTAGATTATAATGGACACATTTCCAGAAATATAAACTACTGAAACTGACTCAGAAATGGAAAATCTACTAGACTACAAAAAAGAAAGAAGTAAAAATATACTCTGAAAACTACAAAACACTGTTGAAAGAAATTAAAACCTAAATGAATGGGAAAGACATCCCATATTTATGGGTAATAAGACTTAATACTGTTAAGATCACAATACTCTCCAAACTGATCTACAAGTTCAGTGCAATTCCTATCAAAAGCCTAGCTGGCTTCTTTACAGAAATTGACAACTTGATCCCAACATGCATATGGAAATTCGAAAGATCCACAACAGCCAAAACAATTTTGAAAAAGAAGAACATAATTGGAAGACTAACACATCTCTATTATAAAACTTACTACAAAGCTATAATAATTAAAACAGTATGATTTTGCCATAAGGATAGACACAGACATCAATGGAATAGGAATAATCCTCCTCATTTATGGTTACTTGATTTGCAACAAGGGTGACAAGATAATTCAATGGGGAAAATGTCCAACAAATGGTCCTGGGACAGCTGGATATTCAAATGCGGAAAAAATGAAGTTGGTCCCCCATCATCTCATACCATACACAAAAATTAACTCAAAATGGATAGACCTGAATGTAGTAAGTAAAAATATAAAACTGTTAGAAGAAAACATAGGGATGAACCTTAATGATCTTTCATTAGGCAACAGTCTTAAACACTGACACCAAAAGCACAAGCAACAACAACAACAAAGTAAATAAAATGGGTATCATCAAAATTAAAATGTTTGTGCTTCGAAGGGCACTGGTAAGAAAAGGAAAAGACAACCCACATAATGAAAGAGAATAATTGTAAATTGTTATCTGAGAAGAGTCTAGTACCAAGAATATAAAACAACTATTAGAACTCAATAAGATGACAAACAACCCTACTAAAAATGGGCAAAAAAACCCCGAATAGACATTTTCCAAAGAACATATATAAATGGCAAATAAGTACATGAAAAGATGTTCATATCTTTTATTAGTCATGATATCCTCATTTATTAGAAAAATGCAAATCAAAAGTGCAATGAGATAGCATTTCATACTCACCAGCATGGCCATAATCTAAAGGATATAATAGCAAGTGGTGGTAAGGAGGTGGAGAAAGTGGAACCCTAGCCTAGTGCTAGTGGGAATGTAAAATGGTTTCACTGCTTTGGAAAATACTCTTGGTAGTTCCTCAAAAGATTAAGCATAGAGTTATCATAAAACCTAGCAATTCCACTCCTAGGTATATACTCAAGGGAAGATAAAACACATATCCACACAAAATCTGTATATGAATGTTTATCACAGCATTATTTGTAACAGCTGAAAATTGAAAAAAACTCAATATCCATCAATGGATAAACAAAATGTGGTATATTCATACAATGGAATATCATTCAGACATCAACAGGAATGGATCCAAACTATAACATGGTGAACCTATTAAAAATTATTGAAAAATTATAAAGGGAGCCAGTCAGAAAAGACTAAGTCATATGATAATATTTATATGAAATATCCAGAACAGGCAAACCTATAAAGATACAAAATAGATTAGTAGCTGCCTAGGGCTGCTGGTTGGCATAGGGAAGTGACTGCTAATAGGTAAGTGGTATCTTTTTAGAGTGATGAAAATGTTTTAAAATTATATTGTGTTGATAGCTGCACAAATCTAAATATTCTAAAAACCATTAAACTGTATACTTTACTGGGTGAATCATAAGGTATGTTAATTATACTTCAATAAGTCTGTTAAAAAATAATCTAGGATAGGGGTCAGGATACTTTTGTATAAAAGGCCAAACAGTAAATGTTTTAGGCTTTGCCATCCACACAAACTATCTTTCACATATGTTTCTTTATTTTCATTTACAACCTTTGGCAAATGTAAAAAAAATTCTTAACACTCAGGCTGCAGAAACACAGGCCATCAGCCTGATTTGGCTAGTCAGCAGTTTATCCAATGCATTTTAGGAAAGAGATATAGTTCCTCAATAAATTATAATGGCTGTATATTTTTCCCTAAGATTTGTTCATTTATTTTAGAGACAGAGAGAGAGTGCACATGCACGCAGGGGGAGGGGCAGAGGGAGAGAATCCTCAAGCAGACTCCCTGCTGAGTGCAGAGTGGGAGCACGGGGCTTGATCCCCTAACCCTGAGATCATGACCTAAGCTGAAATCAAGAGTTGGATGCTTAATCGACTGAGCCACCCAGGCGCCAGGCTATATATTTTTTATTGGAGTATAATTGACATACAATGTTATATTAGTTTCATTTGCACAACATATTCATTGGCCAATTCTATACATTACTCAATGCTCACCACAATCAGTACAGTCACCATATAATGTTATTAAAATGTTATTGACTATATTCCCTATGCTGTACTTTTCATGTCCACAAATTATTTATTTTATAACTGGACATTTGTATCTCCTAATCCACTTTTCCTATTTTGCCTATCACCCTATCCATTTCCCCTCTGACAATCACCAGTTTGTTCTCTGTATTTAAGAGTCTGTTTGCTTGTTTGTTTTTTCCTTTTTCTTTTTTTTGTTTTCCTTTTTAGATTCCACACATAACTGAGATCATATGGTTTATATTTCCTTTCTCTGTCTGACTTATTTCACTTAGCATAATACACTCTAAGTCCATCCATATTGTCACAAATCATCAGATATCATTCTTTTTTATTGCTCAAAAAATTAAAAATAGAAGGAGTGGAAGAGGAAGATGGTGGCAGAGTGGAGGACACCATGCTCGTCTCATCCCATGAACACAACTAGATAACAATCAAATCATCCTAAATACCCCAGAAATCAACCTGAAGACTGACAGAACAAACTCTACAACTAAAGGGAGAGAAGAGGACATATCAAAGAAGGTAGGAAGTGTGGAGACGTGGTTTAAGGGAGAAACAAATCACAAGTGCTTCGGAAGAGAGGGAGCTGTGGTCATGGAGAAGGGCGAGAGAGAGAGAAAGAAAGAGAAAGAGAGGAGCATATAGGGGAATGGACAAGGAGAACATTTCCCCAAAGCCACTGGCTTGGAAAATGAGAGGAGCTGAATTTCGGAAGTTCTTGCAACCAGTGGGGCTTACAGCCTAGAGTTTTAAAGGTCAGCAGGCTTGGCTGGGATAGAAACTTGAGGGCACTGTGCTGCTCCTGGAAAGAAGGCAGGCAAACAACCGGGGTAAGACAGCATGGAAATAGAGATCTGAAGAATGTCTGGGGCACATTATGGGAGATTATTCCTTCAGGCCTCTCTGAGAAGAAAAGAGCTGGCTGGTGCCATTTCCTCCCGCAGCCCCTTAGCATAAACACAGAACCACCTGAGGGAAGCAGCTCAGCATGGACAACAGCTGCCTAACTTGCTTACACAAAACCCCGCCCCCCTGTGCTCTGGTGGGACTGCCCTTCTCAGTCAAGCCTACCTCAGTCCCAGCATGGCAAGCCCCTCCCCCAGAAGACCAGCATAAACCCCTGCCCACACCATATCTCCCAACCAGAGAGTTCTGCAGGGCCTCTGTCCTGGTGGAGTTGGTATCAGGTCTCATTTCACAAGCAAACTGCAGCACACCTAGTTAAAACTTGCCACATGCAGGCCAGGGACCAAACACTGCCCACAACAGGCAAGGAGAACCTCTGCAGAACACTGGCCTGAAGGATAGAGCAGGCAAAACATAATAGCAGAGTGCACAAAGCACACACCAGAGATGCTCCCTGAAGCACCATGCCCTGGGCATGACATGAGGTCTTATTCATAAGAACATTACTTTCAGGAGCAGGAGACATAACTGGCTTTTCTAACACAGAGAAGAAAGCAGAGACTTCGACAAAATTCCAAGATGTAGGAATTTATCCAAATGCAAGAACAACATAAGGCCATGGCCATAGATCTAAGTGAAACAGATATAAGTAACGTTCCCGATAAAGAATTTATTTATTTATTCATTCATTCATTTTACAGAGAGGGAGAGAGAGACAGACAGTGGAGGTGCACAAGGCAGAGGGAGAGGGAGAGAGAAAATCTCAAGCAGACTCCCTGCTAAGTGCAGAGCCTGACACGAGACTCAATCTCATGACTCTGAGATCATGACCTGAGCCGAAATCAAGAGTCAGTTGCTTAACTGACTGAGCCACGTAGCTGCCCCCGATAGAGAATTTAAAGCAATAATCATAAGGATACTCACTAGGCTTGAGAAAAGAATAGAAGACAACAGTGAGACCCTCACCACAATGATAAAAGAGTTAAAAAAGAATCAGAGATGAAGGGTACAATAAACAAGATCAAAAACAGGCTTGATGCAATGAACAACAAGCTGGAAGAAGCAGAGTAACGAATTAGTGACCTAGAAGATAAAATAATGGAAAATAATGAAGCTGAACAAAAGAGATGAAGAATTATGCAACATGAGAATAGACTTAGGGAACTCAGTGACTCCATGAAATGTGTAACATTCATATTACAGGAGTCCCAGAAGAAGGGAGAAATGTGGGCAGAAAATTTATTTCAAGAAATAACAGCAGAAAACTTCCCTAATCTGGGGAAGGAAAGAGACATTGAGATCTAGGAGGCACAGAGGACTCCCATCAAAATCAACAAAAACAAACCAACACCAAGACATATTGTAATTAAACTGGAAAAATATAGTGATAAAGAATCTTAAAAGCAGCAAGACAAAAGAAGCCCTTAAGGGAAGACCCATAAAGCTAGCTAGAGATTTCTCAACAGAAACTTGGCAAGCCAGAAGAGACTGGCATGATATATTCAACATACTGAATGGGAAACATCTGCAGCCAAGAATAATGCATCCAGCAAGGCTATCATTCAGAATAGAAGGAGAGAGAGTTTCCCAGACAAACAAAAACTAAAGTAGTTTGTGACCACTAAATCAGTCCTGCAAGAAATATTAAAGGGGACTCTTTCAGCACAAAGGAGAGACTACAAGTGACAATGACAAGAAAGGATCAGACAAAAATCTCCAGGAACAATGACAAAACAAATTATAAAATAGCACTAAATACATCTCTCTCAAGAACTACTTTGAATGTGAATGGACTAAATGCTCCAATCAAAAGACACAGGGTGTCCGAATGGATTAAAAAACAAGACCCGTTTATATGCTGCCAATAAAAGACTCACTTTAGACCTAAAGACACCTGCAGATTGAAAGTGAGGGGGTGGAGAAATATTTATCATGCAAATGGATGTCAAAAGAAAGCCAGAGTAGTAATACTTATATTGTACAAACTGGACTTTTTTGTTCCTGTATTGTTTTTATCCTACTTTGGTATCAAGGTAATACTGGCCTCACAGAATGATTTTGAATGTGTTCCCTCTGTTCCATTATTTGTAAGATTTTGATAAAGATGTTCATTAATTATTTTTTTAATGTTTGGTAGAATTCACCAAGGAAACCATGCAGTCTTGGGCTTTTCTGTGTTGTGAGATTTTTGATTCCTAATTCAACATTCACTCTTGTTATTGGTCTAAGAAGATTTCCTATTTCTTAGATTCAAGATTCATGATTCAATCTTGGTAATTTGTACATTTTTAGGAATTATCTGATTTTACTTTTCTAAGTTATCTAATTTGTTAGTATATTAATTGTTTATAGTAATCTGTTATCACCCTAATGTATTTCTGTGGTTATATGCTGTATTGTTTTCTCTTCCATTTCTCATTTTGATTTTTGAGTCATCTTTTTTTTTTCTTAGTTAATGTAGTTAAAGCATTGCCAATTTTGTTTAATTTTTGGAAAACCTGGTCATTACTTTCAGTGTTATGTTTTTATTTATTCTGGTCTCTATTTTATTAATTTCTGATTTTTCTTTGTTATTTCCTTCCCCTCTAAACTTCAGCTAGGTTTCTTCTTTTTCTAGTTCCTTGTGGTGTAATGTTAAGTTGTTCATTTGAACGTTTTTCTTAATACAGCATTTATAGCATAAATTTCTCTGTAAAATCCACTTTTGCTGTATCCCATAGGTTTTGAGACATATTTTGATTTGCTGTTTGATTTCTTATTTGGCGCCTTGCTTGTGCAGTACTATGTTGTTTAATATTTACATATTAAATATTTAATATTTACAATGAAAAAGAGAAAAAAAGAAACAACACAACATACCAGACCTGTGGGACAATATCATATAGTCTACTATATGTGTAATTTGAATCCTAAGAGGAAAAGAGAGATAAACGGGACAGGAAAATAAATGAAGAGATAGTGGTAAAGAATTTTTCAAAATTAATGGAACACATCAAACCATAGTTGCAAAATGCTCAGAGAATGGCAAGGATTTTTTTTTTAAATTTTAACCTAGATATACTATATTTGAACTGCTACAAAACAAAGAGAAAAGAGAAAATCTTATAGACAGTCAATGGGAAAAAATAAGATATCTGTATATAGAACAAAGATGAGGCTAACAGACTCCTCAGCAATTGTGCAAGCCCAACAACAGTGGAGTGACATCTTTAAAGTGCTAAAATTAAAAAAAGAACTGATGGCTCGAAATTCTACACACAGCAAAACTCTGTTTGAAAAATAAAGGAAAAATGCTTTTTCAGAAAAAGACTGGGGAAATTCAATAGATCAACACTACAAAAAAATGTTAAAGTTCTTGAGGCAAAAGGAATAGGATATCAAACAGTAATTTGGATCTCAACACAGAAATTAAGATTTGGGGCGCCTGGGTGGCTCAGTCGTTAAGCGTCTGCCTTCGGCTCAGGTCATGATCCCAGGGTCCTGGGATCGAGCCCCACATTGGGCTCCCTGCTCGGCGGGAAGCCGGCTTCTCCCTCTCCCACTCCCCCTGCTTGTGTTCCCTTTCTCACTGTCTCTCTCTCTGTCGAATAAATAAATAAAATTAAACAAAAAAAGAAATGAAGATTCAAGGAAGCCCTTAAATGTACATAAATATAAAGAACATTTTACTTCTATTTAATAGCTCTTAAAATAAATTGATGGCCTAATCAAAAATAAGAACAATATATTGAGAGTTTATAACATATGTAAAAGTAAAATGTGTAATAACAAGAGTACAAAAGATGGAAGGGAAAATTGAAAGCACATCAGTGTAAGATTCTTACACGACATGCATTAGTTAATATGTTCTCACTTTTTGGTTGAACTTAAGTACAGATTTCATTTTCACCTGAAATAAATAAGCCTGTTCACACATGTAAGGAGTTGAAAAAAAATTAAATAAAGAAATACCATATGATGTAGTAATTCTACTACTGGGTATTTACCAAAGAAAACAAAAACACTAATTCAAAAAGATATATGCATCCTTATGTTTACTGCAGCATTATTTTATAATAGCCAAGATAACAGAAGCAACCCAAGGGTCCCCTGATAGATGGGTGGATAAGATGTGGGGTGTGTGTGTGTGTGTGTGTGTGTGTATACACAATGGCATATTATAACTGCTATATTTTTTTTAAAGCATCCCTCACTTCCCCCCAACTCATACTCAGGAGAGTAGAGACAATGTTGATAAAACTATACACTCCCTCTATATTCCTTCATCATCGAGTATTTGGAAATACTCAAATTAATAAGCATTTAGAGAACAAGGAGCAGATAAATAGAAGAGAATTCAACAAGTCTTCATTAGACAGACAGAACACCCTGGTCTAATTTACAGGGACCAGACTTAGATGGTGAAAGGCAGAAATGCATCTTCAATTACCTAAATAGACATTCTTTCAAAAGCAAAGAAGATTATAGAAGGGTTACTAGGTTAGAGTTCTTAGAAACCATTAACATTTGCAAGAGAAAGAACACACAAAAAAGAACAGTTGTTGGAAACAAACAAAACAATTAAGGACTGTACTTAAGAGTTTGTGAAATTTCCCTCACATCAATTTGATCTCTATTCATTGAGATACAAAATTTAATAAAGTCAGGACTACCAATGTAAGGGAAAAACTTTTTTAAAAAAGATTTGTTTCTCGGGGCACCTGGGTGGCTCAGTCAGTGAAGTGTCTGCCTTGGGCTCAGGTCATGATCCCGGGGTCCTGGGATGGAGCCCCACATCGGGCTCCCTGCTTGGCGGGGAGTCTGCTTCTCCCTCTCCCTCTCCCTCTGTGATTTCCCTTGCTCTCTCTTAAATAAATAAAATCTTTACAAAAAAAGATTTGTTTCTCTATTTTAGAGAGAGACAGAGCGTGTGCGAGTGAGGGGAGGAGCAGATACACAGGGAGAAGGAGTGGGAGAGAATCTCAAGCAGACTCCCCGCTGAGCAGAGCCCAGTGTGGGGTGGGGCTCAATTTCACAACCCTGAGATCATGACCTGAGCTGAAATCAAGAGTCGGGGGGGAGGCGGGATTGGTTAGCCCGGTGATGGGTATTAAGGAGGGCACATACTGCATGGAGCACTGGGTGTTATACGAAAACAATGGATCGTGGATCACCACATCAAAAACTAATGATGTACTGTATGGTGACTAACATAACATAATAAAATTAAAAAAAAAAAAAGATTAAAAAAAAAAGAGTCAGATGCTCAACTGACTGAGTCACCCAGGTGCCCCTAAGGGAAAAACTTCTAAAAGGTTAAAAGCACCATGCAAAAACTAGATGCTATTACTCTCTTTAAATAAAGCAAAAGGCTCTATTGAGAATAAAATTGCATTTACCCATGCTTTTTAAAAGAAGCAAAATGATTGCTTTTGGTTTTGTTCTGGGGCACATAGATTCTTTTCTCATATTCTTTTAAAATGGAAAGGTTTCTAAAAAGAGGTCCCTTTACTCCTCAAAGTTAAGGATTTTGTCTTCTTTATCTCCAGTACCTAGCTGAGTACTTAATACTCAAATGTTTTTTGAGCTGAAGTCAACAAGGGAACAGAAAGGAAGGGAAATATGTTGGCAGAGATCTGGTGACAGTTTGTTCCAGATCTGAAGAATCATGAAAGAAGCAATTAACAGAAGGAAGGAAATAAACAGCAAGAAGGATTTTATACCATTTGGAAAGAAAAGCTGGCAAGTATGGGAAATTGGGAATTTTTCTTTGTGTAGGTAAAAGAGAAAAAGCAGAGAGAACTAGATTTTAAAATCATACCAAAAATGCTACTGGTCCAACTTGGAGAACATTTTCTTAGCTTGGAAGAAAGACAGTAGAAAACTAAGGACAAACCAATACTCTGGCCTATGGGAGACTGAGATGTTGATGTTGGCATTTTCTAGAAGGGGCAAGGTTTACAAAGCTAAGAGTGGAATTCAGGCAAAGGTAAGAATACTGTCTTTTTGTTGTTAAAACTGAGTTACTGATAAAATATTTAAGAGTGTGGGTCAAAGAAAGCAAATGCAATTAGTGAAGAAAAACAATCCAAGTAAGTAATCAGATGGCTATCGAAGCTGTGGAGGTTGATGAATTCTTCCTTAGAGAATGTGTAAAAGGAAAAAAGAATAGAGAAAACCGTTTCTTATGGGCCACATATGATTGCAGGGAGATGATGAAGAATTATCTAAAAACAGATTCGGGAAGAGTGGTCCATGGGAAGAGGCATTTTCAAAGAAGAGATATTCAATCTTTTTAAAAGATGAGGCTAAGCCAAATGTGACCTTTCCTTAGGAAGGAATGAACCATTACAAACCTTTGAAATCAAGATGCTCCTGGAAAGGATGAAAGGGTTCTTTAAAGAAAATCAGAAAGAACTGCATCGGGGAAGGCAAACACACCAAATAGCACACTAAACTCTTTCTTGTGTTTTCTTTGAAGGTTGCACATTACCTGTTCAAAAGTTGTTGGAGCTTTTCTCCCTTGCTCTAGATCAACTGCAGCTGCCATAAGTAAACATGTTTTCTGTGCAATCAGAATTACTTGATCAGAAGGACAAAACTGGGACAGCTGATAAGAAATAACCAGAACATCAATGAATACTGCGAATTCTGCCAGGTGAACAGAAACAATCAGAATGAAAATCAGCAACATCCTGTCTGAATGAAAAAATTCAGCTGGGAAAACACACCTCACCTTAAAAACGATATAGACTATAACACTGATTTATGGTTTTAATTTTATATTACTTTCCATTGTTTTTAAGAACATTTCTAGAGATAAAAAGCTTCATTTCTTTGCAATTTTCCTATCTTCCCAGTGATAGGTACTGTCATTTGGCCCTGTATTTCTATCTAGTGATTTATTTCTTGCTTTGTGTTATAATTTCTAAGTGATTTTCCCTCTGGCAAATAGATTTCCCCTTTGTATTGAATAGAGCTGAAATTAGCACATATATTGTCATGGTTGAAAGAGACAATGTCAAATCTTGACAGGCATTATTAGGCATAACCTCATCATTAAACCTTGTCCTCTAACTTTAGAAAAAACTCCCAGCTTTTACTACAATAAACCTCTAGGCCACTTGGGATTCTTACATAGAACCCTACTAGCGCTATCACAAATGTTCAAAACTAAAACTAATTTATTTCACCTAATTTAAATGGCAATTATACCTAAACTTTCAAAGACTATTTCTTAATCTCCCAAAATGTTTAGTGACCATAATCATCACTGTCACTGAATTAATAGCATTTCAAAACACCTTATCTCTCTAGGTCTCAGGTTACTAGTATATAAAATGAGGAAGTTATGCTAGATTATAGTTCTTTCCAGTTCTAAAACTCTTAACATTTAATCTATCTCAACATATCAGACGGTGTACTCCTGAATGTGTAAGAGAGACATTCTTAATCCCTCTCTCCTTTTATTCTCTGATTAATATTCTTCCCTTTCTGGCATTTAATCTCTACCTTGGAGACTAACGACTATTTAAAAATGCTTATAATTGCAAAACAAGCTTCCAAATCCTTACATACAGAACCTGCTCTATGAAAAATTATAAAGTAGGCCCAAGATTCTTAGCATTCTTTTCACCTCCTCATTTCCCCAGATACCTACTCTATACTCCTACAGATTTATAACCCTTCCTAATGTTTTATTAGTTGACAACTTAGAGTATTCCTCTCCTAAAGAGAGTTATATTTTAGTATAGGACTCTGGGAGACTGAATTCCTTCAAAAGCAAAGAAATAAGTCTCTTATGGTAAAACTTTAGGCTCCCTGATGGTTGTTTGTAATATTTTGGTATGGAGAGAACTGCTTCATATTTGCACATTGTATCCTACAGGGAACAAATGCTCCTTAGTTCATTCCTGTTTAGACATGTATTCTAAAAGTTTCTAGATTAAAAGCCAATACCACTTTATATTTAGCCCTTGAAAATAGCCACAGTGATCATATCTTTGTTGTGGTCCATTCGTGAGATACTTACTAGAAGAGACTTACCTTGTAAGAGAGGATGAAAAACTCTCTCATTGTCACCGGGTCTTTGCCACATTGCACAGCCAAGTTCCAAGCTGAAAGTTATATGAAATAATGTAATTATGAAAATCTTCATCTGTACCATTATAATCTTCACTACCTGCATTTTTAATATTAATATACTAATGAGGGGTTTTGCGGGTTAAAAAAGCTAACTTTACATTTTTAGAGAATTTTTTCCAGGTAAATTTAGAGACTTTTATCACTTCCAATCTTCGAATCTTGCCAATAACTAATGGAGGTAGTGCTGAATTTTTAAATAAAAACTGGGGACATACAATACATTCTCAGCTGGAATAAATCCATCTATAAAATAAGGATCACCAAGGAGCTCACCACAGGAATTCATAAAAGTCTGTTAAAATTCAGCAGAGGTGGGGAGCTAAGATGGCAGCTTGCCTCATCCCTTGAACACAGCTAAATAATGATTTCTTGGGTATTCAGAATCGTTTGATTCTGAATACCCAAGAAATCGACCTGAGCACGGGCAGAACAAACTGCACAACCATAGGGAGAGGAGTCCACACTGAGGAAGGTAGGAAGTGCAGAGATGTGGTTTTAGGGAGAAATGGATCCTGGGTCCTGTGGAGGGAAGGGGGCCCTGGTTGCAGAGAAAGGCGAGGGACAGTGGGGCACACAGGGATATGCATAAGGAGAACACTTCCCCAAAGCCACTGGCTAGGAAAATGAGAGGGGCTGATTTTTGTGAGTTTCTCCACCAGTGGGGCTCAAAGACTGGAGTTTTAGAGGTCCATGGGCATGGCTGGGATAGAGCCATGAGGGCACTGCTCTACTCCTGGAGAGAAGGCAGGCAAGCAACCCTGGGGGGCAGACAGGGTGATCTGAAGATTGCCCCTGGCGTGCACAGGGAGAGACTGTTCGCTCTTCTTGGAGCACATCTGTGAGAGGTGTCACTCTGAGAGAGGCCTCTCCAGGGACAGAAGAGCAAGCCAGCAGGTGCCATTTCCTTCTCCCTCTCCCTCAGCACAAGCACGGAGATACCTGCTGAGGGTGGCTAACCAGGGTGCTGGCTGTTTAGCCTGCTCTGCTCCAAATCCCACATTGCTGCACTGTGGCGCAACTGCCCTTCTGGGTCAAACCTACATCAGCCCCAGCACAGCGAGACCCTCCCCCAGAAGACAAGAGCAGGTCCCTGCCATAGCAGGTCACTAAAGTTTGGAGTTTTAATAGTCAGCAGACTTGGCTAGGATAGAGTCCAAAGCGCACTGCATTGCTTCAGGCAGGCAAGCAACCTGAAGACAGTGTGAAAAGAGCAATCAGAAAAATGCCTGGTATGTACTAGGGGAAATTATTCGCTCTTCTGGGAGTGCTTCCCTCAGAACAGCAAGCATGGAGACCGCACTCCAGGGAAAATGGAGCTGGCTGGTGCCATTTCCCTCCCCTGCCCCTCGGCATAAACGAGCTTCAGTAAAGAGAACAGCATCAACACTGGCTGCCTAACCTGCTAACACCAAGTCTTGCCCCCACTGCACTCTGCTGGTACTGCCCTACTCTGGCAAGTGTGCCTCAGTCCCAGTGCAGCAGGCCCCTTCCCCAGAAGGCCAGCAAACACCTCTGCATGAACCTCAACTACTGACCAAAAAGTTTTGCAAGGCTTCTTCAGTTCTAATGGAAGTAGCATTGGGTCTCATTTAACAAGCAGACCAGAGCCTGCCTATTTAAAACTCCCTACACTCTGGCAAAGGTCCAAAAACTGCCCACTGCAGGCAAGGAATGTCTCTGCAGACAAATGACCTAAAGAATAAAGCAGCCAAAACACACCAGCAGCATGCATGCAGCATATACAAGAGACACTCCCTGAGTGCCCAGGCCCTGAGCACTAAGTGACCTCTTCCTCACAGAGCCATTACTCTCAGGAGCAGGAAACATAATAGGCACACACAGAAGAAGGCAGAGGCATAGACAAAATGCCAAGATGGAGGAATTCATCTCAAAAGAAAGAACAAGAAGAGGTCATGGCCAGACATGTGATCAAGACAGATATAAGTTACATGCCTGATGGAGAATTTAGAAGCAACAATCATAAGGATACACACTGGGCTTGAGAAGAGCATGGAAGACTGCAGGGAGACCCTTATTGCAGAGATAAAAGAGTTAAAAAACAATTAGAAATGGAAAATGCAAAAACTAAGATTCAAAACCAACTGGATGTAATGACCACAAGGATGGAATAAGCAAAGCAACAAATAAGTGATAAAGAAGATAGAATAATAGAAAATAATGAAGCTGCACAAAAGACAAAGAGTAGTTATGGATCATGAGAATACAGTTAAGAAGCTCAGTGATTCCATCAAATGTAACACCATTCATATCATAAGAGTCCCAGAAGAAGAAGAGAGGGAAAAGGGAGCAGAAAGTTTATTCGAAGAAATAATAATTGAGAACTTCCCTAATCTGGGGAAAGAAACAGACATAAAAATCCAGGAGACACAGAGAACTCCCATCAATATCAACAAAAGCAGACCAACACCAAGGCATACTGTAATTAAATTTGCAAAATACGGTGATAAAGAAAAAAATTCTAAAAACAGCAAGACAAAAGAAGTTCTTAACTTACAAGGGAAGACCCATAAGGTTAGCTGCAGATCTCTCCACAGAAACTTGGCAAGCCAGAAGGGAGTGCCATAATATATTCAACATGCAGAATGGGAAAAATCTGCAGCCAAGAATACTGTATCCAGCAAGGCTATCATACAGAGTAGAAGGAGAGATAAAGGTTTCCCAGACAAACAAAACCTAGAAGAGTTTGTGACCACTAAACCAGGCCTGCAAGTAATATTAAAGGACACTCTTTGAGTGGGAAAGAAAGATAAAAAAAATGACAAAGACTAGAAAGGAACAAGGAAAATCGCCAGTAACAATGACAAAACAAGGGATAAAATGGCACTAAATACATATCTACCAATAATTACTGTGACTGTAAATGGACTAAATGCTCCAATCAAAAGATATAGGGTGTCAGAATGGATAAGAAAACAAGTCCCATCTATAGGCTGCCTACAAGACTCATTTTAGACCTAAAGACACCTGCAGATTTAAAGTGAGGGGATGGAGAAACACTTATCACACAGAGGGATTTTTTTTTTAAAGATTTTATTTATTTTTTGACAGAGAGAGACACAGTGAAGGAGGGAACACAAGCAGGGGGAGTGGGAGAAGGAGAAGGAGGCTTCCTGTGATGCAGGGAGCCCGATGTGGGGCTTGATCCCAGGACCCTGGGATCATGACCCGAGCCGAAGGCAGACGCCTAATGACTGAGCTACCCAGGCGCCCCAGGGATATTTTTTAAAAATGGAGTGGCAATATTTATCTCAGACAAACTGGACTTTATTTATTTTATTTTATTTATTTGTCAGAGAGAGAGAGAGAGAGCAAGTGAGCACAAGAAGAGGGAGTGGCAGGCAGAGGGAGAAGCAAGGCTTCCTCCTGAGCAAGGAGTCCGATGTGGGACTCGATCCAGGACCCTGGGGTCATGACCTGAGCCGAAGGCAGACACTTAACCAACTGAGCCACCCAGGTGTCCCCAAACTGGACTTTAAAACAAAGACTAGGGGCACCTGGGTGGCTCAGATGATTGGGCATCTGCCTTCAGCTCCGGTCATGATCTCCAGGTCCTGGGATCAAGCCCCACATTGGGCTCCCGGCTCAGCTGGGAGTCTGTTTCTCCCTCTGCCTCTCCCCCTGCTTGTGCTCTCTCTCTCTCTCAAATGAATAAATAAAATCTTTTAAAAAAATAAAACAAAGATTATAACAACAGTACCCAAAGAAGGGTACTATGTAATAATAAAGGGGACAAGCCAGCAAGAAGATCTAACAACTGTAAATATTTATGCACCCAACATGGGGGCCCCAAATATATAAAACAATTACTAACAAATATAAAGGAACTCATCAGTAATAGTACAATAATATAATAGGAGACTTTAATACCCCACTTAACTGCAGTGGACAGACCATCTAAGCAGAAAATCAACAAGAAAACAATGGCTTTGAATGACACAACAGACCAGATGGACTTAACAGATATATTCAGATCATTTCATCCCAAAGCAGCAGAATACATATTCTTTTTAAGTGCACATGGGACATTCTCCAGAAGAGATCATACTAGGTCAAATCAGGCTCAACAAGTACAAAAAGACTGAGATCATAACATGAATATTTTCTGACCTCAACACTATGAAACTTGAAGTGAACTGCAAGAAAGAATTAGGAAGGGCCACAAATACATGGAGGTTAAACAACGTGCTACTAAAGAATGAATGGGTCAACCAGGTAATAAAAGAAGAAATAAAAAAATACATGGAAACACATGAAAATGAAAACACAATAATCCAAAACCTTTGGGATGCAGCAGAAGTGGTCCTCAGAGGGAAGTATAGAGCAATATAAGCCTACCTCAAGAAGAAAAATCTCAAATAAACAACAACCTTAAACCTAAACTAGCTAGATAAAGAACAAATGAAGCCTAAAGCCATCAGAAGAAGGGAAATAATAAAGATTAGAGCAGAAATAAATTATACAGAAACTAAAAAAAACAAAACAAAACAGTAGAACAGATAAATGAAGGGGTGTCCGGGTGGCAGAGTCAGATGGGCGTCCAACTCTTGGTTTTGACTTAGGTCGTGATCTCAGAGCCCTCAGATCAAGCCTTTCGTCATTCCATGAACCCCTCCCCTCTGTACTCTCTCTCAAATAAATAAATAAATCTTAAAAAAAAAGAACAGATCAATGAAACCAGGTATTGGTTCTTGGAAAAAAATAATAAAATTGATAAACCCCTAGCTAGACTTATCAAAAAGAAAAGAGAAAGGACCCAAATAAAGAAAATCACAAATGAGAGAGGACAAATAACAACCAACACCACAGAAATACAAACAATTATAAGAGAATATTATGAGAAATTACATGCCAACAAACTGGACAACCTAGAAAAACATGGATTAATTCCTAGAAACATATAAACTACCAAAACTGAAACAGGAAGAAATAGAAAATTTAAACAGACTGATAACCAGTAAAGAAACTGAATCAGTAATCAAAAATTTCCCAACAAACCAAAGTCCCAGGCCAGATGGCTTCATAGGGAAATTCTACCAAATATTTAAACAAGAGCTAATTCTTTTCAAACTGTTCCAAAAAACAGAAAAGGAAGAAGAATTTCCAAACTATAAGGCCAGCATTACCCTGATTCCAAAACCAGACAAAGACTCTACTAAAAAAGAGTACTACAGGCCACTATCTCTGATGAACATGGAAAGGTTCATCAGAAAGTTAAAAATAGACCTGTCCTATGATCCAGCAATTGCACTACTAGGTATTTACCTGAAGAATACAAAAATACTGATTCAAAGGGATATATGCACCCTGCTGTTTTTATAGCAGCCTTATCTACAATAGCTAAATTATGTAAAGAGCCCAAATGTCCATCAACTGATTAATGGATAAAGATGTGATGTGTGTGTGTGTGTGTGTGTGTAATGGATTATTACTCAGCCATAAAAAGAATGAAATCTTGCCATTTGCAATGATGTGGATGGAGCTAGAGAGTATTATGCTAAGTGAAATAAGTCAGTCAGAGAAAGACAAAACACCAAATGATTTCCCTCATATGTGGAATTTAAGAAACAAAACAGATCAACATAGGGGAAAACAGACAGGCAAACCAAGAAACAGACTCCAAACTATAGAGAACAAACTGAGGGTTACTGGCGGTGAGGTGGGCAGGGGGATAGGTTAAACGGTGATGGGTATTAAGGAGGGAACTTGTGATGAACACTGGTTGTTGTATGTAAATGATGAATCACTAAATTCTACACCTGAAACTAATATTACACTACATCTTAGCTAACTGGAATTTAAATAAAAACTTGAAAGGAAAAAAAGTTCAGCAAAGAACAGGGTACACTAAAATCAAAGGCTGAAGAAAACTGTTGTAAAGATTCACATCTTCCATAGAACATTGGAAGGCCCCATTGGAAACATTTAGCATAATCTTCATGCTGGAAAATTAAAATTAAATTTCACTGAAAGAAGTACTGGAAAATAACTTCTCAAACTTCCAAAAGATCAAAGTCATTATAAACCTTTCTATAGTTTAAATGGGTATTATTTTCAATTAGTTGCGTAAGTTTCTGAGAAGCCAGATTGCTGTGTTTTTTCTATTTTCTCCTAGATTAGAGTCCCAGGAAACTCCGTAAAGCAGAAAAAGATTCATGAGAACCAGTCCACTTTGTGACACTGCTGCTTAATTGCTCTTGATTACTTATCACTGTAATAACTGCCTCCACAATTTTTATACTTGAAATTAGCCAAAAGGCTGAGAAGCAATTGCCTCCACAGTTTAAGTGTTTTTACTGAAATTAACCTAATAAATTACACAACTTATAATTGGTTAGCTTGATGAATTTTCAAAGTTAATATAATGATGTGACCAATCCAGATCAAGACAGACCTTGATCATTACCAGAAACTCAGAAGCAACCCAACCATCCCTCTTCAAGTCCAACTCCCTTCAAGGGAAACCACTATCTTCAATTCTAATATCATAAATTAGTTTTGCCTGCTTTTCTTTATTACCACATATAAATGGAATCAATGTCTGACTTCTTTTGTTCAACATTATATTTGTGAGATTCATTCATTTTGTTGCATGTAGTTTACTTTTCATTTTTATTTTTTATGTAATCTTTATGCCCAACATGGGGCTCAAATTCATGACCCGGAGATCAAGAGTTGCATGTTGTACTTATACTAAGCCAGCCAGGTATCCCACAGGCAATTTATTTTTGATAAATCAAATTTAGAGATAAGTTAGGCATCCCAGATCAAATTTAGGAGCATAGCCTTGGGGACCTGCAGTTATAAGTCCTCATTTTATTCTTAGACCCATTTCTAGAGAAAAAGAAAACTAATATTTATTGAGTACCTACTATGTCCCAGGTTTTTATTTAAAACCTTTACTAGCCCTCTGAAGTATGTATAATTGTTTCCCTTTTATAAATAATGAAACTGAGATTAAATAAGTTATCCTTGTACCCACTGCTAGCTACACATACAGAGCCAGAATTTGGGGTGCCTGGGTGGCTCAGTTGGCTGAGCATCCAACTCTTGGTTTCAGCTCAGGCTGTGGTCTCAGGGTCATGAGATCAGGCCCCACGTTGGGGTCTGTGCTCAGAGGGGAGTCTGCTTGTCCCTCTCCCTCTCCTCCTCGCCGCTTGCTTGCTTTCTCTCAAATAAAGAAAGAAATAAAGTCTTTAAAAAAAAAAAGGAGCCAGAATGTGAATCCACGTATGTCTGATTCTACCACCCACCAGTTTCCCATAGCCACAGAATATTCTTTTACCTATTTTTCGAAACCATTGAGCTTCATTAGCTCTTGAGTCCGGAGTCAAGGCCTTTCCATTGAAAGACTGAGAGAGTTTCAGGAGTGCTGCATTGAACAGAAAGATTTTATAGTGAGGTCTTTTACTTTATACTCTAGCAAAATTTTTAATACTGCCTTAAAAACAGTCAAACATGGGTTTGAAATTAGAAAATTCTTTGTGTGTGTGTGTGCATAGGTACATACCAAAAGTAATTAAAATGACACAAAGCATTACCAAAGCTCCAAGAAGCAGTTAACTCAAACTTTGGGGGAACAAACACATCTTTGGAGAGATTTATAATTTTACTTAATCATTCACCACCTGAGGTAGAAAGACAGGATTTACAAGTAGGGAAACAGAAGAGTGGGAGCAATCATTAAAAAGACTGAAATGGAGATGGAGAACTGGAAGAGTGTTGACAGGTTGCCATAATACTTACTGAGCTGCCACAGCAAGCATACTGAAGAACCAGAACATGCTGTCATCATCCCAAGACATTTACTACCTACCCACATACCCTCCTGAGAGGTAAGAATACCAAACAGCCAAGTATGAAAGCCTTGGTTTCTAAACCACTTTGCTACACTTAACACCTTAGTGATAGGTAATTGAGGTATAAAACTGAACTACTGAAATAAAGAAAATGAAGTTTCTAAGATGTTTTGGACATGAGGAAATAGGTATTTGGGCAGTGGAAATAGGAAGAGCTGTTAGGCAAAAGGGACACTGGGTAAGAAAGCACAGAATTGGTAAAAAGAAATCGATGTGGCTAGGAGGTTAGCTTTAAGTGAAGAGGGAGGAATTAGTAGTAGAAAGGGGAGAGGACATAGGCTTGGGTAGTTCGAAAAAACAAGTTTCAAAATAACAGAGTGAACAATCTGAATCTGATTCAGAGAGCATGAAAATTAACAGGGTGCACAGCATTTTTATTTGTCTTGATCCTTTTTCACCTGTTCTATTCTTAGGTTAGGATCAAATAGCAATAAGGACAGACAGAAAGAAGAACAGAAGGAAGGAAGGAAATGTCTTTAAAATAAATTGGAATAAAAAGAGAGCTGAAATCACATTTGGAGATGAATGTGAGTGATGACAAACTTTTCTCCGCTTGTGAATAAAGAAACCAAAGTAGACTTCTATGGCAAACATTAATAAAAGCATGAAGCTTAACTCAAACATGAAGTCTGTCTGAGTCGTGTACTTGGAGAATTTAAGAGAAGACAGAAGCAAGATGAAGGAGTGAAAATAACCAGGATGATATTTACCTGTATTCAGGCAAGTCAAAAGTCTATCCATTTCTTTCTTTCTAAAAAATAAAGAAAAGAGTGTTTTCCTACTGTTCCAAAGCTTTACTACAGAAAAGTACCAAAATGAGACCCCAAGAGAGCTACACAAAGGCAATGCAAAACTGTGAAGTTTATTGTTCAAGGCTCCATCCTATCATTTCAACACTATTTTTCCTCACTATAGGATACTGTTCTTCATTCCCCAGTGCTCTCACATTTTTTCTCTCTTCCCCTTCTACTCCTACTCTCAGCAAAGGATTTATATTACAGGGTCACTGAATTTGAGAGCAGAGAGTGATTTTGTGATTTTCAAGCTTTTTCTTTTTTGAAGAGAGGAATTAGAACCCTTGTTTCAAATAAACTTTGATGAAAATCTAATATACAAGAAAAGATGTAAGTTTAGCTGTTCTGTTTGAACCAGTAGTGGATAGAGGCCTAGAGCCTCACCTTCCTGGAAGTCCCTGAGGCTGTGCCACAGAATTTCCAGGGTTCTGAAATATATTTTAAAAAGCACTTATCCAGTCCAGACCCTTCATTTTATAGATGAGGAACCAGATCTGGAAATGGAGGATGATGTGTCTAATGTCATGCAATTAATGACAATTTCAGGACTACAACACAGGTCTCTTGACCCTTTGTCAAATTTCTTTAAGGGGATATAAATTTTAACAGAGGAAAACATGTCATTTTACTGAACAAAGGAATGAATATGGAAGTACTGGCAAGTTCAACTAAGGAAGTTAAGAGGAAGTATACTATGAGACTGTCCCTACCATGAGGAGCTCTAGTATTACATAATAAAGACTATGCTTCAAGAAAAGTAGCAGCTTTCTCAGAGATAAATAGAAGTCTGGTTTACTTAAAATAACTTCTTAAAGTAAACTTTATTGATTTGAATTTCAGCTGATCTAAAGTTTACTTCCTCACTTATTTAATTCAGTGACTATAAAATAATCCAGTAAAGGTCCATTAATGCAAATACATAGTATAAATAAGAATGAGGAACTGGAAAGGGATGTATATAGTCTATTTAAGAGACAAACTGCTTTAAAAAAATTTTAGCACGTGAGTTGTTAAAATACTTAGGTAGATACTGCTAAATGAAAACCATGGGTTTTTTGGAAAAGAAAGGAACTTTAAAGATTACCCAGTCTAGCTTTTTTTAGTAGATGAAAAAATAAAGCTTAGAGAAGTTAAAATAAGTTGTTGTTGTCTAAGGTTAACCGGAGTTAGTGAAATAACTGAAACTGGAACTCAATTCTCAGGCTCTTCCACTGAATTGTTTTTTTTTTTTTAATAATCTATTTGTTAAATAAGGTGCTGTCTGCTCTCTGAAAACACTGCTAGCAGATGTTCTTTATGACTATATTTACTTGAGAACAATAAAGGTCTATTTTTAAACTATTCTGTAATTTAAGTTTATCATTAATTTAAATAGGATTCCTTTCCTTTCCCCATTTCCAAACTGATTTTAATGAGTAAGGTTTGACTATATGTCACAATTACATGGAATATGAAGCACTTTTTAATACCAGTACTAAAGATCTTCTTGTAAATAACTGAATGATATTCAGCCACTTAAATAAACTGAGTGGCTATTATGTGTCAGATACTGTCCTAGGTTTCAGAGATACAAAGATAAATACAAATAGTCCTAGCCCTCAAAGAGATCTTAAAATCTACTAGGTATGTTTAGTCTCTGAGTTTCTTTTCTAAATTTTTTAAATGACTTTTTAAAATTTTGAAAATTGAAGTATAGTTGACACATAATATAACACTAGTTTCAGGTATACAACACAGTGATTGGACAAGTCTATACATTATGCCACGCTCATCACAGACAAATGGATCCCCATGTATCTATTACCCAGCTTCAATAATTATTAAATTCATCATCGATCTTATTTCAATCATACCCCCACCCATACTTTTCCCTCCCCTATTATTTTAAAGCTGATTTCTAGACATCGTATCATTTCATCCATAAATATTTTAGGATGTGTCTCTAAGAGATAAAGATTCTTTTAAAAAGCAATAACCACACTATCATTATATGTCTAAAAATTAATGTCTTAATATCATCAAATATTTGGTCATTATTAAAATTTATAATTTTCTCAGTATCTTTTTTAGTTTGTTTGCATTCTTTTAATATATTCATAGAGCCTGTAAAGAAGAGGCAAAATTTATGCTTGGGTAAAATCTGTATCATGAAAAAAGTTAAGTCATCAGTCCAGTATTATCTCAGTCACAGATATTTCCCAAAGAATTTAGCTGAAAAAATGTACTGCCTCCAGGTACAAATTATGTATATATAGCAAAAGCAAAATAGAGATACACTATTACAGAGTTTTCATCTAAGTAGAGAATACAGAGATGAGTGATTATTTCTCTGAAAGTTATCCCTAATCAAGACCTGGAATAGAGCTTTCTCTCAAATCATTAGGAGGTAGTGAATTTCGTGAATGAAAAATTGGTGACCTAATTCTTCCACCAATTGTTAAGTTCTTGATGTCTTATGCCACAGAAACTGTGAGCAGAAAGATATCTGAGCTGATACAGATTCACAATCAACAAGCTGACCAGGTTATATGTTTCTGTGGCAAAGTAAGAGATCTGACTATATATCTCTCATGTTAAGAAAGGGGGAAACAGATGCAACATCATAGTAAAATCATAGCTAACATTATTGAGGGCTTAGTAAGTGCTTGGCACTCTCAAAGTGTTTTCATGTATTTACTCACTGAGTCATCACAGCAACCCCATAAGGTAGGCACTATTCTATTTTCATTTTACGGATGGGGAAATAAAAGCCCAGGTTACACATCTAGTAAGTGGCAGAGACAGGATATGAACCCAGGAAGACTGGCCCCAGAGTCTATATTGATCTTACTATACTGGACATCTCTCAACATAAGGTTTATATTGAAAGTTACTATAATTATTCTAATGGCAAATACATCATTTCTGTAAGTACGTATGTAAGTTATTTCAACTTACTTGCTTTCAGATTCTGGCATCTGAGACACTCTTGGGAGAACTAGACGAAACAAACACCTGTATGATAAAAGTAATACAAAAAGTGATGCTTAGAAAAAAACATGTGAAAGAATATTGACCAACTTATTAATCTTGATTACCCCAGGAGGCAAAAGTGAGAAAAGAGAGGGTAAGGAGGAGACTTATTTTACTTATAGATCTTTGTATTGTTTTAATGGTTGTAATGAAAACATGCAAATTTTATAATTTGGGGAGAGTAATTTAAGAAAATAATTTTAAAAAAAAGTGCTGCTTATGACAAATTCTTAAATAGTTCCACTGTTATATCATTGCTCCAAATCACCTGCTAGAACATCAGGTACGATATACAGATCTTAATATTTTTCTTAAGGAACCTGGAGGTGGCCTTTGGGTTCCACATAAACTAGGATGACTGTTCTTTCAAGGGGATCTGACAGCATAATGATGAACTAACAAAATAAGCTAGCTTATAAAGTTTTAAATGCTAAAAATCTTTTTAAAAATACCATCTATTCTGAGTGATTTTAGATATTTATCTGACTGAAGGCGTGCAAGTAACTCAAGACTCCTCTGATACTTACTTCTGTGACTCCATTTCTTTTCAAGTGTAGTTGACTAATAGGAAAGCCACTATAGCACCCTTCTGGTTTCCGATTTTTGCCACTGACATATTCTTAGTCACATCATTAGGAGTTATCATGTCCTAATCTCACCCTCTATCTCACTACTGTATGTAAAAGTTCCCTTTCTTTTTAAAGACTTTACTTATTTATTTGACAGAGAGAGAGAGACAGCAAGAGAGGGAACACAAGCAGGGGGAGTGGGAGAGGGAGAAGCAGGCCCCCTGCAGAGAAGGGAGCCCGATACAGGGGTTATCCCAGGACTACAGGATCATGACCTGAGCCGAAGGCAGATGCTTAACGACTGAGCCATCCAGGTGCCCCTAAAAGTTCCCTTTTGATAAACCATTTTCCTTCATAGAAAGAGAAAAGGGGAAAAAATCAAGTTCAACTGATGTCTTTTTTTTAAAGATGAATTATTTATTTATTTGAGAGAAAGAGCGCACAGTAGGGGGGAGGGGGAGAGGGAGAGGCAGACTTCCTGCTGAGCAGGGAGCCCAATGAGGGGCTTGATCCCAGGATCCTGAGACTGTGACCTGAGTCAAAAGCAGATGCTTAACTGACTGGCACCCCAACTGATATCTTTTTTTTAACTTTAAGCATCCCTATCAAATTTCCAAAGACATTTTTCACAGAAACAGAAAAAAATCCTAAAATTCTTTTGGAAACAGAAAATACCCTGAATAGCCAAAGCAACCTTGAGAAAGAAGAATAAAGCTGGAGACATCACACCTCCTGGTTTCAAACTATACCACAAAGCTATAGTAATCAAAACAGCATGGTACCACCACAAAAATAGTAACATACAACAAAGGAACAGAATAGAGAGTCCAGAAATAAACCCATGTATAAACCATGTATATACCGTGTTAACTAATATTTGAGAAGAGAGTCAAGAATATTCAATGGGGAAAGATAGTCTTTTCAGTAAATGTTGCTGGTAAAACTAGATTATTCACATGCAAAAAAATGAAATTGGGCCACTGTCTTTCACTACTCACAAAAATTAACTTGAAATGGATTAAACACTTAAGACCTGAAAACAGTAAACCTCCTAAAAGAAAACACAGGGGAAAAGCTCTTTGACAATGACTTTTTCGATATGACACCCAAAGCACAAGCAAAAATGAACAAGTGGGACTACATCAAACCACAAAGCTTCTGCACAGCAAAGGAAACAAAATGAAAGGGCAACCTACAGAATAGGAGAAAATAATTTGCAAACCATGTATCTGATAAGGGGTTACTATACAAAACAAATAAGGAGCATATGCAACTCAAAAAAACAACAACAACAACAAATAATCTGATTTAAAAATGGGCAAAGGACTTGAATAGACATTTTTCCAAAGAAGACATGCATGTCAACAAATACATGAAAAGATGCTGAACATCACTAATCATCAGGGAAATGCAAATCAAGACTACAATGAAGTATCACCTCATACCTGTTAGATTGGCTGGTATCAAAAAGATAAGTTTTGGTGAGGATGTGGAAAAGAAGGAAACCTTCGACATTCTTGGTGGGAACATAAATTGGTATAGCCACTGGAAAACAGTATAGAGGTTCCTCAAAAATTAAAAACAGAACTACCATATGATCCAGCAATCCCACTTCTGGGTTTAGATCCAAAGGAAAGAAAATCACTATCTTGAAAAGCTACCTGAACCCTCATGTTCATTGCAGCATTATTCACAATAGCCAAGACATGGAAGCAACTTAAGTGTCCACTGATAGATGAATGGATAAAGAAAATGTGATATGTACACACACACACACACACGAGTATTTTTTAATTAACATTTATTGTATTAAAGATTTTACTTATTTATTTGACAGAGACACAGTGAGAGAGGGAACACAAGTAGGGGGAGCAGGAGAGGGAGAAGCAGGACTCCTACAGAGCAGGGAGCCCGATGCGGGGCTCGATCCCAGGACCCTGGGATCATGACCTGAGCTGAAGGCAGACATTTAATGACTGAGCCACCCAGGCGCCCCTAACTTATTTGAGAGAGAGAGAGAGAGAGAGAGAGCGAGTGCACACGAGTGGGGGGAGGGGCAGAGGGAGAGGGAGAAAGAGAATCTCAAACAGACTCCACGCCCAGCGCAGAGCCTGATGCAGGGCTCCATCTCATGACCCTGAGATCATGACCTGAGCCCAAATCAAGAGTCAGACACTTAACTGACTAAGCCACCCAGGCACCCCACCCCACAGGATTATTATTTAGTCATATAAAAGAAGGAAATCCTGCCTTGTGACAACATGAATGGACTTTGAGGGCATTGTGCTAAGTGAAAAGACAAAGAAAGACAAATACTCTATTATCTCACTTATGTGCTGAATCTTTTTTTAAAAAAGTGAAAAACAGAAATAGTGGAACAGTGTTTGCTAGGAGCTAGGTGTGGAAGAAGTGGGGAAATGTGGTCAAAGGGTACGAACTTCAAATTATAAGACACACAAGTTCTGGGGATCTAATGTAGAGCATGGTGACGATAGTTAACAAGACTGTATTACATATCTGAAAGTCGGGAAGAGACTAAATCTTAGATGTTCTTACTACACACAAAGAAACTGTAATTTTGTGAGGTGATGAATATGTTAACTAATTTTGTTGTGCCAATCATTTCACAATATATGCATGTTTCAAATTATCAGGTTATACACCTTAAACTTATACAATGTTATATGTCAATTATATCTCAATAAAGCTCAGAAAAAATTTAAAATAACAGTTGGTACAGTAGGCCTGATCACATCACCTCAGCACTATTTTGACAAAGTTTATAGACCAAGAATAACAGGAAATCCTTTCACATCTACAGGATGTTAATTACTTACCTTAAAGCTGTAAGGACTTGTTGTGGGTCTTCTGAATATTGAGCTAAATATTCCAAAGCTTTACCTGCCACAATTTGCTGTCCATTCTAAAAAGAACAAATATAATATGTTAAATTACATTTCAAAGTGGTACTTATACAAAATGTTACCTATATTCCTGTCCTTTAAGGACAAGAAAAAAAATCTGACCTTGTCATTTTATATTATCAAAAGAGCTAATGCAAGATGATAGAATGAAGAAACAACTCATTGACAAAACCAGAACAGATTCATATTGGTCCCAGAAACCCACTCCTCCCTCTCCACAAATACTCACAGACTTGCCAACACTGCCATGAACCCACTAGGACTAATTTTATTGTGATCTTTATCCTTTTTCATTAGCAGTAACCAAAGGAACCCCGACCTTCATTTCTAGCACCCGAATCCCCATAAAGCTCTATAAATCCCTCTTTTCCCATTTCTCCCCAACTCCCCCAATCTTTCCACTTTTGTTCTCTAAAGTCTAGTTCATTATCATCAAAATCTTCTCTATGAGCAACCTCTTCTCTGAAAGTTCCCTCCACATTCTTTCTGTAATGGAAATCTAGGTCCCACCAAGGATACTGCTTCCAAAGAAGCCCTCTCAAGTAGTGGTGATTTTGCTCTCATTTCCTTTCTACCCATAGACCTGGAGATGGAGTAGGCGTCGTTTTCGCTCTTCATTGCTGTTTTAAATCATTCTCCCTTCCCCCCTCCCCAAATCCCTAGCTTTGAATTTCCTTCATCAGACTATATCACCCACCATTTCTCATTGTGCTGATCTACCAGCTCTCTGGCCATTTCTTCTCATTTCTTGATGACTTATCTACTATACAGTTATTTTCTCGAAAAACTACTCCTGTCTTAGTTTTTGGCACTTTCAATAAATAGACAGATGATCCTCCTAATATCCTAGTCTCTTATTTCCTTGAATTCTACTCTGCCAATTACCTTAGCTGTTCACTAGCACAGTCATTGACTGTACCCTCTCATTATTGTTGAGTGTCTTCTCATGTGTCTGTTGGCCATCTGTAAGTTTTCTTTGGAGAAATGTCTGTTCATGTCTTCTGCCCATTTTTAAACTGGAGTATTTGTTTTTTTGGGTGTTGAAGTTGTGTCGGTTCTTTATATATTTCAGATCCTGCCCCTTTATTGGATATGTCATTTGCAGATATCTTCTTCCATTCAGTACGTTGTCTTTTAGGTTTGTTGATTATCTCCTTCACTGTGGAGAAGCTTTATATTTTGATGTAGTCACAACAGTTTATTTTTGTTTTGATTTCCCTTGCCTCAGGAGACATATCTGGAAAAATGTTGCTATGGCTGATGTCAGAGAAATTACTGCCTGTGGTCTCTTCTAGGATTTTTATGATTTCAGGTCTCACATTTAGGTCACATTTTGAGTTTATTTTTGTGTATGGTGTTAGAAAGTAGTCCAGTTTCATTCTTTTGCATATAACTGTCCAGTTTTCCCAGCACCATTTGTTGATGAGACTTTTTCCCACTACATATTCTCTCCGCCTTTGTTAAAAGTTAATTGACCATATAATTATAGGTTTATTTCTGGGTTTTCTATTCTGTTCCATTGATCTTTGTGTTGGACTCTGTCATTACTAACGGTTGCAAACCTTCCATACTCTCAGTTAGGGCTGGGACTAGGGTGAGCTAAGTGACGTAAGTGAGGCTCTTAAGGTGCAAAATTTAAGGAGGCACTCACTCTTACGGTCATGCAAGAACCAACTCTGCACTTGCATGACTCAGAAAGTGGGTGCTTCCTTAAGTGCCTCACTTCCTCATCTTGGTCCCGCTGTTTCATGTATTCCACTTTCTGACCACCATCTCCTACCTTTCTAATTCACTCCCTTCTGTTACTCCAGAAATCCTTCAACTGCACTTAGACCTCCAAACCATTATGTTACGAATTTTTCACTGCCCCTCATCCCCTTGATGTCCTCTTCCATGACCAGTTTAAATTCCATGGGGATTAATGATAATCACTTCGTTTCTTGATTTTCCTACTCTTCCTCCTTTGCTTCATTGTATTCATCTGGCAAAACCACAAACCTGGTTAAATCCAACTTTCTACTGACTTTTGTGCCTACATCCATGCAGCTGAAAGTGGCTGGATAAAAACCTGTACAACTATTTCTTTTATTTTAAAACGTCATCAAATAGGCCTTAACACTTACTGGGCAAGCATCCTGCACTAGCATGTCATTCGCTTTCTTGCTTTCCTGCATGATTAGTTTACACCTTATCCTATCTTCTCAAACTCTCCAACATCTCCTCTCCCATTCTCACTCCAGGTGATGACCTTGTTTCCTACTTTGTTGAAAAAACTGAAGCCGTCAGGAAAAAAAACTTCCAGATTCCCACTACCACATTTATTCATATACCAGGGAACACACCACAGACTCTAACTTCTCAACTGCTTTTATAGATGAACTATCCATTTTCTTTCCTAAAGCCAATCCCTGAATTTATACACTTGTGTCCATCACCTCTTGCCTGTTTAAGGACATTGCTCTAACAATTCTCTTTTCTCTCTCACACAGTCAACTTTTTGTTCTCTTACTAGGTCATTTCCAACAGCATATAAGCATTCTCATTCATCCCATCTCAAACAAACAAACAAACATCTGATCCTACTTCTCACACCAACTACTGACCAGTTTCTTTTCTTTGTAGCAAACTCCTCTAAAGAGTTCCATGAATTGTCTCTCAAAATGGAAAAGAGGTAAAAAATCTTGGGGATAAATACATAAGAATTACCTCTAAAGCAAACTGGGCAGCTAAACTGAGGAGCATGACAGGTGAATCTTTATCTGTAGGTGGCCCATTCTTCTCCGGATCTTCAGGTATTAATAACTTCTCTAATGTAGTAATTGCCTGCAAAGCTGAAAAAGAAGGAAACAATTAAAAAAATGAGATACTCTTATCAAACATAATAGCTATATATGGTTAATTATATCACAGTGACTTTAGAACTCATTTTGAGAGCACCAATATCTTTTTTTTATTAAGTTCAATTAGCCAACATATAGTACATCATTAGTTTTTGATGTAGTGTTCAAAGAGCACTAATATCTTTAAAATATTAGTTAATTTACATAAAGTCATCTAAATTGCTAAACTGTCAAGGAGGACTTGAATGTCAGAAAAATGCCCAACTGAGCAATTCACCTCTATGAATTTATCCCATGGATATACTTGCAAAAGTGAACAAAAACATAAAAGTATGTTTATCCAGCAATTTTTTAAAGAGTACAATATAGAACCAACCTAAATTCTATCACTAATGGATGGCCTAATACATTTTGGCACATTCATAAAATGGAATATAAAACAGAATTAAATTTAAAAATGAATGAATGAATTCCATTATATATCTTAAAGGTAGACTACAATAAGTTAAATGTATGCACTACAGAACTTAAATAACAAAATAACAAAACAAAGAGAGCTAACAGCCCAAAAAGATGAGATAAATATCATCATAAAATATACTCAATCCACAAGAAAGTAGAAAAAAGAAAAATGGTGACAATGAACAGATGAGACAAACAGAAGACAAACAAAAAGATGCTAAATTTAAACCTAACCATACCAATAATCATGTTAAATATAAATGGTCTAGATGACCCAAGTAAAAGGCAGATAGTCACACTGAATTAAAGAAAGCAACTTTCAACTATATGCTACCTACAAGAAACACACTTTAAATATAATATAAAGACAAAATTAGTTAAAAAAAACCACATGGGATACTATATACTATGATAAAGGTAATCAAAAGAAAGCTGGAGTGGCTATATTAATATCAGACAAAATGGATTTCAGAGCAAAGAATATTACATAACAGAAGGTTAATTCATGATGATAAGGGAATTAATTCATTATGAGAACATAACAATCTTAGGGCGCCTGGGTGGCTCAGTTGGTTCAGCGACTGCCTTCGGCTCAGGTCATGATCCTGGAGTCCCAGGATCGAGTCCTGCATCGGGGTCCCTGCTCAGCAGGGAGTCTGCTTCTCCCTCTGACCATCTTCCCTCTCGCGTTCTCTGTCTCTCATTCTCTCTCTCTCAAATAAATAAATAAAATCTTAAAAAACAAAACAAAACACGAGAACATAACAATCTTAAATGTTTATGCACCTTATAACAAAATTTCAAAACACTTAAAGAACTTAAAGAACTGCAAGGAAAAATTAACAAATTAACGAATCCACAATTATAGTCAAAGATTTCAGTACCTTCTCTTAGTAATTGATAGAACAAGTAGTAAATCAGTAAGGATGCAGTACACTTTATACTATTAATTAACTTGACCTGAATAACATTTACAAAACACTCAAACAAACACCAGTAAAATATACATTTTTCTCAAGTGCACACAGAATGTTTACAAATAAAGACAATATTCTGGGCCATAGGAACAAGCCTTAACATATTAAAAAGGATTCAAGTCATACAAAATTATGATCTTTGACTATATGATTTCAAATTTATTATACAGCTAAACTAATTTAGACAGTGTGGAAGTGGTATAAAGATAGATGAATAGATCAATGGAACAGAATGAAGAATCTAGAAAGAGACCCACACACACATATATGACAACTGATTTTCAATAAATGTGCAAAGGTAATTCAGTTGAAAAAGGATAGGTTTTATTTTTTTATTTTTTATTTTATTTTATTTTATTTTTAAAGATTTTATTTATTTGACAGAGAGAGACACAATGAGAGAGGGAACACAAGCAGGGGGAGCGGGAGAGGGAGAAGCAGGCTTCCGCGGAGCAGGGAGCCTGATGCGGGGCTCGATCCCAGGACCCCGGGATCACAAGCAGGGGGAGCAAAAGGCAGAGCTGGCAGAGGGAGAAGCAGGCTCCCCGCTGAGCAGGGAGCCTGATGTGGGACTCGATTCCATGACCCTGGGATCATGACCTGAGTCGAAGGCAGACGCTTAACCGACTGAGCTACCCAGGCGTCCCGAAAAAAGATAGTTTTTAAATAAATGATGCTGAAAAAATGATGCTGGAATGAGTAGATAGCCATGTGTCAAAAAAATGAACTTTGGTTCATAACTTAAATACAAAAATTAATATACAAAATTGATCATAGAACTAACCATACACTTAAACCTGTATTTCTTGAAGAAAACACAGGAAAAAATTTTTGTGACCTTAGATTAGGTAAAGATTTCTTACCCATAATACCAAAAGCACACTCCATAAAAGAGGAAAAAAGATAAATTAGACTGTCAAACTTCTCATGAAAGACATAAGAAAATAAAAAGAAAAAATTTATAAAACACATATCCAATAATTTGTATCTAAAATATATAAAGAACTTTCAAAACTCAATAATAAGAAAACAAAGTTCTCTATATCTTAGTAACTAAAATATATTTCTTTCCTATGTTCTAGCCACTATGATAGAAGATGAATAAAACATATAGAGATGAATTAAAAAAAAGAAAACAAAGTTTCCTATAAAAAACTGGACAAAAGATTTATACAAACACTGTCAAAGAAGATATATGGATGTCAAATATTACAGAAATGCAAGTTAAAACCACAATAAGGTACCATTACCCTACTATCAGAATGGGTAAAATATTTTTTAAATGGACAATTCCAAGTGCTGTTGAGGATGCAGATCACCTGGAACACTCATATATAGCTAGTTAGAATGTAAAATTGTATAGCTACTTAGGAAAACAGGTTGGCAGTTTCTAATAAAGTTAAACATATATTTACCATACAATCCAAAAATCCAACTCCTAGATATTTATCCTAGAGAAGTTAAATCTTACCATCACACAAAATCTGTAAACAGATATTTGTAGCACATTTATTCACAGCTGCTCTAAACGGAAACCATCCAAATATACTTCAACTGGTGAATGAATAAACAAACTGTGGTACATACATATTATAGACTATTACTCAGCAATAAAAAAGAACAAGCTATGGAAACACAACAGTATGAATGAGTTTTGAATGCATTATCATAAGTGAAATAAAGGCTCAAAAAGCTTCACAATGTATGGTCCCATTTATATGACATTTTGGAAATGGCAAAAATATAGAGATAGAAATGAGTTCAGTCGTTTCCAGGACTAAAAGTGGTTGGAAGGAAGGACAACAAGGGAACCTGAGGTAATTTTTTGTTCTATATCATGACTGTAATGGTGGTTACATGACTGTATACATTTGTCAAAACTCATAGAATTATTAATATAAATAAACCTCATAGAATCATATACTAGTAAGTTTTATTCTATATGTTATCAATAAACATGGCTTTAAAAATGGTCACAGATAACTGGGGAAAAAAATAAAAAGACAGCTGATTCTATATTTAAAAAGTAAAAACAAAAATATTTTAATAGACTGTTAAAAGGTTTAATAGGAAATCTAATTTTTGCCATTTCTTTTGGTAAAAAGTTTCAAATTTTTTCAATCTCTCAACATAATACATCAAATAAAACAAATTCCCAGAAGTCTCCAACAAAAACACTGATGATGGACATGACTATACTATAAACCCTGATAAAGAACTGACTCCAATTTGCTAATCTTTAATTAATATACAGGAATACTTTACTACCCTGGAACATTTCTTTTTCAATGAAGAATAAGTTATCTTTCTTTTTTTATGGAGTGCAAAGCAGAGTCCATTGCACATAGTAGGTATTCATAAACAGTTGCTCAATTGGATTAGTATAAATTCTGTTTGGATCCATTAATTTAAACTTCTCAATTTCTCAACTTAAGCCCTTCACAACTGCTCCAACTGCCTCAGGACATTCTCAGCTACACTGAGAGCTGAATGGGAATAATATCACAGCGCAGGTGTATCTGTAACCAGGTCAAGATACAGGAGTGTACAGACACATCAACTAGGAAACTATGCTTAACTTAATGGAAAGGGCCCAACACTAATGGGATGAGGTTCATGTGAGCAATTCCAGCAATTGTCAACTCTGTAGAAAGAAACTCAATTTCAAGGCCAAATCTCTTACCAATCACTTCCCAAGTAAGTGAAAAGATTTAAAAGTAAGCTGGAGACTTTGTCTAAGACAACTCTTTGTTTGTTTTAAAGATTTTTAAATTTTTATTTATTTGACAGAGAGAGAGTGAGAGAGGGAACACAAGCAGGGAGAGAGGGAGAAGGAGAAGCAGGCTTCCCGCGGAAGAGGGAGCCCAATGCAGAGCTCAATCCCAGGACCCTGGGATCATGACCTGAGCGGAAGGCAGATGCTTAACAACTGAGCCACCCAGGCACCCCTGTCTAAGACAACACTTAACTGAAATGGGTTTGCAGCATGAATTCCCTCTTACCCCACAGCTTTTTGTTTTTTATTTTTTATTTTTTAAAGATCTTATTTATTTATTTGACAGAGAGAGACAAAGCGAGAAAGGGAAGCAGGGGGAGTGGGAGAGGGAGAAGCAGGCTTCCCGCTGAGCAGGGACCCCGATGCAGGGCTCCATCATGACCTGAGCCGAAGGCAGATGCTCCACCGACTGAGCCACCCAGGAGCCCCACCCCACAGCTTTTTAAACTTAATTTTTAACAAGTTCAAATGACAGAAAATACAAAAAAGTATACAACGACAAGAATTTCTCCCCAATTCCCTAGGCAGCCCCTGTTCTTTTATTCCTATGTAACCTTCATAATTCTGTTTTGTTGCATGGTTGTATCATCTTTACATAGGAAAGCTAGAATACAGAATATATAACTCCACTGTCTTAAAAACAATGTTTTTTTCTTTATGGTAGAAGAGGATTATTATTCTTTATATTAACAGTTAAATATAATTCATAAATAACATTCATACCTCTGCCAGGGTTGCCCTCTAAAATTGCAATCTTGAATACATAAAACTGAGTGAAAATATTTGTAGGATCACGTTGTTCAGCTTCTGTCATTGCCTCTTTAGCCTGCAAAAAGGAAAATATTGGATCTCTTTTATAAAAGTAATAAGGAAGACCTTATCATATTTTACTAAAATTATTAATACAGTCACAATGGCTGAGGATACTCATCGTAAAAAGATGTGAATCTAAGTAAAATCTTTAAAGAATTGTTCTCTTAAAATGCTGAAGAAACAGTGAGTTCTGCCTCTAGAAATAGAGTGCATTATATATGTCAGACCAACTCTCCTACTGAAAACAACGAAAAATGTTAGATAACATTTTTTTTCAATTCCAAAGCAACTTACAAGATAATAAAATCTAAGGAAAAGTGAGGTTCCAGAGAAACAAGCAGAGAATTAAAGCCACTTTTTTTCTGGTGGGCACTTATAAATCTAGACAAATGTTAGCTGCAGTTTTAAATGAATCTCACTAGGTTAGGAAAACAGACATCAAGAGACCCAAGGGACCACACTCTTAGGTTACCAGAACTAAACCGCTCCTACCTGCATCACCAGGGGACTGCAAAGAAAGTTACTTTGGTTCTGAAAGGAACACAACAAAATGTGGTGGGGAGAACCAATCCCTAAGGTATGTATTTATGGCACCAAATTACATTAAACAGGAGGCCAAAAGACCTCAAACTATGAATTTATTTGACGTTGGTCCTAAACATCTGAAGAAGCAAAGGTAAATATTCTCTGGGGGAAGTAACCTTCATCCTAGGCTTCAACATATTTCCAAAAATTATTTTTTAAGAATCAGGAGTAGTAAACATAAAAAAAAAATCAAGCATACTAAGAACCAATATACCATAAATGAGAATCAGCAGAAACAAATTGCAGAAACAGATTCTCAAAATTTAGATACCAGAATTATAAAAAACTATCTATAAAACACCTGTTTTCAAAGTTTAAAGAAATAAAAGATCCTCAAAAATATATATAAGTAGGTTGATATACAATTGTACATATTGATATGGTACAGTGGTTATTTGCAGCTGATCTCAATTCTGATTGATTATTGCCCTTGGCATATCAGTTGTTACACATCTTGAATATCAGAGAAGTTTGTAGGAAACAGAAACTATAAAATATGACCTTGATGATCTGAAAAAGTACTTGAAATGAAAAATACAATAACCCAAATGGAAACATGGTAGATAGGTTCAACAGCAGATTAGAAACATGAGAAGGGAAAATTAGTGAACTGAAAGATAAGGCAAAATAAATTAGGCGAAGCGCAGTACAGATATTACAAACATGGACAGTTAAATAAAGATTCTATTATCTTTAAGATGACAAATGAAAGAATTGAAACACTAAGTAAATTCCACGTTGGTAGAAGGGGGTAACCAGAAATTTTAAAAAACAGAGGATACTCCTTTCAACAAACTGTGTTGAAACAAATGGACATCCATGTGCCAAAAAAATGAATCTGAACACAGACCATAAACCTTCCACAAAATTAACACAAAATGGATCATAAACCTAAATATAAAACTCCCAGTTATAGAACTCTTAGAAAGTAACAAAGGAGAAAATTGAAGTGACCTTTGGTTTGCTAATGACTTTGTTTATCTTTTAAAGTTTTTACAGTGTAATATTAGGTTCACATGTATAATACAGTGATTCAACACTTCCATACAATACCCAGTGGTCATCATGACAAATACACTCCTTAATCCCCATCATCTATTTAACCCATCCCCCCTACCCACCTCCCCTCTGGTAACCCTCAGTTTGTTCCCTATAGTTAAGAGTCTGTTTCTTGGTTTGCCTCTCTCTTATTTCCCTGGAAATTTGTTTTCTGTCTTAAATTTCACATATGAGTGAAATCATATGGTATTTGTCTTTCTCTGACTGAATTATTTCGCTTAGCATAATACTCTCTAGCTCCATCCATGTCATTGCAAATGGTGAGATTTCATTCTTTTTGATAGCTGAGCAATATTCCATTGCATATATAAATATGCACATACACACACACACACACACACACACACACACACATATGCACCATAACTTCTTTATCCATTCATCAGTCGATGGACATTTAGGCTCTTTCTATAATTTGGTTATTGTAGATAATGCTGCTACAGACATTAGACATTGGTGTGAAGCCATGTGGCCCTGGAATTTTGTTTGTTGGGAGATTTTTGATTACTGATCCAATTTCTTTGCTACTTATGAGTCTATTCAAGTGTTCTGTTTCTTCCTGTTTCAGTTTTGGTAATTTATATGTTTCTTGAAATTTATCTATTTCCTTTGGGTTGGTGATGACTTTTAAAAAACACAACACCAAAAGCACAATCCATGAAAGAAAAAATTGGGAGTTGGACATTATTAAAATTAGAAATGTCTGCTATGTGAAAGATATTGTTAGAGAATGAAAACATAAGCCACACAGTGAGAGAAAACATTTGTAAAACACATATCTGATAAAAAATTGATGTCCAAAATATACAAAGAATTCAACAAGACAAGAAACTACTCAATTATAAATTGGGGAAAAGACTTGAACAGATAATCTCACTAAAGAAGACATACAGATGGCAAATAAGCATATAAAAAGATGCTCAACATTATATTTCATCAAGAAAATGCAAATTAAAATAATACCACTATACAACCATTAAAATGGCTAAAATCTAAAACACTGACAAAACCAAATACTGGTGAGAATGTGGAGAAATAGGAATTCTCATTCATTGCTAGTAAGAAAAATAATAGTAGAGCCATTTTGAAAGACAGTTTCATAGTTTCTTATAAAACTAAACATACTCTCACAATATGATCTAGCAATTGCCCTTCTTAGTATTTTACCCAAATGAGCTGCAAGCTAATGTCCACACAAAATCCTGCACATTACTTATTATAGAAACTTTACTCATAATTGTGAAAACTTGGAAGTAACCAAAATATCCTTCAATAGGTTATAAAAATGTAATAAAATTCAGAATACCCTAATTTTGTAATGATAGTGTGTAAATCACTTTTATCTCTACTATAAAAGTTAAAAACAATAATATTGAAAATAACTATAGCTATAAAAATTTGTTAACAGATGTACAATATAAAAAGATATAAAGTGTGACATGAATAGCATAAATGTGAGGAGAGGAGAAGTGTAGAGTTTCTCTATGCGTTTGAACATAAGTTGTTAACAGCTTAAAATAGATGGTTATATCTAAAAGATGCTTTATGTAAACCACATGGTAACCACAAAGAAAAAACCCATAGTACATACATAAAAGATAAATAAAAAGGAATTAAAGCATACCACTACAAGAATAAATTTTTAAAAAGACAGCAAGAGAGGAAAAAAGAACAAAGGAATTAGAAACTAAGAAAACAAGTAACAAAATGGCAATAGTAGGTCCTTACCTATCAAAATTACTTTAAATATAAATGGAATAAATTCTCCAATCAAAGACACAGAGGGACTAAATAATTTTTAATAAAAATATTCCAACAGTATTCTACCTACTAGAGACTAACTTAGCTATAAGGACACACATAAACTGGAAGGGACTGAAAAAGATATTACATACACATGGTAAAGAAAAGTGAGCAGGAGTGGCTATAATTATATCAGATAAAACAGACCTTAGTCAAAATTGGTCACAAGAGGCAAAGAAGGTCACTATATAGTGAGAAAGGGGTCAACGCATTAAGAGGATATAACAATTATAAATATATATACACTGAACATTAGAGCAACTAAATATTTAAAACTAATACTAACCGAAAAGATGCTCAACATCACTGATCATCAGGGAAATGCACATGAAAACCACAATGAGATACCACTTCACACCTGTCAGAATGGTTAATTCAAATACACAAGAAATAACAAGTTTTGACAAAGACGTGGAGAAAAAGGAACCCTCATACAATGTTTGAGGGAATGCAAATTGGTAGAGCCACTGTGGAAATCACTATGGAGCTTCCTCAAATTATAATTAGAATTACCATATGATCCAGTATTTCTATCACTGGGTATTTATCCCCCAAAAAGGGAAAACACTAATTTGAAAATATTACACTATGTCTACTGCAGCATTGTTTGCAGCGTTACTGCAGCATTATTTACAATGGCCAAGATGTGGAAGCAATCCAAGTGTTCACTGATAGATGGATGAAGCACAGATGTGGTATATACTTTATGGAAATTACTCAGCCGTAAAAAAGAATGAACTCTTGCCATTTGCGATAACATGGATGGACCTAGAGGGTCTAGAGAATATAATGTTAAGTGAAATAGCTCAGAGAAAGACAAACACCATATGATTTCACTCATATGTGGAATTTAACACACAAAACAAACAACAAAAAAGGACACAGACATAAAGAGACTCATAAATACAAAGAACAAACTGGTGGTTGCCAGAGGAAAGGTGGGTAGGGTGGTTAAGAGTACACTTATCTTGATGAGCATGGAGATATGTATAAAACTGTACACCTGAAACTAATATAACACAGTATGTTAATTATACTTGAATTTAACAATAAATACATAAATAAAGCAAATGTTAACAAACTGAAGGGAGTAACAGGCAGCAATTATAAACAGTAGGGGACTTCAACACCCCACTTTCAACAATGCATAGATCAACCAGACAGAAAATTAATAAACAAACAGTAGGCCTGCAAAACACTATAGACCAAATGGACCTTATAAGCATATATAGAATATTCTATCCAACAGCACAAGAATACATATTTCTTTGAAGCACACATGTAACATTCTCCAGGATACACCATATGTTGGACCCGAAAGCAAGCCTTAACAAATTTAAGAAGACTGAAAAAATATCTTTTCCAAACACAATGGTAAAAAACTAGAAATAAACGACAGGAGGAAAAACGAAAAACTCACAAATGCATGGAGGTTGAAAAAAACATTCCTGAACAACCAACGGGTCAAAGAAGAAAGCAAAAGGGAAATCCAAAAGTATTTTGCGACAAAAGAAACTGGAAACACAGCATATCCAAAACTTATGGGATGCATCAAAAACAATCTTTTCTTTTTAGAAATTTTCAAAAAAATTTATTTATTTATTTGTTTGTTTGAGAGAGAGAGAAACAGCATGAGAGGGGAGAGGGTCAGAGGGAGAAGCAGGCACCCCGCTGAGCCAGGAGCCCGATGTGGGACTCAATCCCAGGACACCGGGATCATGACCTGAGCCAAAGGCAGTCACTTAACCAACTGAGCCACCCAGGCACCCCTGCATCAAAAACAATCTTAAGCAGAAAGTTTATAGTGATAAACACCTACATTAAAAATGATCTCAAATAATCTAACTTTACAACTCAAGGAATTAGAAAAAGAAGAAAAAAGTAAGCCCAGGTTTAGCAGAAGGGAAATAATAAAGAGCAGAGCAAATATAAATGAAAATAACAAGTAAGATTTAATAAACATGCATTTGAACTTAAGTGACCGTCAATTTGATATAGACTGCTATACACATAGGATGTTATGTATGAACCCAGTGGTAACCACAAATCAAAACCCTAAAACAGATACACAAAAAATAAAGAAAAAGGAATCCAAGCATAACATTAAACAAAGTCATTAAAGCAAAGAGAGAAAAAAAAGCAAGAGAAAAAGAACTGAGAGGAACAACAACAACAAAGTCAGAAAAAAATAACAAAATGGCAATATATACATATTTATTAAAAATTACTTTAAATGGAAATGGACTAAATGCTCCAATCAAAAGACATAAGGTGACTGAATGGATAAAAATATACAGACCCACCTTTTTCTGCCTATAAGAACTCAACAAAGACTGAAAGTGAAGGGATGAAAAAAGATATTCCATGCAAATGAAAGTGAAAATAAAAGCTGGTGTAGTAATACTTAAATCAGATAAAATAGACTTTAAAACAAAGAACTGTAGCAGGAGACAAAGAAGGGCACTACATAGTAAAAAAGGGATCAATCCAACACAGGAATGTAACAATTGTAAATATAAATGCAACAACATAGGAGCACCTAAATACATAAAGCAAATGTTAACAGATATAGAGGGAGACATTGACAGTATTACAAAATAGTAGGGGACTTTAAGACAACATTTACATCAATCAATAGATCATCCAGACAAAAAAATTAGTAAGAAAACAGTGGCTTTTGATTTTTAAAATTTTTTTTTCATTAGACAGAGAGAGAGTACAAGCAGGGGGAGCAGTAGGCAGAGGGAGAGGGAGAAGCAGGCTCCCCGCTCAGCAGGGAGCCCGATGCAGTGCTTGATCCCAGAACAGGGCCTGAGCCAAATGCAGATGCTTAACCATCTGAGCCACCCAGAAAACAGTGGCTTTAGATGACACATTAGACCAGAAGGACCTAACAAATATATACAGAAGATTCCATCCAAAACCAGCAAAACACACATTCTTCCCAGGTGCTATGGAACTTTCTCCAGGATAGATTGCATGTTAGCACAATAAAAAAGTCTTAATAAATTTAAGAAGATTGAAATCATGTGAAGCATTTTTTTCAAACCACAACAATATGAAACTAGAACTCAATTAAGATAAAATCCAGAGGGGGAAAAAAAACATGTAAAAGCTAAATGACATGATACTAAAAAACAAATGGGTCAACCAAGAAATCAAATAGGAAATCAAAATACATGGAGACAAAAATGAAAACAGAAGGGTATAAACTCTGGAATTAAGCAAAATAAGTTCTCAGATGGAAGTTTATAGCAATACAGGCCTCAAGAAACAAGAAAAATCTCAAATGAACACACTTAAAAGAGCTAAAAAAAAAAGAAGAAAAAATAAGCTCAAAGCTAGAAGGAAGGAAATAGTGAAGATTAAAGCAGAAATAAACAAAATAGAGTCTTCAAAAAACAATACAAAAGATCAATGAAACCAAGATCTCATTCTTTGAACAGATAAACAAAATTGACGAACCTTTAGCCAGACTTACCAAGAAAAAAGAGAACTAAAATAAAATCAGAAATGAGGGAGGAAAAATAACAACTGAAACCACAGAAATATAAAGGACTATAAGAAAATGTTATGAAAAATTACATGCCAACAAATTGGACATTCTAGAATAAATGGATAAATTTCAAGAAACATATAAATTACCAAAACTGAAACAGGAAGAAATAGAAAACGTGAACAGACTCAAAACTAGCAAAGAAATTGATTCAATAATCAAAAATCTCCCAACAAACAAAAGTCCAGGGCCAGATGGCTTCAAAGGCGAACTTTATTAAACATTTAAAGAAGAGTTAATACTTATTCTTCTCAAACTATTCCAAAAAACAGAAAAGGAAGGAAAACTTCCAAATTCATTCTATGAGGCCAGTATTACCCTGATACCAAAACCAGATAAAGACTCCAATGAGAAAGAAAAACTGAGGCCAATATCCCTGATGAACATGGGTGTAGAAATTCTCAATAAAATACTAACAAACTGAATCCAATAGTACATTGAAAGAATCATTCACCACAATCAAGTGGGATTTATTCTTGGGCTGCAATGGGGGTTCAGTATTCACAAATCAATCAATGTGATATACCACATTAATAAAAGAAAGGATCCTCTCAATAGATACAGAAAAAGCATTTGACAAAATACAACATCCATTCATGATAAAATCCCTCAACAAAGTAGGGTTAGAGGGAACATACCTCAACATTAAAAAGGCCATGTATGAAAAACCCACAGTTAATATCATCCTCAACAGGGAAAACCTGAGAGCTTTTCCTCTATAGTCAGGAACAGGACAGGGTTGTCCCCTCTAACCACTGTTACTTAACATAGTCCTGGAAGTCCTAGCCTCAGCAATCAGACAACAAAAAGAAATAAAAGGCAACCAAATCAGCAAGGAAGAAGTCAAACTTTCACTATTTGCAGATGACATGATACTCTATACAGAAAACCCAAAAGACTACCAAAAAGCTGCTAGAACTGATACACAAGTTCAGTAAAGTCACAGGATACAAAATCAATGTACAGAAATCAGTGGCATTCTATACACTAACAATGAGACTGAAGAAAGAGAAATTACGGAATTGATCCCGTTTACAATTACACCAAAAACCATAAGATATCCAGGAATAAACTTAACCAAAGAGGTAAAAGACCTGTACTCTGAAAACTATAAAACCCTGATGAAAGAAATTGATGACACAAAAAATGGGAAAACATTCCATGCTCACAGACTGGAAGAACAAATACTGTTCAAATGTCTATACTACCCAAAGCAACCTACACATTTAATGCAATCCCTATCAAAATACCACCAGCATTTTTCCCAGAGCTAGAAGAAACAATCCTAAAATTTATATGGAACCCCTAAAGACCCCAAATAGCCAAAGCAACCTCAAAAAAGATCAAAGCTGGAGGCATCACAATTCTGGACTTCAAGTTATATTACAAAGCTGTAGTGATCAGTACAGTATGGCACTGGCACAAAAACAGGCACTTAGATCAATGGAACAGAACAGAAAACCCAGAAATGGACCCACAACTATATGGTCAACTATTCTGTGATAAATCATGAAAGACTATCCAATGGGAAAAAAGACAGCCTGTTCAACAAACGGTATTGGGAAAACTCAACAGCAACATGCAGAAGAATGAAACTGGACCATTTTCTTACACCATACACAAAAATAAATACAAAATGGATGAAAGATTTTAATCTGAGACCTGAAACCATCAAAATCCTAGAGGAGAACACAGGCAGTAACCTCTTTGACATCAGCTGTAGCATGTTCTTTCTAGATATGTCCCTGGAGGCAAGGGAGACAAAAGCAAAAATAACCTACTGTGACTACATCAAAATAAAAAGCTTCTGCAGAGTGAAGGAAACCATCAACAAAACTAAAAGGCAACCTACGGAATGGGAGAACATATTTGCAAATGACATATCCAATAAAGGGTTAGTAACCAAAATATATATGGAAGTTATAAAACTCAACACCCCAAAAACAAATAATCCAAGCAAAAAATGGGTGGAAGTCATAAGCAGACATTTCTCCAGACATATACCACATTGGGGGCGCCTGGATGGTTGTCAGTTAAGCAACCAACTCTTGGGTTTCAGCTCAGGTCATGAGGTTGAGCCCTGCATGGGTCTGCTTAAGATTCTCTCTCTCCCTCTCCCTCTGCCCCCCACCTCGTGTGTGTGTGCTCTCTCTCTAGAAAAAAAGAAAACAAATGAGCAAAGGGAAAATAAAGAGAGAGGGGTAGGCAAACCAAGAAGCAACTCTTTTTTAAAGATTTTATTTATTTATTTGACAGAGAGAGAGAGATAGAAGAGAGGGAATACAAGCAGGGGGAGTGGGAGAGGGAGAAGCAGGCCTCCCGCTGAGCAGGGAGCCCGATGCAGGGCTTGGGATCATGACCTGAGCTGAAGGCAGACACTTAACGACTGAGCCACCCAGGTACCCTGGCAAACCAAGAAACAACTCTTTTTTTTTTTTTTAAAGATTTATTTATTTGAGAGAGCGAGAATGAGAGAGAGAGTACATGAGAGAGGAGAGGGTCAGAGGGAGAAGCAGGCTCCTCGCCGAGCAGGGAGCCCGATGCGGGACTCGATCCCGGGACTCCAGGATCATGACCTGAGCCGAAGGCAGTCGCTTAACCAACTGAGCCACCCAGGCGCCCCCAAGAAACAACTCTTAACTATAGAGAGCAAAGTGAGGATTACCAGAGGGGAGGTGGGTGGGGACAGGTGATGGCAATTAAGGAGTGCACTTGTGATAAGCACTGGGTGTAGTATGGAAGTGCTGAATCACTAATATTACACACATGAAACTAATATTACACCTGTATGTTAACTAACTGGAATTTAAATAAAAATTTAAAAAAAGAGAACAATCCCATTTATAATTGCACCAAAAAGAATAGAATACCTAGGAATAAATTTAACCAAGGAGGTGAGAGATCTATGCTCTAAAATCTGTAAGACACTGATGAAAGAAATCAAAGACAAATGGAAATATATACCACACTCATGGATCGGAAGAATTAATTTCATTAAAATGTGCATACTACCCAAAGTAATCTACAAATTCAATGCCAACCATCATTAAAATACCAATAGCATTTTTCACAGAACTAGAACCAATTATCTTGTATGGAATTTTGTATGGAATCATAAAAGATCCCAAATAGCCAAAGCAATCTTAAGAATGAAGATCAAAGATGGAGGTATCATATCCTAGATCTGAAGAGACACCACAAAGCTATAGTAATCCAAACAGTATGGTACTGGCACAAACACAGAAATAGATCAATAGAACAATATTAACACCCAGAAAGAAACCCACATCTGTGTGTTCAACTAATCTATGACAAAGGAGGAAAGAATGTACAATGGGGAGAAACAGTCTCTTCAATAAATGATGCTGTGAAACTGGATAGCTACATGCAAAAGAATGAAACTGGACTACTTTCTTACACTACATTCCAAAAATAAACAATGGATTAAAGACCTAAATGTGAGACCTGAAATCATTAAACTCCTAAAAGTAAACATAGGCAGTAATCTCTTGGACATCAGCCTCAGCAACATATTTATGGATGTGTCTGGCCAAGCAAGGGAAACAAAAGCAAAAATAAACTATTGGGACTACACCAAAATAAAAAGCTTTTGCACAGCAAAGGAAACCATCAATAAAACAAATAGGCAACCTACTGAATATGAAGGTTTTGCCAATGATATATCAGATAAAGGGCTGGTAAAAATATATAAAGAACTTATACAACTCAACACCAAAGAAACAAACAATTCAATTTTTATTTTTTATATATTTTTAAAGATTTTATTTATTTGTTTGACAGAGAGAGAGAGCACAAGCAGGGGGAGCAGGAGAGGGAGAAGCAGGGTCTCTGCTGATCAGGGAGCCTGATGTGGGGCTCGATCCCAAGATCCTGGGATCACAACCTGAGCTGAAGGCAGAGGCTTAACCAACTGAGCCACCCAGGCGCCCCCAAACAATCCAATTTTTAAATATAGGCAGAAAACCTAAATAGACAATGTTCCAAAGAACACATGCAAGTGGCCAACAGACACATGAAAAGATAACTCAACATCACTAATTGTCAGGGAAATGAAGATCAAAACCACAATGAAATATCACCTCACACCTGTTACATTGGCTACTATTAAAAAGACAAGAAATAACAAGTTTTGGCAAGGATGTGGAGAAAAGGAAACCCTCATGCACTGTTGTTGGAAATGTTAACTGGTACAGCCACTGTGGAAAACAGTATGGAGTTTCATCAAAAAAATAAAAATAAAAATAGTAATATCATATGATCAGGTAATTCCACTGCTGGATATTTACCTAAAAAAAAACCAAAAACACTAATTCGAAAAGTTATAAGCACCCTTATGTTTACTGCAGCATTATTTACAATAGCCAAGGTATGGAAGCAACCCAAGTGCCCACTGAGAGATGAATGGATAAAGTGGTATGTGTACACACACACACACACACACACACACACACACACACACACACAGTGGAATACTACTCAGCCATAAAAAATGTGATCTTGCCATCTGCAACAACATAAATGGACATAGATGGTATTATGCTAAGTGAAGTAAGTCAGAGAAAGACAAATACCATATGATTTCACTTATATGTGAAATCTATAAAATGAACAAACAAAATGACTCTTAAATACTGAGAAGAAACTGGTGGTTGCCAAAGGGGAGGTGGGTGGGGGGATTTGCAAAATAGATAAATTAGATTAAGAGGTACAAACTTCCAGTTATAAAATAAATAAGTCATGGTGATGAAAAGTACAGCATAGGAAATATGGTCAAAAATATTGTAATAATGTTGTATGGTGAAAGATGGTGTCTACACTTATCATGGTGAGTACTGAATAATTATAGAACTGTTGAATCAATATGTTGTACACCTGAAACTAATATAACACTATGTTAATTATACTTCAATTTAAAAAGGTCAAAACTATAACCAACCATTTCAAAATGAGATAAAAGATATTAAGAAAATGATACAAGATATAAAAGAATGGCATAAATCAGAATTAGAAAAAATCAGAAATGAGGTATTAGATCTCTGAAAAAAATCAGAAATAAATCATTTCAGAAATTAAGATGAAAAAGAAATAGGAGAGTAAATAAATACAGCCCATAATGCCAAAAGAACATAGGAAACATTTTAAAAGTTAAAAGGAGGGAAAATGTTAAAGTTAAAAATAACTGAAAATCATATATATTTTCCAGAATAAAAGATAAAGATTTTTTTTTAAAAAGACAACCCAAAAAAACAAAGAAGACAACCAAAGTGACCAATGCAATCCCTATGAAAATCTCAATGCCATTTGTTTTGTTTTGTACAGAAATTAAAAAAAAAAAACCCACCCTAAAATTCATATGTAATTTCAAGGGACCCTGAGTCGCCAAAAAATATCTTGGAAGAAAAGAACAAACTTGGAAGACTCACACTTCCTAATTTCAAAACGTAGTACAAAGCCACAGTAATCAAAACAGTGTGATACTTGCATAAGGACAGACATATAGACCAATGAATTAGAATATAAAGCCCAGAAATAACCCCTCACATATATGTTCAAATGATTTTTGACTAGGGTGCCAAGACCATTCAATGGAAGGAGGACAGTCTTTTCAACAAATGATGTTGGGAAAATAGGATATCCACATGTAAAATAATGAAGTCAGATCCTTACCTTACCCCATATATAAAAAGTAACTCAAAATGGTTCAAAGACCTACATGGAAAAGCTACAATTTTAAGTCTTAGAGGAAAACTTAAGGGGAAATCATGACAGTGGATTTGGTGGTGATTTCTTGGATATGACACCGAAAGCACAGGCACCAAAATAAAAAAATAGATATTTGGACTTCATCAAAATTACAAAATGTTTGTGCTTCAAAGGACACTATCAAGAAAGGGAAAAGACAATACACAGAATGGGAGAAAATATTTGCAAATCATCTATTGGTAGTAAGTTAATATCCAGAATACTAAAGGGTTCCTACAACTCAACAACTAAAATATAAACGACCCAATTTAAAAAATGGGCAAAAAGACTTGGAATTTCTCCAAAGAAGATACACAAATGGCCAATAAACACATGAAAAGATGCTCAACATCAGTGCTCATTAGTGAAAATGCAAATCAAAAATACAAGAAACCACTTCATACCCATTAGGATGGGTATTATCAAAAAACGAGAAAATAACTACTGGTCAGGATGTGGAGAAATTGGGACACTTGTGCTTTCTAGTGGGAATGTAAAATGACACAGCCATCATGTAAAACAGTGGCTGTTCCTCAAATGTTGAACATAGAATTAGCATGGAATCCCACAATTCTGCTCCTAGGTATATATACAAAAGAACTGAACACAGGGACTCAGATACTTGTATACCTAGTTGATAGCAATTTTATTCACAAAAGCTAAAAGATGGAAGCAACCCAAGGGTCCACCCACAGATGAATGGATAAACAAAAAGTGGTAATATACATACACTGGAATATTATTGAGTCTTAAAAAGTTAGGGAATTCTGATATATGCTACAACATGGATGAACCTTGAGGACATTATGCTATGTGGTATAAGCTAGTCAGAAATGAGCAAGTATTTTATGATTTCACTTATATGAGGTATCTAAAGTAGTCAAAGCCATAGAAACAGAACATAGAATTCTGGTTGCCAAGGGCTGGGGGTTGAGGGGAGCAAAGAATTATTGTTTAATGGGCACAGAGTGTCAGTTTTACATAATAAAAATAGTTCTGGAGATGGATACAGAATATTGTGTATGTATTAATGCCACAGAACTATACACAAAAATGGTTAAGGGGCGCCTGGGTGGATCAGTCAGTTAAGCATCTGCCTTCAGCTCAGGTCATGATCCCAGGGTCCTTGAATCCAGCCCTGAGTCAGGCTCCCTGCTCAGCGGGGAGTCTGCATCTCCCTCTCCCTTTCCCTCTACCTCTGCCCCTGCTCACGCTCTCTCTCTTGCTCACTCTCTCTCACATAAATGGATAAAATCTTTAAAAATAAAAGGTTAAGATGATATATTTTACCATAATTTTTAGAAATCAATTGTATTTCTATATGCTAACAATGAACTATTGGAAATTGAAATTAATAAAGTAAGACCATATACAATTATCATCAAAAACATGAATTCTCTGGGATAACGTTAACAAAATATGTGCAAGATTTTTATGCTGAAAACTGTAAGATACTGATGAGGGAAATTAAAGAAGACCTAAATAGAATGCTATGCTGTGTTAATGAATTTGAATACAAATCTGTTAAGATGTTAACTTTTTCTTAAATTGACCTAAAGATTCAATGCAATCCCAATAAAAATTCCACCAAACATTTTTGTAGTAATTGACAAGCTGATTTTACAATTTATGTGAAAATACAAAGGACTTAGGGTAGCCAAAAGATTCTAAAAAAGAACAAAGTTGAGGACTTACTAGCTTGATTTTAAGACTTACTATAATACTACAGCAATCAAGATAGTAAGGAATGAGGATAGATATAAAGAATCAACAGAACAGAATGGAGTACAGAAGCAAATCCCAATATTTATGATCACTAGGTATTTGACAAAGGTACCAAGACAATTCAGTTGGGTAAGTACAGTCTTTCAATACCGGTACTAGAATAACATGGTATCCATATGGGGGAAAATGGACCTTAACTCTTTCTCTCTTTCTCTCTCTCTCCCTCTTTCTCTCACATGCACACGTGCGCGCGTGCCACACACACACATTATCTCAAAATGAACCATAGTCTAAAAACAGCTAAAACATGGGGCGCCTGCGTAGCTCAGTCAGTTAAGTGGCTGCCTTCAGCTCAGGTCATGATCCGGGGGTCCTGGGATTGAGCCCCGCATTGGACTCCCTGCTCAGCAGGGAGTCTGCTTCTCCCTCTGTCCCTCCCTCCCGCTCGTGCTCTCTCTTGCTGGCTCTCAAATAAAAGTCTTTAAAAATAAATAAAATAAATAAAAACAGCTAAAACTATAAAATGTCTACAAAAAAGCACAGAAGAAATGTACAGCCAAGCTTATTGGGTAAATCAGTAAAACATACCAAAAGTGAAAAAAAGAGCATAGAAGAAAAATTCTTCCACCTTGGGGCAAGGAAAGATTTCTAAGGACACAATAAACAAGCTATAAAAGAAAAATATAATAAATCTGACTTTACCAAAATAAACCCAAAAGACACCTACTAGAATTGTTGAAATGAAAAGGATTGAAAATACCATATATTGGCAAGGATGTGGATGAACTGGCACATTCACCATTGATAGGCAGGAATGTAAAATGGTACAACTCCTTTAGGAAACAGTTTGGTGATTTCTTATAAACTTAGAAATATAGTTACCACATGACCCAGCAATTCCACCTCCGGGTATTTCCCCAGAGAAATCAAAACAAATATCCATACAAAGATCTCTACCTTGAATGTTCAATAGTAGCATTATTCCTAATAACCTCAAACTGGAAAAATCAAAATGTCCATCAATAGATGAATGGATAAACAAACTGTGGAATATCCATACAATGGAATACTACTCAGGAATAAATAGGAACAATCTATTGATATATGCAACAACATGAGTGATTCTCTAAAACATGATGATGACTGAAAGAAGTCAGACCAAAAAAACAACAAAACAAAACAACAACAAAAAGCACATACTTAATGATTACATGTATATGAAACTCTAGGAAAGATAAATGTAATCAACAGTAATGGAAAGTGTATTAGTGACTGCCTGGGGCTGAGAATGTGGATGGGGATTGACTTGGAAGGAGCCCAAGGGAATCTTTTAAGGTAATGAATATATTCTATATCTAGACTGGGGTAGTGGTACATTGGGGTATATATTTGCTAAAATTATCTAACTGTATACTTAAAATGAGTATTCAGTGTAAATTATACTTTAATAAATTTGATTTTTAAAGTAAATTAATAATGATTTATAAGGGTCCTTTTAGTCCCATAATTCAGTAATCTGTGAATTTATGAACTCCCAAAAAACCTGATTATAGATTTTACCAGATTATGTTATCTTAGAGCAATATGGTTAGAAGACATTTTAAAATTCTCTTAGTCAAAAAAATTCTTCTGATGCTTGAATCTTCTTCATAACATTCACACCAAGTAGTCACTCTCTGCTTAAATACCTTCAGGGAGAGGGAATTTATTATATATTTTTTTAAGATTTTATTTATTTATTTGAGAGAGAATTTACTATATTTTAAGAAAATCCATTTCAGTTTTGGACTGGTCTAATCATTAGAGTTTCCTTATGATGACTTGAAATCTCACTCCTTGTAAGTCTTACCCATGGAAATGTGCATGGAATAAATTTAATTCTTTTACTCCTTGACAGCCATTCAAATATTAGGAGGAAGCTATTATATTCCTCCTAAATCTTCCACTTTCCAAGTTTAACATCCATATTTCCTTTATTCTTCCAATAAGATGGTTTGAGTGCTCTCACCATCCTGAGTGCCTTCCCCTTGGCACAGTAGAGTTTATCAATATCCTCCTTCAAAAGTGTTGCCCCCTAGTCCTACACAATACTGTAGATATGCTGTAACCAGAGCAGAATACAGGGTGATTATACACTTTTAGAAATAGTCTATATGGATGTAAAAGAAAGCACATAAGTAAACATGAGATGAAGTTCAGCTGGGGCTCATTCTTGATACAGCTATACTATAAAATACCATAATTGAGGTTTTAAGTCCCCAAATATTTATTGAATGCCTAATCTGTATCTGGTATTATAGAATAAGTAGAATACATGATCCTTTCTATAGATAAGTTTAAAATATTTTTGTGGAAAGAAGATTTACATGTACAACATAACTGAAAATTAATAAAAGTGTATAATAGAATATCAAATGCTGTGGCATATATCATATGAATTTAGAATCGGAATGTGTAGATGAGGACCTTTGTGAATACTGATTGAGTGTAGATGTGACCTGAAGCCGAAAAGAGTGACTAATATGTTAGAAGACAGAGTCAGATCTGAAGAGACCTCAATAGGCTGAAATGATGAGCCCATTCGAGTAAGATGAAGACAAAGAGGTAATAACAAAATATCCCATACTTGGATCCCCCAAAACAACTGTACAAGAACAGAATAGATGAAATGTGGCTTACCAGCAGCACACATAAAAGATTTGGAGTTTTTAGTTGACTAAAATATTGTGGGAATGGCTACACCTGCCAAAGCATCACAAAATCAATGATAAGCTGTTATAATAGAAACAAAGGCCACAGTGCCACCTAGTGACCATTACTAGTTTACTTCTGATCACAAGGTCATTTTCAGTCCTACAATGAAAAGGCATGATTTTTAGAACTCCATGTAGTAAGAAGAACCAATATAAAACCAACACATGAGACGTGGTGGTTTTCACTTTAGGTCATATAAATATTCTCTAAATAGTCTCACCTTATAACTGTTGTCTAATCACCACACTGTGCTTTGAAATCGTGCTTTAGTTTCATCAAACTATAGTAGTACTAATGACACTTCATGTAGTTAAATTGCAGCTGTAAGCTGAAGATGAGATTTCTGCACTGAGTTAAAGAGTGCTCAATTGTGCATTACCATTAACTTTATCATAGACTATCACCGAAACAATCCATTATCCATCTCTTAATGAAAATTAAGGTTTTATTAGGATTTGCAGCAAAATCCCATTATATGAAGTTGTGATCAATTGCTCCTATACATAAAACCCAAGCTCATTTCCCCTATACTAAGTCTGTCTATTCAAGCCTATGACTTACACAAACCAAACACTTAAAAATTCTCAAAAATAATATACTAAAATTAAGATTCTGGATTTAAGGTACTATAAACTCCCCAAAGGCAGAGATGATGTCTGTGAAACTACACAGTTTAATGTTGTCTCATACAAAGTACTGGAGATACACTCAATGGATAATACCAATGAAAAACTTACATTTACATCACTTTGAAAATAAACAAAAGAAAATATATTTAGAATTGCTATCTCAAAAGGATGTTGCCAAATGTATGAACTAATGAATGTACATTATAATCTACTAAGAATTCAGAGGAATATATTCTCCTACTCCTTTAAACCACCCAAATTAACTTCTGACCTATGATTTAATATTTTATTTGATTTTTTTAATATATTATTTTAAAGGAGACTAAAACAAAATGTGTTTCCCTCTTCCCAAAGGAAAGGAACTGAGCTACAGAAAAGAATAATGGGGTGATTTCTTCAACAAAAAGAACAAGAGGCAGTACCGACTGCCAGGGACCTAATCAATACGGACATTAGTAAGATGTTGGAACTAGAGTTCAGAATGATGATTTTAAAGACATTAGCTGGGCTTGAAAAAACCATGGAAGTTATTAGAGAAACCCTTTCTGGAGAAATAAAAGAACTAAAATCTAACCAAGTCAAAATCAAAAAGGCTATTAATGAGGTGCAATAAAAAATGGAGGCTCTAACTGCTAGGATAAATGAGGCAGAAGAGAGAATTAGTGAGTGATATAAAAGACCAAATGATGGAAAATAAAGAAGCTGAGAAAAAGACAGATAAACAACTACTGGATCACGAGGGCAGAATTCGAGAGATAAGTGATACCATAAGATGAAACAACATTACAATAATTGGGATTCCAGAAGAAGAAGAAAGAGAGAGAGGGGCAGAAAGTATATTGGGGCAAATTATAGCAGAGAACTTCCCTAATTTGGGGAAGGAAACAAGCATCAAAATCCAGGAGGCACAGAGAACCCCTCTCAAAATCAATAAAAATAGGTCAACACCCCGACATCTAATAGTAAAACTTACGAGTCTCAGAGACAAAGAGAAAACCCTGAAAGCAGCTTGGGAGAAGAGATATGTAACCTACAATGGTAGAAACATTAGATTGGCAACAGACCTATCCACAGAGACCTGGCAGGCCAGAAAGGACTGGCAAGATATCTTCAGAGCACTAAATGAGAAAAATATGCAGCCAAGAATACTATATCCAGCTAGGCTGTCATTGAAAATAGAAGGAGAGATAAAAAGCTTCCAGGACAAACAAAAACTAAAGGAATTTGCAAACACAAAAGCAGCCCTACAAGAAATATTGAAAGGGGTCCTCTAAGCAAATAGAGAGCCTAAAAGCAACGTAGACCAGAAAGGAATGCAGACAATATACAGTAACAGTCACCTTACAGGCAATACAATGGCACTAAATTCATATCTTTCAAGTTACCCTGAATGTAAATGGGCTAAACAGCCCAATCAAAAGACACAGGCTATCAGATTGGATAAAAAAACAAGACCCATCGATATGCTGTCTGCAAGAGACTCAATTTAGACCCAAAGACACCCCCAGATTGAAAGTGAGGGGGTGGAAAACCATTTACCATGCTAATGGACACCAAAAGAAAGCTGGGGTGGCAATCCTTATATCAGACAAATCAGATTTTAAATCAAAGACTGTAGTAAGAGATGAGGAAGGACACTATATCATACTTAAAGGGTCTATCCAACAAGAAGATCTATAAATTGTAAATATCTATGCCCCTAATATGGGAGCAGCCAATTATATAAGGGAATTAATAACAAAAGCAAAGAAACACGTCAACAACAATACAATAATAGTGGGGGACGTTAACAGTGCCCTCACTGAAATGGACAGATCATCTAAGCAAAAGATCAACAAGGAAATAAAGACTTTAAATGACACACTGGACCAAATGGACTTAACAGATATATTCAGAACATTCCATCCCAAAGCAACAGAATACACATTCTTCTCTAGTGCCCATGGAACATTCTCCAGAATAGATCACATCCTAGGTCACAAATCAGGTCTCAACCGGTACCAAAAGACTGGGATCATTCCCTGCATATTTTCAGACCACAATGCTTTAAAACTAAAACTCAATCACAAGAGGAAAGTCGGAATGAATTCAAATACATGGAGGCTAAAGAGCATCCTACTAAAGAATGAATGGGTCAACCAGGAAATTCAAGAAGAATTTTAAAAAATTCATGGAAACCAATGAAAATGAAAACACAACTGTTCATAATCTTTGGGATACAGCAAAGGCAGTCCTAAGAGGAAAGTATATAGCAATACAAGCCTTTCTCAAGAAACAAGAAAGGTCTCAAATACACAACCCAACCCTACACCTAAAGGAGCTGGAGAAAGAACAGCAAATAAAGCCTAAACCCAGCTGGAGAAGAGAAATAAGAAAGATCAGAGCAGAAATCAATGAAATAGAATCCAAAAGAACAGTAGAACAGATCAACGAAACTAGGAGCTGGTTCTTTGAAAGAATTTAACAAGACTGATAAACCCCTGGCCAGACTTATCACCAAGAAAAGAGAAATGACCCAAATCAACAAAATCATGAATGAAAGAGGAGAGATCATAACCAACACCAAAGAAATACAAACAATTTTAAGAACATATTATGAGCAACTATATGCCAGCAAATTAAGATAACCTGGAAGAAATGGATGCATTCCTAGAGATGTATCAATGACCAAAACTGAACCAGGAAGAAACAGAAAACCTGAACAGACCTATAACCACTAAGGAAATTGAAGCAGTCATCAAAAATCTCCCAACAAACAAAAGCCCAGGGCCAGGTGGCTTCCCAGGGGAATTCTACCAAACATTTAAAGAAGAATTAATACCTATTCTTCTGAAACTGTTCCAAAAAATAGAAATGGAAGGAAAACTTCCAAACTTGTTTTATGAGGCCACCATTACCTTGATCCCCAAACCAGACAAAGACCCCATCAAAAAGGAGAACTACAGACCATTATCCTTGATGAACACGGATGCAAAAATTCTCACCAAAATACTAGCCAACAGGATCCAACAGTACATTAAAAGGATTATTCAACATGACCAAGTGGGATTTGTCCCTGGGCTGCAAGGCTGGTTCAACATCTGCAAATCAATCAATGTGATACAATACATTAACAAAAGAAAGAACAAGAACCATATGATCCTCTCAATAGATGCAGAAAAAGCATTTGACAAAGTACAGCATTGTTTCTTGATCAAAACTCTTCAGACTATAGGGATAGAGGGTACATACTTCAATATCATAAAAGCCATCTATGAAAAACCCACAGCGAATATCATTCTCAATGTGGAAAAACTGAGAGCTTTCCCCCTAAGGTCAGGAACACGGCAGGGATGTCCACTACCACCACTGCTATTCAACGTAGTATTAGAAGTCCTAGCCACAGCAATCAGACAACAAAAAGAAATCAAAGGCATCCAAATCGGCAAAGAAGAAGTCAAACTCTCACTCTTTGCAGATGATATGATACTTTATATGCAAAACCCAAAAGACTCCACCCCAAAACCGCTAGAACTCATACAGGAATTCAGTAAAGTGGCAGGATATAAAATCAATGCACAGAAATCAGTTGCATTTCTATACACCAACAACAAGACAGAAGAAAGAGAAATTAAGGAGTTGGATCCCATTTACAATTGCACCCAAAACCATAAGATACCTAGGAATAAATCTAACCAAAGAGGAAAGAATCTGTACTCAGAAAACTATAAAATACTCATGAAAAAAATTGAGGAAGACACAAAGAAATGGAAAAACGTTCCATGCTCATGGACTGGAAGAACAAATATTGTGAAGATGTCAATGCTACCTAGAGCAATCTACACATTCAATGCAATCCCCATCAAAATACCATCCACTTTTTTCAAAGAAATGGAACAAATAATCCTAAAATTTGTATGGAACCAGAAGAGACCCCAAATAGCCAGAGGAATGTTGAAAAAGAACAGCAAAGCTGGTGGCATCACAATTCCAGACTCCAAGCTCTATTACAAAGCTGTCATCATTAAGACAGTATGGTACTGGCACAAAAACAGAAATCTAGATCAATGGAACAGAATAGAGAGCCCAGAAATGGACCCTCAACTCTATGGTCAACTAGTATTTGACAAAGCAGGAAAGAATGTCCAATGGAAAAAAGACAGTCTCTTCAACAAATGGTGTTGGGAAAATTGGACAGCCACATGCAGAAGAATGAAACTGGACCATTTCCTTACACCACACACAAAAATAGACTCAAAATGGTTGAAAGACCTAAATGTCAGACAGGAGTTCATCAACATCCTAAAGGAGAACACAGGCAGCAACCTCTTCGACCTCAGCCACAGCAACTTCTTCCTAGACACACTGCCAAAGGCAAGGGAAGCAAGGGTAAAAATGAACTATTGGGACCTCATCAAAATAAAAAGCTTTTTGCACAGCAAGAGAAACATTCAACAAAACCAAAAGACAACCGACAGAACAGGAGAAGGTATCTGCAAATGACATATCAGATAAAGGGCTAGTATCCAAAATGTATAAAGAACTTCTTAAACTCAACACCCAAAGAACAAATGATCCAATCAAGAAATGGGCAGAAGACATGAACAGACATTTTTCCAAAGAAGACATCCAAATGGCCAACAGACACATGAAAAAGTGCTCAACACACTCGGCATCAGGGAAATCCAAATCAAAACCTCAATGAGATATCACCTCACACCAGTCAGAATGGCTGCAATTAACAAGTCAGGAAATGACAGATGTTGGCAGGGATGCGGAGAAAGGGGAACCCTCCTACACTGCTGGTGGGAATGCAAGCTGGTGCGGCCACTCTGGAAAACAGTATGGAGGTTCCTCAAAAAGTTGAAAATAGAGCCACCATATGACCCAGCAATTGCACTACTGGGTATTTACCCCAAAGATACAAATGTAGGGATCTCAAGGGGTATGTGTACCCCGATGTTTATAGCAGCAATGTCCACAATAGCCAAACTGTGGAAAGAGCCAAGATGTCCATCAACAGACGAATGGATAAAGAGAATGTGGTATATGTATACAATGGAGTATCATGCAGCCATCAAAAGGAATGAAATCTTGCCATTTGCAACGACATGGATGGAACTGGAGGGTGTTATGCTGAGCAAAGTAAGTCAATCAGAGAAAGACATGTATCATATGACCTCACTGATATGAGGAATTCTTAATCTCAGGAAACAAACTGAGGGTTGCTGGAGTAGTGGGGGTGGGAGGGATGGGTGGCTGGGTGATAGACATTGGGGAGTGTATGTGCTATGGTGAGTGCTGTGAATTGTGCAAGACTGTTGAATCACAGACCTGTACTCTGAAACAAATAATACATCATATGTTAAAAAAAAAAAAAAAAGAAGCTGGCAGGAGGGGAAGAATGAAGGGGTGAAATAGGAGGGGGAGATGAACCATGAGAGACGATGGACTCTGAAAAACAAACTGAGGGTTCTAGAGGGGAGGGTGGTGGGAGGATGGGTTTGCCTGGTGATGGGTATTAAAGAGGGCACATATTGAATGGAGCACTGGTGTTATATGCAAACAGTGAATCATGGAACACTACATCAACATAATGATGTAATGTATGGTGATTAACATAACATAATAAAAAAAAGAATAATGGGGTGATTTCTAAAATAATGTAATCTCCTTCAGTTCTGATAATCAAGCATAGATCTTCATCACTTTTAGTTTCCAATTATCCACAGGAGCAAGGACAGAAACAGTATGAAGAAATGCAATTCCTTTAATCACAAGAAACTGAGAGGTGTTTATTGAGTCTCTATGCCAGCTGTCAGGGAAAATAAAGATAACATATGGTCCCTGTCTCAGGGAGGTGGCAATCTGATAGCGGGCTAAGTCAGGTATACAAATAACTAGAATACAATGCAGAACATAAGTACCTAGGTATAAACAGAAGTGTTACAAAGTTTTAGAAGAAAAGTAAGACTCAGAAATTTCCTTATAAAGCGAAGACTGTCATTAGGACCTAGGCTTTGATAAAGGAAATTTCATAAGGTAGAAATGCAGGGAAGAGGTCATTCGCAATGGAGAAGCATGGAAAAAGGTACAGAGGTAGAAAAGCACAGATCATGGTTATGAAGCTGCAAATAATCCAATTTAGGACAAACACAGTATACATGTAATAGAAATAAAATAGGATTATATTATTTCTAGATTATGGAGGACCTTAAGTACCAAGGAATTTGGTCTTTATTTATAGGGAGCCACTGAAAATTATCGAATGGCTCCCTGTAATTGGTTAGAAGATTATTCCAATGGTGACAGAGGTGATGAAAGCCTGGACTAGAGTAGTGAGGTAAAGATGGAAGAGGAGACAGCTGGCAAAAATACTGCAGAAGTAGAACTGATCAGCCGTGACACATGATGAATACAGGGGGGAGCAGAAGGAATCCAAGAATCTAAAATTTGTCTCAGATTGCTGGGTACACCCAATGATAGAAAAATGAATGTGGGCTATGAGAGAGATCAGGGCTAGACATACAGATTTAGGAATGAAGAGTTGAAGCTAAGATGAATTACTGAGGGTAGAGTGTACAGAAGAAAAAAAAAGAAGAGACCAGAGAATAAATTCACTCAAGAAATGTTTATTGAAAACTTACCACGTACCAAGCATGGTCATGGGTGTTAGGGATAAAATAGTGAACAAGATAAACATAATACCTGCCCTCATCCAATATTTATTTGGTGAAAAGATCCAGTAACAGAAACAGAGAAGGAATAGCCAGAGCAATAAATAGGATTAAGAGATGTCACAGAAGCCAAAGAGAAAGTTTCCAGAAGGATGAAGTGGTTGACAGTATTACACTGTTTTGTGCTAGAGAGATCAGAGGACAAGAAGGACTGAGAAAAGATCATTAGACCTGATCATTAAAAGGTCACTAGTGATCTTCTTTATAGAATCAAAGACGCAAAAATCATCAAGAGGGGGATAGGTAGTGAGGCTAAAAACCTTAGATAGCCTTGTCTATTCTTTTTCTTCTATCCTACATCTGGTTGGGAATTGTCAGGAAATTCTGTCATCTTTACTTTTATAATCTATTTAGAATCCGCTCCCCACCCACAATTCTTCCACTCCAGTCCATGCCACCTCATCTCTTGCCTAGATTATTTCAGTGGCCTCCTAAATGGTCTCCTTGCTTCCACCCTTGCACCTGCCCTAGCCTATTCAATACAGTGGTAAGACTGATCTTATTAAAATGCAGGGTAGATCGTGCTCAATTTGGCAGTACATATACTAAAACTGGAACAATACAGAGCAGATTAGCATGGCCCCTGCACAAGGATGACATGCAAATTTGTGAAGTGTTCTATATCTTAAAAATTTTAAAAATTCAAAAAATAAAATAAAATGCAAGTCAGATCATGTCATTCCTCTGCCCAACCGCGCGTGGCTCCCCATCTCACCTAGCATTAATGACAAATCTTTACAATGAGCTACAATGTCTTTCTTATATGATCCGTTTCCCCACTATTTCCCTGATCACAGTTCCTACTTTCCTTAATATTACCTGTGCTAGAGCCACACCCATCCCTTCAAATACCCCAGGTATGCTCCTATCCCCACAACCTTTGCACTTGCTATTCCTGCTATTTGGAATGCTGTGGGATTCCCCCCTCCCCAGATATCCACATAGCCAGATCCCTCATTTCCTCAGGTCTCTAATCAAAAATCACCTTCTCACTGAGGCCTTCCTTGGCCACCCTATCTAAAATTTCAACCCTTTATTCCTCTTCTAAAACATTTAACGCCACCCTTTCCTCCTCAGTTTTCTCCTTAGCACTTATCACTAATATAACAGGGTCAGCAAACTATGGCCTTTGGGCCACTTCTAGGCCACCATCTGTTTTTGTATAGTCCACAAGCTAAGAAGGCTTTTACATTTTTGAAAGGTTGAAAAAAAATCCAAAGAAGAATATTTTATGACACATGAAAATTATATGAAATTCACATTTCAGTGTTCCTAAATAATAAAGTTTTATTGGAACGCAGCCATGCCAATTTGTTTACACATGGTCTATGGCTGTTTTCATGGTACAACAGCAGAGTTGAATAGCTGCAACAGACACTGTACGGTGTAAAAAACCTAAAATATTTACTATGTGGTTCTTCACAGAAATTTTGCTGACCTCTGTAATATACCATAATATTCATCTTTTTATTTTCCGTCACTCCTAATAGAATGATAATCTCCATGGGTGTAGGTGTTTTTGTCTATTTTGTTCATTACTATACTCCAATGCCTAGGACAGTACTTAACATATAGTAGATAGTCAATACATATTTTTTAAATAAATGGACAGTGAAAAAAATATCAGCAGTAATTTTAGGTTAAAAAGTTTGGTGAAAGGAAGGACAAGAGAGAACTGTAATTTGAGCAGGATGACAAGACTGAAGGAGGGTTTTTGAATAAAGAAGATGTCAAAATAATTGTAGTGATGGGGAAAGAAACAGTTGAGAGAGAAACATAAAAGAGTTCAAGTTGAGGGCGCCTGGGTGGCTCAGTTGTTAGGCGTCTGCCTTCGGCTCAGGTCACGATCCCAGGGTCCTGAGATCGAGCCCCGCATCGGGCTTCCTGCTCAGCGGGAGGCCTGCTTCTCCCTCTCCCACTCCCCCTGCTTGTGTTCCCTCTCTCCCTGTCTCTCGGTCAAATAAATAAATAAAATCTTTAAAAAAAAAAAGGGTTCAAGTTGAGATTTGTAGAGAAGGTCCCCAGAAAAAGTTCTTCCTAAGAGATAAGAAGAAGAAAGGAAGAGTAAAGAAAGGAGAAGTTGATGAAGTTTATATGAGTGGCTATAAGTTCAGAAAATTACAAGATAAAAGTTTTTTGCTAAAGGGAAGGGTAAGGCATGGTGGCTTAAGGACCAAAAATTTTGGAATCACCGTTGTGAGGAATATGACAGAAAGTTAGTAAGAGTCAGTTTTATTGAGTACCTAGCTGAAAAACCATGCAATTTTAGCAGATCCAGTAAACATGGTTTCACAAATTTTTTCTGAACAATGTTCAAATAGCTCAAGGGAAGGAGTGAAAAAAAGACAATGAAAATTAACAAGGGAAGGTGGGAATAGTAAAACAGTAAAATATAATGGATTGTGTAATTTCTGTTCACCTTTCTGTCTTAGTGCACAGGAGAGTATTCCTTACATATGGCGGGTACCAAATCAATGGCTGCTGAGTTCAAGACAGGAAGGATGAAGAGAAAAATATACTAACAGTAATCAACAAGATTACCTTGAACATACTGAGAATAACTTTTGGCTTCATCACCAGTCTGGCCTTAAATGATGTAATTACATGCTGAGTATACACTATTAGGACATGCCTGGTTTCCTGCTCTCCTCTTCTCCTCCTTACTACTAATACCATTTGTACTCCAAATTATAGGCTTCATCCTATATTGGGCTCTAAGATCAAACTTGACATTAGTCAGAGGAGACTTAAGAAGCACTGTTTCAGGGTGCCTGATTGGCTCAATCGGTGGAGCATGTGACTCGATCTCAGTGTCGTGAGTTCAAGCCCCACACTGGGTGTAGAGACTACTTTAGAAAAAAAAAGAAGAAGAGGCACTGCTTCAAGTCTTGAAAGACTGTATCTACTCACTTCAATGCTAGTAACTGCATCCCAGACTGGTCCGCTATGCCTGACCTCCACTCTTCAAAAGAGCCTCATATTCTAGGGATCTCTGGGGGGCTCAGTTGTTTGAGCGGCTGCCTTCGGCTCAGGTCATGATCTCAGTGTTCTGGGATCGAGCCTCACATTAGGCTCCCTGCTCAATGGAGAGTCGGCTTCTCCCTCTCCCTCTGCCCCTCACCCACCCCCCATTCATGTGTGCGCTCGCGCTCTCTCTCAAATAAATAAGTAAAACCTTTACAGATCTGCCCAGTAGGATGCCCTGAGGCTAGCTGCTTGGTTGAGTTAAAGGCTACTCTGTCTTATTCGTGTCTGTAAGCTCAAAGACCACCACGGCGTCTTGTGCTGTACTCTATCTGCATTAGCTGAACAGATAGCGGAAGAGATACCCTTCCTTGGCCTGAAAATGTATTCATCCAAATGGCACGTCGGACTCCAAGTCCAGGTCCTTCCCAAACTCTCAGGCCAACATAAATCATGAAAGTTACAGTAACTTTCTGATCACCTTCATTATGTCTTTAAGTAAGCAACTTTCTGAAATAGTTAATGGCATCCTATGCAGAAATATAATGAATTAGGTAATGAAACCTGTACGATAATCTTTTTTTTTTCAGGTCTTTAAGTAAACAGTAGTGTCAACTATCTTTCTGAAACACTTAAATGCTAGGCTATGCTGAAGTACCATGAACTAAGTAACGTTTCAACTTGTCTTCAGAACTATAAATTTTTAACATACAAACTAAATGGTAAATATTCTTTTGAAAGAAAATTTAAAGTATTTAGTCAAACAACCCTTCAAAGTAAACAAAAACTCAAAGAAAATGTCTGGAATTACAACCAGTAATCACATAGTTTCCCCTAAACTTGTCATTAAAACCTGAAAAGCAACAAAAGCCTTCATATTTTATCTGGGTTCACACTTGTCCTTCCACAAGCCAATACCTTTCCCCACTTAAGTGCATACTATATGACACCCAAAAGAAGAAATGTCCCATCCTTAAATAGGTTTTTATCTCATTCACCTCCTAGAATGTTGTTCTGAAAAACAATCAGTTGCTAAACATTTTCTAAAGTGGTTGGATAGGCAACAGGTTACCCAGTATATAAAAGAACGACCATTTTATCTGAGTGTTTTCCCACACTGAAATGTTTGACCAATAAAAGTGTACCTTATAATTTAGTCTGCTTCAAAGACAATACTGCAGATGGTTAGTAGCAAGACAACTTTGTTCAGAAGTTCCAATGATACATTACTTTTCAGAAAAGGGTGCCAAAAAAACCCAGTAAGTAATGGAATTAATAGTTTTTCAAGTTCTCTCTTTCTGGGAAGTCCCAATCAGTCATGTTTACAGTGTACAAATCAGGAAAATATCAATCTGAGTTTATCTTGTATGAAAGAACTCTCGGATATCTTAACCTCGTAGCCAAAAAAACACACCAAATTATATCTCTCTCTGCCACTGCATGTAACACCTCCTGCCTTTGAAAAATAGATAAATCAGGGGTGCCTGGGTGGTTCAGTTGTTAAGCGTCTGCCCTCGGCTCAGGTCATGATCCCAGGGCCCTGGGATCGAGCCCTGCATCGAGCTCCTTGCTCCACAGGAAGCCTGCCTCTCCCTCTCCTGCTCCCCCTGCTTGTGTTCCCTCTCTCGCTGTCTCTCTCTCTCTGTCAAATAAATAAATAAAATCTTAAAAAAAAAAGAAAAAGAAAAATAGATAAATCAAAGGACCTTATCAAGTTGTTTCAAATGCAGGTAACAGGAAGCCATGTTCCTCCGCAGCTTGGCCAAGTCCAGATCTGTTTGATGAACTGCATAAAATCTCAGAGAATAATAGTACCAGTTTAGGGCATCAGTGTAATTTTTTACCTAAAAGTTGAAAAGAAATAATAAAATTACAGAGATATCTCTACATTTGACCTTAATTTTTCTAAGTCTCCTCTAGAAAAAAAACAAGAAGTTGTATTGTTTTTCTTTTTTAGGCAACCAAAACACAATACCCTCTCTAGTTGAGTTCTAAGTGCATTTTATGATCCATCTAGATCAGTATAAGTTACAGATTAAGTGGCAATCAATATTCTCTCTTCTTTCCCCACATTAGAAATTTCAGAGAAACCATCAACAAAATTAAAGGCAACCTAGGGAATGGGAGAAAATATTTGCAGACCACATATTCAATAGAGGGTTAATATCCAAAATATACAAAGAACTCCTACAACTCAATAGCAAAACAAAAAACAACCAATTTATTTATTTATTTATTTTTTAAATTTTATTTATTTATTTGAGAGAGAGAGAATGAGAGATAGAGAGCACGAGAGGGAAGAGGGTCAGAGGGAGAAGCAGACTCCCCACTGAGCGGGGAGCCCGATGCGGGACTCGATCCCGGGACTCCAGGATCATGACCTGAGCCGAAGGCAGTCGCTTAACCAACTGAGCCACCCAGGCGCCCAAAAAACAACCAATTTAAAAATGGGCAAAGGACCTGAATAGACACTTTTCCAAAGAAGTCATACAGGGGCGCCTGGAAATCTCAGTCGGTTAAGCATTCGATTCTTCTTCTTTTTTTTTTTTTAAAGATTTTATTTATTTATTTGACAGAAAGAGAGAGAGCACAATCAGGGGAAGGCAGGAGAGGGAGAAGCAAGCTCCCTGCTAAGCAGAGACCCCCGATGTGGGGCTCAATCCCAGGACCTAGGGATCATGACCTGAGCCAAAGGTAGATACTTAACCAACTGAGCCACCCAGGCTCCCCAAGCATTCAACTCTTGATTTTGGCTCAAGGTCATGATCTCAGGGTTGTGAGATCAAGGCCCAGGTCAGGCTCCATGCTCAGCTGGGAGTCTGCTTGAGGATTCTCTCTGTCCTCTCTCCCTCTGCCCCTCCTCCCACTCATGCTCTCTCTCTCAAACAAATAAATAAATCTTTAAAAAAAAAGAAGACATACAAATGGCCAACAGGTAGAAGAAAAGGTGCTCAACATTACTAATCACCTGGAAAATGCAAATCAAAACCACAATGAGATATCATCTCATAACTACTAGAGTTGCTATTATCAAAAAGACAAGGGATAACAAATGCTAGTGAAGATGTGGAGAAAAGGGAAACCTTGTACACTGTTGGTAGAAATGTAAAATGTAGGGTTATCATGGAAAACAGTATGGAGGTTTCTCAAGAAATTAAAATTAGAACTACCATATGATCCAGCAATCCCATCTCATAATTTGAAAGAGGTATCTCTACTCCCATGTTCACTGCAGCAATATTCACAATAGCCAAGGTACAGGAAAACAACCTAAGTGTCCATTTACTGATAAAGGGATAAAGAAAATATGGTATATGTACACAACAGAATATTATTCAGCCATAAAAAAAAGAGGGGGCATCCTGCCATTTGTGACAAGGATGAACCTGGAGGACCAGTATGCTACGTGAAATAAGCCAGACAAAGATAAAATATTTCATGTCATCACTTATATGTAGAATCTGAAAAAAAAAAAAGTTAAACTCTAGAAACAGAGACAATAATGGTTGGGAGGGGCTGGCGGGCAGGAGAAATGGGGAGAGGTTGGTAAAAGGGTACATTCAGTTATAAAATGAAAAAGGTCGGGGCGCCTGGGTAGCTCAGCCAGTTAAGCGTCTGCCTTCAGCTCAGGTCATGATCCTGGGGTCCTGGGATCGAGCCCCACATCAGGCTCCCTTCTCAGCGGGGAGCCTGCTTCTCCCTCTCCCCCTGCTTGTGTTTCCTCTCTCGCTGTGTCTCTCTCTGTCAAATAAATAAAATCTTAAAAAAAAAATGAAAAAGGTCTGAGGATCTAACGTATGACATGGTGACTATGGCTGACTACAGCTATACTACGTTGTATAAGTGAATTTTGCTGAGAGAATAGAACTTACATATTCTCACTAAAAAAAAGTGATGAATATGTTAATTAAATCAATGGTTAGAACTCTTTCACAATGTATACATATACCTAGTCAAATCATCACATTGTACACTTAATTGTGTCAATTATACCTCAATAAAATTTTTTTAAAAAGAAATTCACATGTGGGATGAAAAGTCTGCCAGGTGGTGAACCACCCTAGAAAGCTCAAAATACAATTTTAGTTATTAAATACGTAACTAATGAATCATTGAACACTACAACAGAAACCTATCATGTACTAACTCAACATTAAAAAAGAATTAATTTTAAAAAAAGATAAAAATTTTTTAAAAGAATATCCATAATTCACCATGCTAATACAGCTATTTTCATTTTTTTACACTCCATTTTAACTTTGTCCTTTTGTATTTGTATATAGTTGCAATCATAGTTTATATTAGAGTTTCATGTTCCATTCTTTCCATTTGACTTTATTTTGTAAATATTAATCTATATTACTACAGAGTTTTCACAGTTGTCAATTTAAGGAATATTTAACATTCAATTAAGTTAATATACAATGATTTTCTTAATGCTAGATATTTAATTGATTTCCAGGTTTTTCACTATGATAATGAAGTGCCACTGTGTTTTTGTACAATTTTTTTTTTTTTTTTACTTTTGAGGCACTAACAAATTTTCAAGGGTAAGACACTATTAGGAAAAATCTGATAGAAATAATCTGGGTAACTTTTTTTAAGCTAAGAAAATTCAGATTGCTCATGCACACCATGAGGTGTGTGTAAGGTAGATGAGTCCCTTGTACCCTCTATCAAGAAGCTTCACATTTTTCAGTGAAGAACAGGAGTCATTAGGACCTAAATGGAATAAAACACACTCTTCAACTAGAAAAAAACTGTGCTGTGTAGGTCCAACACTGCTTATGACTATTTAGAATCAAGATTATATTCTTCTCCAGTGCTGAAGTGGGAGTTTAAAAACATCATTCTGCAAGACTGGAAAATGAGGGAAAAGAAAGAGAATCAATAGGAGAAGGGAATTCTGAAGTAATTTTAAATCTGTTCCATAAAGAAATACAGGCCTTCTAAAAGAGAACAAGAATACCATTCTATTTTGCAGTACCTGATTTTACAGAGTAAAACACGACATTTTGATATACGAGTACATTGTGAAATGATCACCACAATCAAGGTAATTAACATATCCACCACCTCAAATAGTTACGTTTTTGTGGTGAAAACACTTAAGATTTATTCCCTTAGCAAATTTCAAGTATATAATACATTATTATAATTATAGAGAACATGCAGTAACTTAGGTCTTTATAACTTATTCATTTAATAACTGAAAGTTTGTATCCTTTCACCAACATATCCCCAATTCCCCCAACTCCCAAACCCTGATAATCATTATCCTCTTCTGTTTTTATAAGTTCGACTGTGTTAGATTCCACATATAACCGAGATCATGCAGTATTTGTCTTTTTGTGTCTGCCTTATTTCACAGCATAATGTCTTCAAGATTTAGCTGTGTTGTCACAAATGACAGGTTTTCCTATACATCATTTTGGGTAATATGGACATTTTAACAATATTAATTCTTCCAATCTCAATTCTTGCAATCTGTGAACACAAGGTATCTTTCCATTTACTTGTGTCTTCTTCAATTTCTTTCATCAATATCTTATGGTTTCAGTGTACAGATCTTTCATCTCTTCAGTTAAGTTTATTTCTAAGTATTTTAGATGTTATTTTAAATGAGATTGTTTTCGGGGCACTTGGGTGGCTCAGTTGTTAAGCATCTGCCTTCAGCTCAGGTCATGATCCCGGGGTCCTGGGATCGAGCCCCGCATCGGGCTCTCTGCTCAGAGGGAAGCCTGCTTCTCCCTCTCCCACTCCCCCCCTGCTTGTGTTCCCTCTCTCGCCGTCTCTCTGTCAAAGAAATAAATAAAATCTTTTAAAAAAATAAAATAAATGGGATTGTTTTCTTAATTTCTTTTTCAGACAGTTCAATGTTACTGTATAAAAGGGCAACTAATTTTTGTATATTGGTTTTGTATCCCGCAACTTCACTGAATTTAACAGGGTTTTTTTTTTTTTTTTTGGTGGAGTCTAAGATTTTCTATATATAATATTAAGTCATCTGTAGAGATGACTTTACTTCTTCCTTTCCAATTTGGACACCTTTTATTTCTTTTTCTTGCCTAAATGATCTGGTTAGGACCTTCAGTACTATGTTGAATAGAAGTGGTATAAGAATGAACATCCTTGTCTTGTTCCTGATCGTTAATGAAAAGTTTTCAGTTTTTCACCCTTGAGTATGATGTTTGCTGTGGGCTTGTCAGGTATGGCCTTTATTATGTTGAGGTACATTCCATTTATACCTAATTTGTTGACAGTTTTCATCATGAAAGGATGAATTTTGTTAAATTTTTTGTCTGCATTTATTGGGATGATATGATTTTTATCCTTCATTCCATTCAAAGCGGTGTATCATATTTACTGATTTGCATATGTTAAACCTTCCCTGAATTCCAGGGAAAATTTCCATGTGGTCACTGTGTAAGATCTTTTTAATATGTTGTTGAATCCAGTTTGCTAGTATTGTGTTGAGGGTTTTTTTGTTCATCAGGGATATTGGCCTGCAGTGACGTTTTCTTATAGTGTCCTTGTCTGGCTTTGGTATTAGGGCAATGCTGGCCATGTAAAATAGTTTGGAAGTGTCTGGGATGAGTTTGAGTTTGAGAACAATTAGCATTAATTCTTCTTCAACTGTTTGGTAGAATTTACCCATGAAACAATTTGGTTCTAGGCAGTACTTTATTGGGAGATTTTTGATTATTTATTCAACCTCCTTACTCATTACTGATTTGTTCACATTTTCTATTTGTTCATGATTCAGTCTAGGTAGTTTGTATATTTCTAGAAATGTATGCATTCTTCTAAATTATCCAATTTGTTGTCACATAATTGTTCACTATAGTTTCTGGCAATCCTTTGTATTTATGAGGTATCAGCTGTAATATCTCTCATTTCTAGTTCTATTTGAGTCCACTATCTTTTTTTTCTGCTTTTTCTTGGTTAGTCTAGCTAAACATTTGTAATTTTGTTTATTTTTTCAAAAACCAACTCTCATTTTTGTTGAAATTTCCTACTTTTTTTTAAATCTCTATTTCATTTATTTCTGCTCTGCTTTTTTGTTATTTCCTTTCTCTGCTATCTTTGGGCTTAGTTATTCTTTTTCTAGTTCCTTGAGGTATAAAGTCAGGTTGTTTATTTTTTTATTATTTTTATTTCTTTTCTTTTAATTCCAGTATAGTTACCATACAGTGTTATATTAGTTTCAGGTATACAATACAGTGATTAAACAATTCCATAAATTACTCAGTGCTCATCAAGATAAGTGTACTAGGTTGTTTACTGAGGCATTTGTCAGTATAAACTTCCCTTTTAGAACTACTTTTGTTGCATCCAATATATTTTGGTAACTTAGGTTTCCATTTTCATTTGTCTCAAGATTGTTTTTTATCTTCCAAATTCTTATTAAATTCCTTAGTTAACATGCAGTGTAACATTAGTTTCAGGTGTAGAATTTAGTGATTCATCACTTATATATAATACCCACTGTTCCTCACAACAAGTGCCCTCCTTAATACCCATCACCCATTTAATCAATTCTCCCACCCACCTCTCCTCCAGTAAGCCTCAGTTTGTTCTCTATAGTTAAGAGCCTGTTGCCTGGTTTGCCTCACCTTCTTTCCCCTCTTTTGATTTCTTCTTTCACCCACTGGTTGTTCAAGAGTATGCTGTTTAATTTCTATGTATTTGTGAATTTTCCAGTTTTCCTCCTGTTATTGATTCTTCTTTGAGTTAATTGTATAAAGTGTAAGGTTTAGATCAAGATTAACTTTCTTGTCTATGGATGTGCAATTACTCAGACACTATTAGTTGAAAAGACCATTCTTCTTCCATTGAATCCTTTTGCACATTATTGGAAATAAGTTGAGCACTTTGGTATGGGATTATTTTGGGGTTCTCCACTGAGTTCCAATGATCTATGTGTTTATCTCTCTGAGAATACCACACAGTCAAGATTACCGTAGCTATATAAATCTCGAAGTCAGGTAGAGTAATTCCTCCCTCTCTGTTCCTTTTTTCTCAGAATTATTTTTAGCTATTTTCATTCCTCTGCTTTTATGTATGAATTTTAGAATGTCTATATTTTTTTCTCATTCTTTAGCTTGTAACCTATTTGTATCTTCATATTTATGTCTCTTTTAAGCAGTCATAAAGTTGAGTCTTGCTTTTTAACCCATTTTGACAATGTCTGCTTTTCACTAAAGAGTTGAGGCCATTTTAATTTGATGTGAGTTTTGCATATGCTGAGATTTCAATCTATCATCTTCCTATTTGTTTTCCATTTGCCCTACCTAAATTTGTTCCCTCTTTCCTCTTTTTCTGCTTCTTCTGGATTATTAAATATTCTTCATAATACTACTTTGTCTCCTTTTTTTGAATTATAAATCCTCCTTTCAATCCTTTTGGATATACACCCAGAATTGGAATTGTTGGATCATATGGTAATTCTATTTTAAATTTTATGAGGAAGCATCATACTGCTTTCTACAGATTTCTTTCTATACATTCTTACCAACTACTTTTCATTTTTAAACAGCATTTGCGCTGTGTATAGAATTCTAGGTTTACAAGTTATTTTTCATTATATTAAAGATGTTGCTCTACTGTTTTCTTGCTTGCAATGCTTCTCATGAAAAATCCAGCGTCTTCCTTAATTTGTTGCTCTGTATGTAGGGTGTCATTTTTCTCTGGCTGCTTTTAAGATATTCTCTTTATCACTGGTTTTGAGCAATTTGATTATTATGTGCCTTGGTTTAGTTTTATTTGTGTTTCTTGTGTTTGGGGTTTGCTAAACATCTTAAATATGCTGATTTAGAGTTTTCATTAAATGTTAAAAGTTTTCAACCATTATTTCTTCATATATTTATTCTCTCTCTTCATTTGGGGATTCCAATTATCCACATATTAAGCTACCTGAAGTCTTTCCATAGCTTGTGATGCTATTTTAATTTTTTTAAATTTTTCCCTGTGTGGTTCATTTTGGATGGCTTCTATTGCCATGTTTACTAATCTTTACCTCTGCAATGTGTAATCTGATATTAATACTACCCGATATATTTTTTATCCTAGACCTAGTTTTCATCTCTAGAAATTTGACTTGGGTCTTTTATAAAAATCTTCTATGTCTCCACTTTTTGAATATATGGAATAAAATCATATGAAGTATTTTAATGTTCAGTTAATGCTAACTTTCATGTCAGTTTCAAGTGATTGCTCATTCTCTTCATTATAAAGTGTTTTCTGCCTCACTGTATACTTGGTAATTTATTATTGGATGCCAAATACTGTATACTTTACTTTGTTGGGTGCTGGATAGTTTGGTATTCTGATTAATATGCTTGACCTCTACTCTGGGAAGCAATTAAGCTTATTGGGATCAATTTCATCCTTTCAGGTCATACTTTTGATATTTTAGGTAAGTCTGGAACAATGTTCAGTTCAGAACTAATTATTCCCCACTACTCAGACAAGACCTGTCTGAGTTTTCTACCTAATGCCCCATGAATTAGAGGATTTTCTGTCTGGCTAGTATGAACAGGCCCTATTCCCAGACCTTTGTGAGTGCCAGGCACTGTTCCCACTAATATTTTTAGATGGTTATTCCCCCCTAGCTCCAGGTACTTTCATCCCATATTGTCCTAATTAGTATTTGGCTAAACAAGGGAGGAGGACTCTCTTGACTGCTGGGGGTCTCTTTCTGAGCTGTGCTCTCCTCCCGCACCCTGTCTTTCGAACTCTAGCGGCTCTGGTCTCCCTAGACTCTCAGCTCCATCTCCTTAAATTAGGAAGACTGCTGGGATCTATTTCAGTTCCTCTTCTTGTGCTACAGCCTGGAAACTCAAGGGAGTAAGCTACCCAACTTAAGTACTCACCTTGCTTATTTCCTATCACCCAAAGATTACTCTCCATTGCCTGATGTCCAGCGTCTCAAAAACCACTTTTTCATTTATTTTGTCTTGTTTTTTCACTTCTTTGGAGGGAGGTTATCAGTGTGGGGGGGGCAATTATTCAGGCAAACACATAAATATGATCTCTACTACATTTTGGTTAATTCCAGTATAGTTAGCATACAGTGTTATATTAGTTTCAGGTGTACAATGTAGTGCTTCAACAATTCCATATATCACCCCATGCTCATCAAGACAACTGCACTTCTAAATCCTGATCACCTATTTCACCCATTCCCCGCCCCCACACCTACCTTTTGGTAATCATCAGTTTGTTCTCTATAGTTAAGAATTTGTTTCTTGGTTTCTCTTTCTCTCTTTTTTTTTTCCTTTGCTCATTTGTTTCTTTAATTCCACATATGAGTGAAATTATATGGTATTTGTCTTTCTCTGATTTCACTTACCATAATACTCTCAAGTTCCATGCATGTCATTGCAAATGGCAAGATTTCATTCATTTTTATGTCTAATATTCCATTCCATTATGTCTAATATGTCTAATATTCAAATATTCCATTTTATGTCTAATATTCCATCATATATATATGTTTTATATATATATACACACACCACATCTTCTTTATCCACTCATCTATCAATGTATACTCGGGCTGCTTCCATCATTTGGCTGTTGCAAATACTGCTGCTATAAATATAAAGGTACATGTATCCCTTTGAATTAGTGTTTTCGTATTTTTGGAGAAGACACCTAGTAGTATGATTACTGGATCATAGGAGAGTTCTACTGTTAACTTTTTGAGGAACTTCCATACTCTTTCCCGGAGTAGCTGCACCAGTTTGCATTCCCACCAACAGTGCAAGAGGGTTCCTTTTTCTCCACATCCTCACCTACACCTGTTGTTTCTTGTCTTATTTTAGCCATTCTGACAGGTGTGAGGTGATATCTCATTGTAGTTTTGATTTGCATTTCCCTGATGATGAGTGATGTTGAGCCTCTTTTCATGTGTCTGTTGGCCATCTGGATGTCTTCTTTGAAGAAATGTCTGTTCATGTCTTCTGCCCATTTTTTAATTGGATTATTTGGGGGGAAGGGGTGTTGAGTTGTATCAGTTCTTCATATATTTTGGATACTAACCCTTTATTGGATCTGTCATTTGCAAATATCTTTTCCCATTCAAGTGGTTGCCTTTTAGTTATGTTGATTGTTTCCTCTGCTGTGCAGGAACTTTTTATTTTGATGCAGTCCCAATAGTTTATTTTTGCTTTTGTTCCCCTTGCCTCAAGAGATATGTCTAGGAAAATGTTGCTACAGCTGATGTCTGAGAAATTAATTGCCCGTGCTCTCGACTATTCTTTACTTCCTTTTTTTTTCTTAGGTAAGCTCTACACCCAACATGGGGCTAGAACTCATGATCCCAAGATCAAGAGTCACATACTCTACCAAATGAGCCAGCCAGCTGCCCCTATTCTTTACTTTCTTAAAAAAAAAAAAAAAAACTTATCTGAAGTGTCAATTTTTTCCACAGTAAACCTGGATTGTTTTGTAAAGAGAAAAAATATTACCATGTTTTTGCATTTTTAAATTGCACAACTTTTTTAAAGAGCAGTTTTAGGTTCACAGCAAAACAGGGAAATGTATAGAGATTGGCTATATACCTCCTGCCCCCACACAAGCCTCCCACTTTATCAACATCCTCTACCAAATGTACCAAAGTGGTACATATCACAACTGATGAACTTACATGGACACATCATCATCACCCAAAGTCCACAGTTTACATTAGGGCTCACTCTTGGTGTAGTATATTCTATGGGTTTACACAAATGTATAATGACAAGTATCCATCATCACAATATCATTCATAGTATTTTCACTGCCCTACAAATCCTCTGTGCTCCAAATCATAGTTTTTTAACGGGAATAAAGCTCTGACTTTTTTCTTTGTCATGTTAAAATAAATTACTTTCCTATATCTTAATATCAGACATGTCATTTCCCTACATTGTAAGCTCCCAATGGGGATGAACCAAGCTTAGTAGTTCTAAATGAATTCTTATCCAATGCCCATTAACATTCTACATTATGAAAATTTAATACATAGATGGCACCTAAACAGAGAGATTATTAAAATATTTGATGCTCTAGGATTTTTATAGTGAATACACTTATTTGTTAGGGTAGAGAAAGAACATAAAGAATAAAAATAGATTCTTCCCAAACCTCAAAACTTCTGGCAGCTTTTTTCCACAGAATGTTGTGTAAACAGCCCACTAATTCTGCTGTCAATTGTCTTCCTGTCTGGTGACCTGAAAATAAAAACCGAAGCTCTAAAAACAAAAATCAAGATCTATTACATTAAATAAGAGCGCTAACTGTATTCAGAACCTGTAATCTTTAAAGTAATGGCTATAAACACAATCATATTCAGACAGGTTTTCATCATCAATTTTAAGTTTACTAGCAAAACTGATTATATAATACAATCAGAGTTTGCTAGAATCACAGTAATTCGCCTATCAATCTGTGATAGTTTTCCAGCTTAGTCTCTTTTTAACATATTTTCCATGTTCCAAATTTGATCATCATCTGGTGCTTTAATGTTATTGTGAATGAACAGACAGCAAAGCTAAAAATCGTTAATAAGAAGTGTTTATATTATTATGTACTAACAAGATCAGATCAAGTTCACAAGAAAGGCCAATTATACCTTAAAGCCTTTGTAAAATACTTTAAGACCATGTTTACACATAAACTTTATTACTTTAAATTGTAACTCATGTCTGATTGTTTCTGGTCTAGACATTTACAGGGTTCAAATACATTAGCACACATTAAGGTAAAGTTTAAATTGTAATAGAATTCTATACCCCCTTCTCTTCTACCCCTTCGGCACTACTGATTTCCACAAAAGTCTTGATAAGAACACTAAGAGTCACTGACCTCCCAGCCCAGTCAACAGACATAATTTGTTCCATGGCTTAGACAAAATTACTCACATGAGAGTAAAATGCTATTTAATGTACCTACTTAAAATATTACATGACTTTGAGAGTATAAGTTTATAATTCAATATCACAATAAAACTGGTTAACTATAATCTTAGGAAAATTAGTCATTCTGGATAAATACATTTTCTACTGAGCTGACAGTTAACTTTCATTAAAAATAAAACATTTTTTATTTTGAAAAGTCTAAATTATTACATTAAAGTTCTTAATTTTTCTAAAAATTAGGTTTTATAAATTAGGTTTTTCTTTTTAAAAGATTTATTTATTTGGATGAGAGAGCATGTAGAGCATGTACAGGGGGAGGGGCAGAGTGAGAGAGACAAAGAGAGAGAAGCAGACTTCCCACTGAGCATGGAACCTGACATGGGGGCTTGATCTTACACCCTGAGATCATGACCTGAACCAAAATCAACAGTCAAACGCTTAACCAACTAAGCCATCCAGGCACCCCTAAATTATGTTTTTGTAAACGTACTTTCTAGTTTTCTGAAGCACAATTTAATCTTTGCTTGCCCATTCAAGGTCAATAACTAATACAACTATTGTATTTTATTGTACTTAAATATCACAGTGATGACTTTGGGAACTACTGTTGTATTTTTAAAAATATTTGAAACTGTTTTATAAAATTTGTAGAGTTTTCTCCTCCCTTGTGGTCAGATTATCTATGTATTTCCTTGTAGACCCTTTCTCTCTTTGTAATACGCTACCATTAAAATGCTAAGGGGTGGAAAACCAGATAATCAAACTTGTCAAAATTGGGTCTAAAAATGGATTCTTGGATTCTTGTGAGGGAGCATATTATCAATAAAATATGGCTCACAGAATCTAGAGTTCAAAGGCTCTTAGAGATTATCTGCTCAAAAGATTTCCTTTTAAGGGCGCCTGGGTGGCTCAGTTGGTTAGGTGGCTGCCTTCAGCTCAGGTCATGATCCCAGGGCCCTGGGATCGAGTCCCTTGTCAGGCTCCCTGCTCAGTGGGAAGCCTGCTTCTCCCTCTCCCTCTGCCTGCCGCTCTGCCTATCTGCTCTTTCTATGTCTCTGTCAAAAGAATAAAATCTTTAAAAAAAAAAAAAGATTTCCTTTTAAAAAAAATCAGTGACTTTTTATAAAAACATGATACATATTTGTAAAAATTCAACAAATCTGGTAAAATGTAAAGTAGGGGCGCCTGAGTGGCTCAGTCAGTTGAACATCTGACTCTTAATTTTGCCTCAGGTCATGGTATTGAGGTCATGAGATGGAGCCCCACATCAGGCTCGTGCTCATCGTGGAGTTTGCTTATCTCTCTCCCTCTGTTCCTCCTCTCGGAAAAAAAAAAAAAAATACATAAAATCTTAAAAAAAAAATAAAAGAAAGCAACAAGTCACCTAAAATGCCATCACTCAGAATAAATCCCAGTATTAACATTTAGTGACTATCACTCCTGTTATATTTCTGTGTATGTGCAGAATTGGAAGGATGTATTGGGGTGAGAATTTCCCAAGAAAGGGATCATACTGTGTTCTTCAGGCTACAGAGTTCTACAGAGAGGTATGGGGTTAGGGGAATGCTGAAATTTGATTCTACATCTCTGCTTTAACAGAGAAACTCTAGTCTATTTTATTTGGGACAGAGTTCACATAAGATTGCACAACAAAAAGGATGCTGGGGCTAAAAAGAAAGTTAAAAACTAGGAAGCTATTTCACAACCTCTGTTTTATAGCTAGAAAAAAACAAGATCCAGAGATGTTATTAACTTGCCAGAAGGCACACAGAGCTTATTGGAGATCACACTGAAATCATGAAATTAGGCCTTTAGCCTCACAATTTTTCACTACACAAGAGATTGAAGCTCAGAGGTTTGTTTTTGCTGATGTTTTGCTGTTTTTGCTGTTTCTCATTCTAGTTTGTGGAATCTAGATCAGGGAGGTGTTATAGCTAATGGTTATTAGGGAGAAAAAAAGGAAGTGAGAAAAAGGGATCCACTGACCTAAGAATTTTGCCACTGTTCTGACATCTAAGAATTATATGCATATTAACACCTTTCTAAAACCTGCAGAAGGGACACCTAGGTGGCTCAGTCAGTTAAGTGTCTGCCTTTGGCACAGGTCATGATCCCAGGATCAAGTCCCACATGGGGCTCCTTGCTCAGCGGGGAGCCTGCTTCACCTTCTGCCTGCTGCCCCACCCCTGCTTGTGCTCTCTCTCTCTCTCCCTCTCTCTCTCTCTGACAAATCAATAAATAAAATCTTAAAAAAATAAAAGTAAAAAAATAAAATAAAACCTGCAGAAATCCTACTGACCTAAAATGATTTCTTCAATCTTCTCCTTGGCAAGCAGTTCTTCCTTTCTTTGTAAAAGCATCTCAATGTGGAGCAGTAGAGCTTTTCCAATATTTTCTGATGACTTAAAATGTTCACAGATAATCTTCATGAAATAAAACCCAACAGCCTCTCTGTGAATTCAATGAGACACAATTTTAAATGGCATGAATAGAATAACTGGTTTTTGATCAATGGGACTAAAGTTTATTTGCGAATGAGCAAAATATGCAAGATAAAACTGTCATCTGAGCTTAGGTAATATCATCAAATGTCTAAATAAGCCTATTTGTTAACAATAAATTATTTAACTCAATTTGTTTAATTTATTAAGCCACATTTTCTTATCATGAACACCTATAGTCAGATAATCATGTCTCTAATATCTAATTTATGCTTCTGCTTCTAGAACTGATGCTAATTTATAAAAATTGGAACATGAGATCCAGTAAAGACACATGAACTGACATTAGAAATTTACTAGTCCCTTGTGATAAGAACTTTTAGGATCTACTCTTAGTAACTTTCAAATATACCATACAGTAGTGTTAACTATAGTCATGTTATACATTACATCCCCAGTATTTATTTATCTTCAAACTGGAGGTCTGTACCTCTTGACCACCTTAAGCCATTGTGATAGACACCTTAAACTTATCCAGTGCTAAATGTCAATTATATCTCAACAAAACTGAAAGAGAAAAAAGAAACTTACCAGTTCCCTCTGCCAACAACTCCTTTTAAAAAATTTATTTATGATTGATTATACAAATAGTACAACAGTATATTCTGATTATTTAAAAATGCAAATAGTTCATGGATTGGAAGACTTAATATCATTAAGATGCCAATAATAACCAAAGCAATCTACAGATTAAATGTAAACCCTGTGAAAATCCCAGTGACATTTTTTGCAGAAATGGAAAACTCTGCCCTAAAACTCATATGGAATCACAAGGGACTCCAAACAAAGCTGAAAGTCTAGCAATTCCTGATTTCAAAATTTACTACCAAGGTAATCAAAACTGTGGTACTGGCATAAAGACAGATATATACACCAATGGAATAAAATAGAATTCAGAAATAAAATGTCACATATATAATCAAATGATTTTCAACAAGGGTGTCAAGACCATTCAGTAGGGGAAAGAACAGTCTATTCAACAATGGTGTCAGGAAAAATGGATATCCATATTCAAAAGAATGAAATTGGACACTTATATTATACCATATACAAAAATGAACTGAAAATGGATCAAATGACCTAAACAGAAGAACTAAAGTATAAAACTTTTAGAAGAAAACATAGGGGAGGGTCGCCTGGGTGGCTCAGTCAGTTAAGTGTCTGCCTTCGGCTCAGGCCTGGGATCAGGCTCCTTGCTCAGTGGGAAGCCTGCTTCTCCCCCTGCTTGTGCTCTCCCTCTCTCTCTCTCTGACAAGTGAATAAATAAAATCTTTAAAAAAAAGAAAACATAGGGGAAAATCTTCATAACATTGGATTTGGTAATAATTTCTTAGATATGATACCAAAATCAGAGGTAACAAAAACAAAAATAAACTGGACTACATTAAAATTAAAAACTTTTGTGTATTAAAGGATACAACAGAGCGAAATAGGCTCTCTATGGAATAATATGGAGAAAATAATTGCAAATCATATCTGATACAGGGTTAATATCCAGAATATATAAAAGAACATCCAGAATATATAAAGAGCTCCTAAAACTCAGAAACAAAAAAAGCAAACAACCTGATTTAAAAACTGGCAAATAACCTGGATAGATATTTTCTCCAAAAAAGATATACAAATGGTAATAATCACATGAAAAGATAATCTACATCACAAATCATTAGGGAAATGCAAATCAAAACCACAATGAGATACCATCTTACACCCATTAGGATGGCTACTATCAAAACAAACAAAAACAAGTGTTGGCGAGGATGTGAAAAAATTGGAAACCTTGTGCACTGTTGGTGGGAAATGTAGAATGACACAGCTATTATGGAAAACAATATAGCAATTTCTTTAAAAAATTAAAAACAGAATTTCCGTATGATCCTGGAATTCTATTTCTGGGTATAAACCCAAAATAACTGAAAGCGGGGTCTCAAAGAAATATTTGTACACCCATGTTCATAGCATTATTCACAATAGCCAAAAGGTGGAAGTAGCCCAAATCTCTCCATCAATGGATGAATGAATAAATGAAATGCAGTATATACGTACAATGGAATATTATCCAGCCTTTAAAAGAGAGGGAATTCTGACAAATGGTTGAACTTTGAGAACATTATGCTAAGTGAAATACACCAGTCAGAAAAAGACAAATACTGTATAATTTCACTAATATGGGATACCTATACTAGTCATTCACAGAGACAGAAAGTAGATTAGTGGATGCAAAGGACTAGGGGGAAGGGGGACTCAGGAGTTATTGTTCAGTGGTCACAGAGCTTCAGTTTTGCAGAATGAAAAGAGGGCTATGGAGATTGGTTGCAAAACAATGTGAATGTACTTAACACTAGTGAACTAGACACTTAAAAATAGTTGAGATGATAAATTTTATGTTATGTGTATTTTATCAGAATTTAAAAAAACTTTTTAAAAGTTTTTAAATAAAAAAGTGCAAATAGTAAAAATAAAGCTTACATTTCTGAGGACCCCTGCCCTGTCCCAGTCCCTTTCTCAGAGGTAGACACTTCTAAGAGTAGTAAGTATCCTTTCCAGTCCTTTCCTGGTACACTTATATGTATGTCTGTACTTACAGAAACATAGTTTTTAACTTATATAAGTGACGGGGCGCCTGGGTGGCTCAGATGGTTAAGCATCTGCCTTCAGCTCAGGTCATGATCCCAGGGTCTTGGGTTTGAGCCCCGCATCGGGCTCCCTGCTTGGTGGGAAGCCTGCTTCTCCTTCTCCCTCTACTGTCCCCCCTGCTTGTGCTCTCTCGCTATCTCTGTCAAATAAATAAATAAAATCTTAAAAAAATAAAATATATAAGTGACATATTATGCATACGTTGCTTCTTTTTGTCTCAATACCATGTCTTAGAGTTCATTACATATAGATTTACCTTATCTTTTTTAATTCCCACATAGTATTTTATTGTATAGAGATACCTTACTTTTCTTATCTATTCTTCTACTGATGATACTAAAGATGCTTTCAATGTTTCACTATTACAAGCCAGGTTCTGGCAAATACCCTTGTAAACATGTGAAGTACCACCTATAAATACCAAGGAGTAAAACTGCTGAGTATGAGTAACTTTAAATTTTGATCCTGTCAATTTGCCAAAGAGTGGGTGCTAGAGATGCTGTCAACTTGGAAATGTCAGTAGGTGCATATAAAATTTTCAATTCCATCAGCATCACCCAATATAATAATGAAACTTTAGTTTTTGCCAATTTGATACTCTGCCAACCCATCCCGAATCAGAAGCCTTCGTCTCAAGTTCTGCTTGATTTTTAAACTTTTACTATCCCCTTTCTCTTGGAATTCTCCTTCACACCTAAAAAGAAAAAGGGAAAAAAAAATTCCTACCCAAATATCAGAAGACAACTATATAAATCATTTAACACATAGATCTCTTTTTTACACAGAAATCTATATGAAAGGAAAACAATTTTGGCCATTCCTGTCATAGATTCTGGAGAAAAATAACTTAAAAACTATAAAAATCATTGTTCCCATGAAAAGCCCAAATTTTCTTCAAACATTACAGATGTGAAATATTTAATGGCATGATACAAGATACTGTTCTTAGAAAGAAGAGAATATTTCCTCTTTCAGGAAACCTTCTTATACCAACATAAGGAGACTTAGTAATGAAAGGGGGGCACCTGGGTGGCTCAGTGGGTTAAGTATCTGCCTTCAACTCAAGTCATGATCCCAGGGTCTTGGGATCGAGCCCTGGGATCAAGCCCCCCATCAGGCTCCCTGCTCAGCTGGGAGCCTGCTTCTCCCTCTCCCCCTACCCCTGCTTGTGCTCTCTCTGTCAAATAAATTAATTAATTAAAAAAAAAAAGTAATGGGGTGCCTGGGTGGCTCAGTTGTTAAGGAATCGAGCCCCGCCTTAGGTTCCCTGCTCAGCAGGAAGCCTGCTTCTCCCTCTCCCACTCCTCCTGCTTGTGTTCCCTCTCTCACTGTCTCTCTCTGTCAAATCAATAAATAAAATCTTTAAAAAAAAAGTAATGAAAGGTTACAAATACTGGATGGGTATAGTTTATATGCTAAGAAGTGTGCTAAGCACCTTACACTATCTTATTAAATTTTTATATTAACACCATAAAGTGTGTTGCATCATACTCATTTTGCAGTTGAGGCTCAGAAAGGCCATAAAACACATAAAATAGAAACAAAAGCAGCATTCAGGATTTGAATCCAAGTCTGTTTACCCCTAGAGTTTTTCCCATTGTATTGTACCGACTTCCTGTGAAAATAATACTCAGGTTCACAGTAACAATGGTCATAGATGTGATTCAAAGGAAAATTATTTAACTCCCCTATTAAGTGTTTTCATTATTTCAAGTTAACTATAAATCCTTTTAATTGGATTCCTCTTCCTCCCATAAGAGATCTGTACAAATGCTAAAGATGTGATCAAAATAAATACTGACAATTAGGATCTAATAAAGTCATATGAACTGCTGCCAGGAACATGCCACCATCTAAAAAATCTCCATCTACAGAGAATAATGCAGACGTTTTTTTTTAAGGCCGTCCACATTTCTTTAAGCCCTTTCACTCACCCAACCAGACCACTCAGGGCATTCACAGCTCAGTATAGGTAGGCTCTGACCCTGGCAGGGAATCCAGGCTCCCTCTGTTGCCTCTACCGGATCCACACTTGCAGCAACTTTCCCTTCTCTCTACAGACCCATCCCCTATCCAGAGGCCTCACTTACTGTGAGCTCTCAGGAATCTGTTACTTGGGCATGATGGCCTCTCTACCTTTTCTCTGGAGCCCTCAACCCTCAGGTCTGAAGGAAAGGAACAGGCCTTTCAACAAGCCCTCCTGAAAGCCAATGGCCCTTTACATTCTTTGTTTCTTTCAGACTATGTGACTAAACCATTAGCTGTAAAGGAAAATGAGTATTTTATCAATATATAATTGAAAGAGGAAACAATTGTTAGAGGAAAAAGATACAATGAAGGAGAAAAAACTAAAATTTATTATATTAGAATAAAAGAAAAGAACTGCAAAACAAGATTTTTGAGGCTGAAAACAGCAATTCAGGTAATGGAATAAAAATGTAGATAAATACATATGCAGAATCTTGAAATAGGCGTATTAAAAAGGATTTAGAAATGCTAATTTATAGAAATTATACCCTTAAGAGTGTATACACATCAGCTATACCTTTTATGTTTTGGAAAGAATATATACATCAGTAAATGACACAGAGTGCAGAAAAGAGTCTACATAGCAAGGCTGAGACTGCCTGTACTTAGAAAGGCCTTGTGCACAGGAAACAACAGGTGCTGGTGAGGAAGCAGAGAAGGGGAACCCTCTTGCACTGTTGGTGGGAATGCAAACTGGTGCAGCCGCTCTGGAAACCAGTGTGAAGGTTCCGCAAAAGTTAAAAATAAAACTCCCCTAGGATCCAGCAATTGCACTACTAGGTATTTACCCAAAGAGTACAAAAATATGAATTCAAAGAGATACATGCACCCCAATGTTTATAGCAGCATTATCTACAATAGCCAAATTATGGAAACTGCCCAAGTGTCCATCGACTGATGAATGGATAAAGAAGAGGAGGTACACACACACACACACACACACACACACACACACACACCCCAGAATATTAGCCATCAAAAAGAATGAACTCTTGCCATTTGCAATGATATTGATGGAGCTACAGAATATTATGCTAAGTGGAATAAGTTAGTCAGAGAAAGACAAATACAGTATGATTTCACTCATATGTGGAATTTAAGAAACAAATGAGCAAAGGGGAAAAAGAGAGAAAGAGAGAGAGGGAGAGAGAGAGGAAAAAAACAAGAAAAAGACTCTTAACTATGGAGAACAAACTAATGGTTACCAGAGGGGAGGTGCGGGGGGGGGGTATGAAACAGGTGATGGGGATTAAGGAGTGTACTTGGAGCACCAGGTGTTGTATGGAAGTGTTGAAACACTAAACTGTACACCTGAAACTAATATTACACTGGATGTTGCCTAACTGGAATTAAAATAAAAGCTTAAAAAAAGAAAGGCCTGCTTGAAAAGTTGGCCCTTGGCTGACATCTGGTCACTCGGCTGGTAAACAGTTCCCTACACTGATATAAAGCATTCCATTAATACTAAGGGTGGCTCACTATGTCTAGACTGCACAAACAAAATGGTATCTGGAATCTTGGTATGCGCTAGGGAGGGGTACCTACGTGAGCATCCCCATGTAAAGCCCGAGGGACTTAGTCTCTAATGAGCTCCCTGATAAACAACGGTTCACACATGTTGTCGTACTCACTGCTAGAGGAATTAAGTATGTCCTGTGCAACTCTAATGGGAAGGAACTCTTGGAAGCTTGTTCCTGGTGTCCTTCCTTCAGACTTTGGTCCTAGAGCCTTTTTAAAAAAAAAAAATGTATTTGACAGACAGCGAGCGAGTGAGTGTAGAAGCAGGGGGAGTGGGAGAGGGAGAAGCAGGCTCCCTGTTGAGCAGGGAGCCCAATGTGGGGCTCGATCCCAGGAATCTGGGATCATTACCTAAGCCAAAGGCAGACACCCAACCAACGGAGTCACCCAGGTGCCCCGACTTCTCCTTTCCTAATGTAAACCTTTAATGATAAAAAAAAAAAAAACTTTCCGCTTAGTGCTGCTATATCTGTATGCCACAAATTTTGATGTATTGTTTTCAGTTTAACTCAATTATCTTTCTGGTATTAATTTCTATTTGATCTGTGTTACCAGAGAAAACACTCTGTTTTTACTTAAGTTTCTTTCCTTCTTTTTTTTTGGCCCAGAATATAGTCTATTTCAACATATATTCTGTGGACACTTGGAAAGACTGTGTGTTCTGCTGCTGTTTGATGAAGTCTACTATAAATATTAGTTAGATCCTGAGAGTTGATGAGTATGTATCTTAGCTGGTTTTTTTTCTATTTCTATGAATTTTTGACAGAGAGTGTTGAAGCCTCCAACTCTAACTGTGGACTTGCTTATTTCTTTTAGTTCTATTAGGTTTTGCTTCTTGTGCTTTGTAGCTGTGTGTGTATGTGTCTATGCGTGTGTACAGGTTTCTATCTTCTTTCTTATTAGTAACAATCATGGCTAGATTTCTTACAATGAAAGGCTACAAAGTGAATCAATAAAAGTAAAGATAAAAGGCACTAGGACCAGGGGTGCCCAGGTGGCCTCAGTCAGTTAAGCATCTGCCTTCGACTCAGATCATGACCCCAGGGTCCTGGGATCGAGCCCCACATCAGGCTCCCTGCTCAGCACAGAGTCTGCTTGAGATTCCCTCTCCCACTCTGACCCTCCTCCTGCTTGTGTGCGTGCTCTCTCTTTCTCTCTCTAAAATAAATAAAATCTTCTAAAAAAGAACAGAAATTAGTAAAATTTTAAAAAAATAGAAAAGCTGAAGTTGGTTCTTCAAAAAACATGTAACAGAAAAGACATAGAGATGACCAACAGATACATTAAAAGATGCTCAACATCACTTATCAGGGAAATGCAAATCAAACTACAATGAGATATCAGCCTATACCTGTCAAATGGCTCAAATAAGAAGATAACAAGTGTTAGTGAAGAAGTGGAGAAAAGAAACCCTTGTGCACTGTTGGTGGGAATGCAAACTGGTGCAGCCACTCTGGAAAACAGTACGGAGGTTCCTTTAAAAATTAAAAATAGAAATACCATATGATCCAATAATTCCACTACTGTATATTTACCCAAAGGAGAAAAAAAAATTAATTAAAAAAGATATATGCACCCCTGTGTTTATTGAAGCATATTTCAAAATAGCCAAGATATGGAAGCATCCTAAGTGTCCATCGATAGATATATATAGACATATATGGATATATATATACAGATATCTACAATGGAATATTAAGCAGCCATAAAAAAGGAGTAAGATCTTGCCATTTGTGACAACACAGATGGTCCTAGAGAGTATTATGCCAAGTGAAATAATTCAGAGAAAGACAAATACCACATGATTCCATTTACATGTGGAATCCAAAAACAGAAAAAAGTGAATCACAGATCTGTACCTCTGAAACAAATAATACATCTATGTTAAAAAAAAAAAAGAAGAAGATAGCAGGAAGGGAAGAATGAAGGGGGGAAAATCGGAGGGGGAGATGAATCATGAGAGACGATGGACTCTGAGAAACAAACTGAGGGTTCTAGAGGGGAGGGGGAAGGGGGGATGGGTTAGCCTGGTGATGGGTATTAAGGAGGGCACGTTCTGCACGGAGCACTGGGTGTTAAACGCAAACAATGAATCATGGAACACTACCTCAAACACTAATGATGTAATGTATGGTGCTTAACATAACATAATAAAAAAAAGAAAAAAAATAAGTAAATAAAAATTTTTAAAAGTGAATAAACGAAAAGCAGAGTAACACCTCTAAATACAGATAACTGATGGCTGCCAGAGGGGGAAGGGGTGGGTAAATGGGCAAAATGGGTGAAGGGGAGTGGGAGATACAGGCTTCCAGTTATGGAATGAAGTCACAGGAATAAAAGGAATAGCATCAATATGGTCAATGATATTGTAATAGCGTTGTATGGTGTCAGATGTAGTGACATTTGTTGTGAACAAAGCATAATGGTATAAAGATACTGAATCACTATGTTGTACACCTGAAACTAATAAACAGTGTGTGGTCAATTATACTCAAATTAAAAATATATATATAAAAATTGATAACCATCGGACTGAGAAATAAAAAGAGACCAGACTCAAATTACCAATATCAGGAATGAAACAGGGTATCATTACAGACCCTGCATACATCAAAAGGACAGGAGAACACTATGAGCAATTCCACATACATAAATTTAACAAGTTTGATGAACTGGACCAATACCCCCAAAAGCACAAAACTAACACAATTCATCAGTATAAAATATATAATTTGAATAACCCTACAACTGTTAAGGAAATTGAATTTGTAATTTAAAAATTCATGAAAAAAATTAAAACTCCTAAAAAAGAAGTTCCAGGCCAAAATAGTTTCACTGAATAATTCTACCAAATACTTAAGAAAGAATTAACACTGATTCTATACAATATCTTCCAGGCATAGAAGAGCGAACACTTCCCAATTCATCAAGACGCTATTAAGGGGCACCTGGGTGGCTCAGATGGTTAAGCGTCTGCCTTTGGCTCAGGTCATGATCTCCAGGTCCTGGAATCGAGCCCCACGTCAGGCTCCCGGCTAAGCGGGGAGTCTGCTTCTCCTCCCTCTGCCTCTCTCTCTGCTTGTGCTCTAACTCTCTCTCTCAAAATGAATAAATAAAATCTTAAAAAAAAGACACTATTACCCTGATAACAAAGTCAGATAAAGGCAGTACAAAATCAGAAACTATGGACCAATTTCCCTCATAAATACAGATGCAAAGATCCTTAACAAATATTAACAAACAGAAAAAAGCAATACATTCAAAGAAGTAACACCACAATGTGATGTTTATTTCAGGAATTTAAAGCTGATTCATACTTGAAAAATAATCATTGCAATTCACCATAACAACACACACACTAAAGAAGAAAGATCACGTGATCATATCGACTAATGCATAAACAGGATTTCACAAAACTCAATGCCAATTCATGATTTTAAAAAACTACCATCTTGGGTGCCTGGGTGGCTCAGTTGGTTAAGCGACTGCCTTCGGCTCAGGTCATGATCCTGGAGTCCCAGGATCGAGTCCCACATTGGGATCCCTGCTCAGCAGGGAGTCTGCTTCTCCCTCTGACCCTCTTCCCTCTCGTGCTCTCTATCTCTCATTCTCTCTCTCTCAAATAAATAAGTAACATTTTTTAAAAAAATAAAAAACTACCATCTCAAAAAGGTGAGAATAAGGGCCACTTCCTCAACCTGATAAAGAACATCTACAATTAATCTACAGCTATCCTTATACTTAAAAATCCACCCAACAGCAAAATATATCTTATTCTCAAGTGCACATTGAACATTTACCAAAATAGATTATATTCTGGGTTATAATACAAGTATATTCAAAAAACCCAAGTTATAACAAAGTACATTCTCTGGCCACAGGGAATTAAATTACAACTAACAGGAGAGGTAGGGGACTGGTGTGGGGTAACTGGGTGATATAATGAACACTGGATATTATATAAGAGTGATGAATCACTGACCTCTACCTCTGAAACCAATAATACAGTATATGCTAATTAATTGAATTTAAATTAAGAAAAATTTGGGGCACCTGGGTGGCTCAGTCAGTTAAGTGGCTGCCTTTAGCTCAGGTTGAACCCCACGTCGGGCTCCCTGCTCAGTGGAGAGCCTGCTTCTCCCTCTCTCTCTGCCTGCTGCTCTGCCTACTTGTGCTTTCTCTGTGTCAAACAAATAAAATCTTTAAAAAAATAAAAATAAATTAAGAAAAATTTTAAAAAAGAAATCAATAACAGAAAGATCTTTAGGAAAATGCTCAGATATTTGGAAAACTAAATAACATACTTCTAAATGGCCCATCGACTAAATAAGAAAATCAAAAGGGAAATCTGAATGTATTTTGAACTGAATGAAGATGAAAACACAACATTTAAAATTTGTGGGATGCTGCTAAAAAGTGATACTTCATGGAAAATTAATAGTAGTAAGTTCTTACCAAAAAAAAAAAGAAAGGTCTCAAATCAGTCATATCATCTTCTATCTTAAAGAATTATTTTTTTAAAAAAGATTTTATTTTTTAAATAAAGAGACAGAGAGAGAGCATGAGCAGGGAGCCTGCTGCGGGACTTGATCCCAGGACCCTGGAATCATGACCTGAGCTGAAGACAGACACTTAACCCACTGAGCCACCGAGGCACCCTATCTTAAAGAATTCTAAGAACAAGAGCAAATACAACCTAAAATAAGTACAACAAAGAAATAATAAACTCCAAACAGAAATCAATGAAATGAATAACTGTTTCCTTGGGAAGATCAGTAAAATTGATAAATCTCTAGCCAAACTAATCAAAAAAAATGAGAAGATACAAATTACCAATATCAAGAACAAGAGAGCTGACATCACTACAGATTTTTACAAAGTTAAAAAGGTTAATGAGGAAATATTATAAAGAAATTTCTGCCAATATATTTGATATCTTCAGTAAAACAAATTCCTTGAAAGACTCAAATTACCAAATCTCACTCAAGAAGAAATCAGTAACATGAATAACACTGTATCTATTAGAGAAATTGAGTATGTAGTGAAAAACCTTGCCACCAAAGAAACTTCCAGGCCCAGTAGTTTCACTGTTTAAATCTACCAAATCTTTAAGGAAGAAATAATATCAATTTAACATAACCTCTTTCAGAAAATTGAAAGGGAGGTTATACTTCTCAACTTAATCTATGAGGCTGGCATTAACCATACTACAAAAACCAGATACAGAAATTATAAGAAAATAAAACTACTTATCAATATCTGCCATGAACATATATGCAAAAATTCTAAACAAAATTTTACCAAATCAAATTCAACAATATATAGTGTTTGCTTCAGCAGCACATATACAGATTCAACAATATATAAAAAGTATAATACATCATAACTAAGAGGGTTTATTCCAAGAATGCACAGACATACAAAAATTAAATCAAATGGATCATACACCTAAATGTAAAACCTAGAACCAAAAACACTTCTAACAGAAAACATAAGAGAAATTATTTGTGACCTAGGTTAAGCTAAGATTTCATTGATATGACACCAAAGCCTCCATAAAAGATAAAATTGATAAACTAGACTTCATTAAACTAGGAACTTGTTTTTTTTTTTTTAAAAAAAGATTTATTTATGTGAGAGCAAGAGAGCAAGCACAATCAAGGGAGGGGCAGAGGGAGAGGGAGAAGCAGACTCCTGGCTGAACAAGGAGCCCAACACGGGGCTCGATCCCAGGATCCCGGGTTCATGGCCTGAGCCGAAGGCAGACGCTTAACCAACTCAGACACCCAGGCACCCCAAAAACTTCTGTTCTTCAAAAAAAATCTATTAAGAGAATGCAAACCCAAACCACAGACTGGCAGAAAATATTTGGAAATCATATATCTGATAAGAGATCTTGTTTACAGAGTAAAGAACTCTCTAACTCAATATTAAGAAAACAACCCAATTTTTTGCATGGGCAAAAGACCTGAACAGACACTTCACATATGTAATGTATATACAAATGTGTGTCTATACATGAACGTATGGTACCTATCGTTTATATATGTGTCAAAACTTACTGAATTGTCCACTTATTTTAAATATATGCATTGAATTTTATATCAATTACACTTCAATAAAGCTTTTTTTTAAAAAAATAAGAGGGCCACCTGGGTGGCTCAGTCGTTAAGCATCTGCCTTGGGCTCAGGTCATGATCCCAGGGTCCTGGGATCGAGTCCCACATCAGGTTCCTTGCTCGGCGGGAAGCCTGCTTCTCCCTCTCCCACTCCCCCTGCTTGTGTTCCCTCTCTCGCTCTCTCTCTGTCAAATAAATAAATAAAATCTTTTTAAAAAATAAAAAATAAGAAAATAAAGGAAATTGGGCATTACTTTGCATAATTGCTAGAGGAGGATGGGAAGGCCAGTTAGAACTGTCATTATGAACTCACTGTCACCTTGCACAGAGATCCCTGGAGATTGCTCTAAAAACACTGTTACATTTCTGGGGAATATACTAAGTACCCCTTTACAGGTAATATCAAAATCTCTGCTCCTTGGAGTTAGTTTCATAAAAAACAAAAGACAAGTTAGCCAAATATGATGAATTCTGAGAATTTGTTATGTGTTAGAAATACAGGGTATATAACTGATTATCCTTGAAGGACTAAGAACGATAAATTGTTATAATGCTAGTAGGCATATAGACATCACTGATCTTCTGGTTTGATAATAACAACCATTTTCTACTTAAGGTTATAAATAATCTACACATAGAAAGTAACCTTTTCATTGAACCCTAATTTTAGGCTACACCTGAAGAACCCGGCTTTGGCTGCAACTATTTGCTTTGCAGTTGAAAAAACCCACTTAGCAATCTAGTTGATCTGGCATTAGAAAGTCCCCCAACCTGTAGCTTTGCCATATGTAACCTTTAAAGATATGGATCTCGTAAAGTATTGTGTGTGTGTGTGTGTGTGTGTGTGTGTGTGTGTGTGTGTGTTATGTGGCCATCCTATTTACGGTTGTTAGACTTCAGTTCACAAACTAGCAGCTTAATGAGAATCCCACAATCGTAGGATTTAGAGCTAGAAGGAACCTTAAAGTTTATTTATTCAAACCTTCTCCACCCCCACATTTACAGAAGCACTGGAGGCTTTGGTTTTCTATTGTTGCTCTAACACATTATCACAAATTTAGCAGCTTAAAACACCCATTTATTGGGGCACCTGGATGGCTCAGTCGGTTAAGCACCCGACTCTTGGTTTTGGCTCAGGTCACGATCTCAGGGTCGTGGGATGCATGCTCAGCGTGGCGTCTGCTTGAGATTCTCTCTCTCCCTCTGCCCCTCCCCTCACTCATGCGCTCTCTCTCTAAAATAAATAAATAAAATCTTAAAAAAAAACACACCCGTTTATTATTTCACAATTCCGTAGGTCAGAAATCTAGGCAGGCTCACGTGGGAATTGTGCTTAGGGTGTCAAAAGGCCAAGTCAAGGTATTGGCTGGCCTGGGCTCTTACCTGGGGGCTTTAGAGGAGAATTTCCTTCTAGGGTTATTCAGGCATTGGCAAAAATCAGTTCTGTAAGGCTGTGGGAACTGAGGTCTCATTTCCTTACTGGCCTTCAAATGGGATTTGTTCTCAGCTCCTAGAGGCCGCCTGAATTCCCTTTGACCAGTGTTTGTGCTTTGAATGTATCTGACTTCACTCTCTGCATACCTCTTCTGCTTTTAAGGGCTCATGTGATTATACTGGGCACACCCAGATAATCAAGGATAACACCCTTATTTTATATTCAACTGATTAATAGCTTTAGTTACATATACATAATCCCTTTTGCCATGTAAGGTAACACATTAATACTTCCAGGAATTAGGATATGGATGGACCTTAAGGGCCATTATTCTGCTTTTCACAGGCCCTGAGAAGCTAAATGACTTGTCTGAGGTCATTCAGTTAGTAGCAAGGACTCATTCCAATACACCTCACGTTGCCTCTTGCTGACATGTACTCACTGCTCATGCTAAATAGCATTTTAGTAATCATCACTTCAATGCCTGTAAATGGCTCAGAGTTAGTAAAATTGTCCTGTAATTTACTCTAAGGCACAGCTCACAACTGCACAATAAATGAGCAAGTGATGCTCACAAAACTGCTTAAGAAGCTAAATGTAGCATCTCAATCATGTCCAGTACTACTAGCCTTATATAAAATGGTGAACATGAATTCTATTCTGTAGACACATGGCTCAACTTGAAATGATAAAATATTAGTTTCAATACTTCTTCAAAAGTAATAATAGCCAAAGTCTATTGAATGCTTATTATGTCCCAGGAATATTACACAAATTAATTTAATCCTCAGACGTACAGCTATGTTCCTTCTATACACAATTTGTTGAGGGTTTTGTATCATGAAAGGATATAAATTTGTCAAACACTTTTTCTGCATCTCTTGGGAGAATGATTTTTTGTGCAGTTGAGATACAATGTTATATTAGTTTCAGATGTACAATATAGTGATTCAACAGTTATATACATTACAAAGTGATCACCATGCTAAATCTAGCTACCATCTATCACTATACTACATACATACTACATATTACGAACTATATTCACTGTGACAGACATTGTATCCCTGCGTCTCATTTATTTTATAACAAAAGTTTGTATACTTTAACCCCCTTCACCTATTTTGCCTATCCCTCACATAAAATCATGATTTTTATCTTTCACTCTATTAGTGTACTATATCAATCACATTTATTGCTTTGCATATAGTGAGCCATCCTTGCATCCCAGGGATAAGTCCCACTTGGTAATGCTGTTTAACCATTTTAATGTGTTGTTGAATTCGGTTTGCTAATATTTTGTTGCAAATGTTTGCATATATATTCATCAAGAGTACTGGTCTATACAAATGCCCTATGATTTCACTCATACATGGAATTTAGGAAACAAAACAGATGAACATATGGGAAGGGGGGAAAAAGAGAGAGAGAATAACAATAGAGAACAAACTAAGGGTTGATGGAGGGAGGTGGGTGGGGGATGGTCTAGATGGGTGATGGGTATTAAGGAGGATACTTGTTATGATAAGCACTGGGTGTTATATAAAAGTGATGAATCACAAATTCTACCCCTGAAACACACTACATGTTAACTAACTAGAATTTAAATAAAAATTTGGGGGAAAAAAATATTGGTCTATAGTTTTCTTACAGTGCCCTCACCTGGCTTTGTTATCAGGGTAATGCTGGCCTCATAAAATGAGTTTGGAAGTATTCCCTCCTCTTCAGTTTTTTGGAAGAGTTTGAGAAGGACTGGCATTAATTCTTTGAATGTTTGGTAAAATTCACCAGTCAAGCCATCTGATCCCTGGCATTTCTGTGTTGGGAGGTTTTTGATTACTGATCCAATCTCCCTACTCATTACTTTCTGTTCAGATTTTCTATTTCTTCCTAATTCAGTCCTGGTAGGGTGTCTGTTTCTAAGATTTTATCATTTCTTCTAGTTTATCCAATTTGTTGGCATGTAATTGTTCATAATATTCTTATACTCCTTTATATTTGTGTGATGTCAGATGTAATGTCTCCTCTTTCATTTCTGATTTTAATTTGAGTCTTCTCTTTTCTTAGTCTAGTTAAAGTTGTATCAATTTTATCTTTTAAAAAAACGACCTCATTTCATTGATCTTTTCTATTGTTTTTCTGGTCTCTATTTCATTTATTTCTTCTCTGATCTTCATAGCTTCCTTTCTTCTGCCAACTGAGCTTAGTTTGCTTTTCTTCTAGTTCCTTGAAGTATAAAGTTAGGTTGTTTATTTGAGATCTATTTTCTTAATATGTGCATTTATTGCTATAAACTTCCCTCTCAGAACTGCTTTTGCAGCATCCCACAGAATTGGGGGTGTTGTTTCCATTTTCATTTGTTTTGAGATATTATTTCCCTTTTGATTTCTGCTTTGACCCATTAGCTGTTTCAGAGTGTGTTGTTAATTAAACACTCCTGTTGAAAATTTGTAGATTTTCCTTCTTGCCTCTTCTTGCTGACTTCTAGTTTCATTCCATTGTGAATGGAAAAGATACTTGGTATGATTTCAATCTTCTCAAATTTGCTAAAACTTATTTTATGATATTCTCTATCCTGGAGAATATTCCATGTGCACTTGAGAAGAATGTGTATTCTGCTGCTGTTGGATGGAATGTTCTTCTATAAATGTTTATTGGGTCCATTTGGTCTAACATATGGTTCAAGTCCAAAGTTTCCTTGTAGATTTTCTGTCTGGCTTGCTGAAAGTGGGGTACTGAAGTCTGCAACTATTATTTTTCATTTTCTTTCATTTTCATCACTTCCCTCAATTTCCTATACTGGAATCTCTGAGAGTAAGATTCCTTATTTGTATAGTTTATGGCAAGAACTTACTTGATAGTTCATGGCTTTACTGTGGAAATTTTTTTAAAAAGATAGGTTCTGAAGACAGTGTGGGGCTGGCAAATTAGTTACTAACATGGTTGAAAAAAAGCAAAAACAGCAAAAGGCAGTACAATAACTCAAAGCAATATAATTTTAATGCCAAATATGTAGGCAAGAATATTTTTATCTTTATAAATCATCTACTTTCTAGGCCCTCTTTGGAGACATCAAAATATTCTGTTTGTATTTATTTCATAATTATGAGCTATTCTTCCCCATTAGGCAGTGATCTTCTTGAGACCAAGGACTATATATTATTTAATTTCTGTATCTTTAATGCCCAGCAACAAAATAACTGATACACTGTAGGAACTCAGGTGGGAAAGAATGCATTCCTGCTACTATCAACCTAATTCAGGTTCTTATCACTTCATATGTGAGCTACCTGTGATGATTCTTATTTGATTTTCCTACTTCTAATCTCACCCCTCTCAACTTCTTGCATATGTTTCTATTAGCATGTCACTACCCTCTTTGAAAACCTTCAGTGGATCCTTATTTGCCTATATCATAAAGTCCTTTAACTTGATTTTCAAGGATTTTCACAAATGACCCCAATTTACCTAACTTTATATCTCATTACAGCTTTTATATAAAATGCATCCTATAGCCTCTCGGATCCATTAATCATATTCTGAACAGATTATGTCATCTCCCTATCTACTGGCTACAAATGTCCTTACTTCTCCTTTCCACTTTACTAAATTCTCTCCCATTTTCAAAGCCCAGCTGAAGTCTCACCTTCAAAGAACCCTTTCTGATGTTCCCAGTCCATTAATGATCTAGGCCTCTGCTGAATTCCTATACTAATTTGCTAGTTATCCTCATTTTCTATGCCCTATCTTATATTGTTATCTTTATACATATGCTTTTTTCCAATAAGACTTATAAGTTCCCTAAAAGAAGTTCCTATGCCTTCCACATGCTGCTCTTTACATACAAGATACTAAATTGGACTAAATTACTGTCTCTAAACCTGCCTTGTGCTCACATTTTTGCTCACTCTAATCTTCCTGCCAGAAATTCCTATTCATTCACCTATGCTGATCTACATTTTCTAAGTCCCCGTCTCCTCCATTTAGCATTCTCTGATCAATAGAGCCCACAGTAATCTTTCACCCCCTCCTCTAAATTCACATAGGATTTATCACTATATCATGCATTTCTCATGTCCTGCATTTTACTGTCAGTTGACTAATCATATATATGCTTAACTTGCTACAGCAGACTGTAAATTCATTAGAGGAAGGTCTGTTTCTTATATTTTTTTAAGCTCCAACCAGACTCCAGAGAACATGTTGCACCAGGCACAATTTTTGTTGATAAAATGTACTTAAATGTATCCAATGTGCTAAGGAAAATTGAACTCTTGTCTCCAAGAAGCAATCAACCTTAAAAAAATCCCTTTAATTCCTCTTCCCATCTCAAACACCCAAAAAACCAACCCTCCCCCCCGCCAGGGGGGCAGAAAAACACATAAACCATCTATCCAAACCAAATACAGTGAAGATGCAAGAACAGAGTATATATTCTGTACCAACTTCCTTTCCTACAGACTGGAACTATTTTTTTCTAATAAACTCATTAACAATTTTTATTAAAACAAAAAATTCTAATGGATGCCCTACAAAGTATGTTGTATGGGTATCTGACCTGAAATGGGAAAGGAGACGAAAGAACCATGGTGATAATTCTTACCAACAGTCAACTTTGACAGTGGCTGTTAGATGAGAATATCCATGTAAGCATGATTAAATTAAATCCCAGGAGCCAGTGGATGTTTGCTTTTACTTCTTAGTGTCTGGTGATAACCTTTTAGATCCATCCCAGGAAGGAATTAGTGTTGAGAGTATTAGGTCTTCAATATTATATCTGCCTCTTTCCCTGGATTTTCAGGATATTATCTCACTCATCTCAGCATGCCGTTTCTGCAAGCCACTCAATTACTTGTTATTATATTATCAGAAGAATAAATTTCATTTAAACATATGATTTAAAAAATATGCTGCATTCCTGGGGCGCCTGGGTGGCTCAGTTGGGTTAAACGCCTGCCTTCAGTTCAGGTCATGATCCCAGGGTCCTGGGATCGAGCCCTGAGTCAGGCTCTCTTCTCAGTAGGGAGTCTGCTTCTCCCTCACTCTCTCCCTCTGCTCATGTGTCCCCGCCAAATAAATAAATAAATAATATGCTGCATTCCTAAATATGACTATACTGTATTTTAGAGCCAAAAACTTTTTGGAGGTAAGTCATTTTTATTTTTAATGTTAAGTCTATGGAAAAATACTATTTACTATATCAGATTTTCTCTAAACAGAAGTTTTCTAGAATTCATTTAATGTGTAGAATTGAGAGAGCTCTAAAACATTTAATTGTAATATTCAACAGTGAATTCAAAAACTATTAATAAAACAACATCAGGTCTTATATAACAGGAAGGTTGGGACAAAGTGGTTAACCTGCAAGGCTTTCCGTTCCCTTTTTTATTTTTTTTACTTGATGAGACTAAACAAACTGCTTTCCTTATATCTAATTCTGACTTCCAAAAATTCCGATCTTGACTTCAGAAACCTGATTTTGCTTTTCTCTACTCTTGACTTTAGTTTGGCAATGTCAATCTGATCTCCTACAATCTTGTTTGTATTTTTATGTTACATTGACTTTTCTAGATCACTTTATCTCAAGGTTTCTGACTCTATCTTTGTAGTCTTGTTCCAATTCAAAATCTCTTAGTTTGATTATTTGATTTGATATTCTTTTCAGTGGTATGAACAGTAACTGATTAATCCTAAAAGGAAGGGTTCTGAGCCATTTTACCAATAACAAGATATCTTAAGTGTAAGATTAGATATGATCTTTTTTCTTTTTATTTTTTTAAAATTTTATTTATTTATTTGATAAGAGAGACACAGCGAGAGAGGGAACACAACTGGGGGAGTGGGAGAGGGAGAGGGAGAAGCAGGCTTCCCGCTGAGCAGGGAGCCCGATGTGAAGCTCGATCCCAGGACCCTGGGATCATGACCTGAGCCAAAGGCAGACGCTTAACAACTGAGCCACCTAGGAACCCCAGATATGATCTTTTTTTCTTTTAAAATTTTTATTATAGTCATGGTATGTTTATAGAATAAAAAATAAAATAGATAAAAATTTTGAAAAGAAAGAATTAAAGCTCAAGGTGAGAAGATGTAATAGTAACTTAGTTGTTGCAAAAGAGTTCAGGACCCCCAGATTTATAAATGAGACTTTTAAGTTATAGAAGTCTTTAATAAATTACATACAGAAAACTGAAGGGGTGATGAAGACTGAAGAAGGAAAACTTTGATTTTTTTTAAAGATTTTATTTATTTATTCATGAGAGACAGAGAGAGAGAGAGAGAGGCAGAGGGAGAAGCAGGCTCCCAAGCAGCAGGGAGCCCAATGTGGGACTCGATCCCAGGATCCTGGGATCATGACCTGAGCCGAAGACAGACGCTTAACCATCTGAGCCAACCAGGCGCCCAAAACTTTGATTTTTTTAAAGAGAGCAACAGACTCCCTAACGTGGCTACTCAATGTGTGGTCCACAGACAAACATCATCAGCATCACGTGGAAAGCTTAATAGAAATGCAGATCTCAAGCCTCACCCCAGACCTACTGAATTAGAATCTCTATCTTAACAAGATCTTGAGCTATTCATATACACATTAAAATCTGAGAAGCATTAACATAAAACAGCAAGAATTTGTTCAGAAAAAGGCATGCCAAATTAATCTTATTTTGTCTTCTGACAAGTTTACTTAAATGATAAAGTCAGAGAGTAAACAGACATAATCTAACAATTTCAGGAAAAATCACTCATAATAACAGAATATCAAGCCATCTAACTGCTTTTGTATAATTTAAAGCATATGGTCTTCCTTTATTATACCACAACATATTACCAGGATCTCCTAAGTGTGTCACCTAGAATTGTCTGCACACTAACTTCTAATGAAGCTTGACTAGAAAAGGTGAAATTAAAAAAAAAAAATCACTTGAGAGACATGGTATTTCCATCCATTTATCAATGTATTCAAAATGTTATCCTTACATCAAGGTGCATCATCAGAAGCCTAGGTCTATACAACATTAGCTTACAGTACATAGCAGAACTGCATTCACTTTCTAAGTTAATGTTCTGCACACTTAGCTTTTATTGCTAAAACAAACTTCTCTATATAAAATATATTTATGCTTTTGCTATAAAATTATCATTGTCCATTATATAATGCAACTTCCTATACTGTCTACAGATGCCAAGTGTGTAACATAAATGAGTGAAACAGACTATAAGAAAAAGCAACTGCCAGATATATAATGAAACATTATTATTTTTTAAGGATTTTATTTATTTATTTGACAGAGAGAGAGAGACAGTGAGAGAGGGAACACAAGCAGGGGGAGTGGGAGAGGGAAAAGCAGGCTTCCTGCAGAGGAGGAAGCCCAATGCGGGGCCAGATCCCAGGACCCCAGGATCACGACCTGGGCCAAAGGCAGACGCCCAATGACTGAGCCACCCAGGCGTCCCTGAACCTTATTATTAACTGAAAAATGGTATAGCATTGTTAACAACATAGTACAAACAGGTAAGAAAATAGAAGCTATACTTTAAATTTGAAATTTAAAAATAAAAACACTTAATTTATCAAATTTTCCTTTTGAAATTGATTTCTCTGTTGATTGGGAAATAGAAACGTGAAACTTTTCTATACCAATATGTCAACAACCACCTGGGCTGACAGGGAAACGTAGATGCCCACATGAAAATTTGGGTACTGTTATCAAGAGATGTCAGTTGGAAAGTGGAATGAATGAATGGCATCTGACCAAAAGCAATTAATGTCCACATCTGATATGCCTAAGTTGTCTAATTAGAATTCAATACCACATTATACTACAGTTCAATTTGTAGTTCTTCTTTCACATTAGTAGTATTAATTGAGAAAGGCAAAATAAATAGTTTTTCATTATCATAATGTTGGAAATGACAAAACATTTTACGAATTCAATCTTTGAATATGTAGTTTAGGTAATCACTTCTATCTCTGGAAGCCAATTTAAGCATAGAGAAGTGAGTCAGATTACTCTTTTGCCAAATGAGTTTCCCAAAGAAATTACTTCACTAAGAACATATGAATTACAATTTTCATTTCTGTAATTACTTATGAATGCATTTGCAGAGAGAGAGAGATTCAGAGTGTTTATATGGGTTGTCATAGTCACCAAAGAGGTCAAGTCTTTGAGCTGAGGCAGAAATTTTCTCGTGGATGACATGAACAAGTTGAATTCTTTCAACAGTTCAAAAAATATCTCTTTATTTAGCACCTTGTCATGAATGCTGTGTTGCATCATACAGATCTCCCCTTCAGGACTGAAGTATTTATTTCCAGATGGCTCTTTAGGAATTACCCTGAAGAGAGCCATCTTATCCAAGATTATGCCCCCTTTCCAGGGCAGGTGGGATCCAAGACTACTCAACACCAGGCTACAAGACATAGCCATCTTATTCTAATGGAAACAATTCTGAAGGACCATCCCAGCTTCAGAGTTCCCGGTGGGGTAAGCTGAGGCCTTGCAACTCTACATTAGCCCAATTTCTCCCTTTACCTAGTCCAGCGTCCTTTTCTTCCTCCCCTCATAGGCACTGATCCTAAGAGCACCCCTTAATAAACTATGTGCACACTAAACACCGTCTTAAAGTCGGCCTTCAGGACAACCCAACCTTTAACAGCACCTCATCCAATAAGCCCCCTAACCTCCAAGAAATAGATGCAACTACTGTATTATGCATCAAATTTACCCAACAAAGCAATAATCTCTGTTGAAGCCACAGAAGAATATCCATCCATACGTGTATTATTAACACATCCACATGTTTGAGTTTTAGCTTTTTAGCACAAAGTGCTTCCTGGTAAATTATACAATTAATAGACATCTTACACTCTTAAAAAACACCTCAACCTTGTATTTAAATTTCAAATCAAGATTTATTTTAATAACTAACTATTGCAGAAATATCTTCTGTAGTCACACAAATTATGTTGACCAATCAATACTAAACTTGTAAAACACAGCAACAGTGTTCAAAAGTTCTGTCATATCAAAATTCTCATTGACACCACAAATAAATATGCTTTACTGGGCACTATTACATCTGTCTATGCAACAACAACAAAGAACAAATAACCCCCCTGGGGCGCCTGGCTCAGTCGTTAAGCGTCTGCCTTCAGCTCAGGTCATGATCCCAGGGTCCTGGGATCGAGGCCCACATCAGGCTCCCTGCTCAGCGGGAAGCCTGCTTCTCCCTCTCCCACTCCCCCTGCTTGTGTTCCCTCTCTCGCTGTGTCTCTGTCAAATAAATAAATAAAATCTTTAAAAAAAAAAAAAAAAGAAGAAGAGATAACCCCTTTTAAAGCAACCCGTCCAATAAATTACCAACCATATCTTCAACATGCCAAACAACAGCATTTCGGATTAGATTTGCATTTGAAACTTAAGAACACATCTTGTGCCTCTCTCAATAGATACTTTTTTGTAACCTGTCATCTGTAAAAGTGTTTGACTCCTGGGCAATCTTTTTCCTTAACATATAGCTATAAAATTGCACTTTATAACAGGATTGCTTATTTTATTCAGTTAAGTTTTCATGACATCACTTTTCTGTACACTAGCCATAGTTTCTCCTTTATTTCGCTTTATAATGAGCTTGTAAGTTGTATTTACTTGACACAGACACACTTTGTATATTAAACACACCAGAATCTTTTATTTCCATCACAAAGAAATTTGTTCTCTTATTTTTGTGAAATGCCCTCTCAGTCTAGCTTACATTCTCTCACTTTTAAAAAAGAGATGTGGGTGCCATAAACATTTAGTTTCCCCTTATATCTGCTCTATGACTAATAACAACACAAAAAAAAGACAAGTGACAACTTGACACACAGGATAAGGTAGAAAATAAGGAAGTGTGTGGACTATGTTAAACTGGAGAATACATGCCCCAATGTCTAACGGTGGCAATGGCCACTTAGCTCCAAATGATTGTTGCTTAGCAGGAATACTGACCAAATGTTTCCAGATTTTTCAAGAGAAGTCAGAAATCCAGATTTTTATTTAAAATTGTTAAATATTGGCAATTAATTCATCTTTATGCAACACATTTCTGGCCATATCCAGCTCATGGTCCACCGATTTGTAAACTCTGCTATGCGATAAATTCCTTTAGAATGTAGAATTGGGGAGAAAAGTTTGTCAGTCTTAAATACAACATTCAGGAAATGAGGGACAAAAAAAAAACACTATGAGGTGTATATATAAAACAAACAATAAAATATAACAAAAGCCCCTCCTTATAAGTAATTTCTTTAAATGTAAATGGATGAAACTCCAATCACAGGACAGAGATTGGAAGAATGGATAGATATAATCCAACTATATACTGTCCAGGAGAGACTCACTTTAGATTCAAAAACACAAACAGGTAGAAAGTGAAATGATAGAAGATATTCCATACAAACAGTAACCAAAAGTGAGCAGGGGTGGTTATAATAAAACTGACTTTAAATTTAAAAAGTTACAAAAGACAAAGAAAGACATTATGCATTAATTAAAAACCCAATACAGCAAGAAGATATAACAATAATAGCAGACCATCAATTTAAGAGAATTGAAAGTAAGAGAGCGCTCTACAATAATAGTTGGAGACTTCAAGACCTCTTCTCAAAAATGGATAGAACCGGACAAAAGTAAGAAATAGAGGACTTTAACAACACAATAAACCAAGAGACATATACAGCACAGTCTACCCAATAACAGAATACACATTCTTCTCAAGGGCACATGGAACATTTTCCAGGATAGACCAAATGTTAGGCCACAAATTTAGTCTCAGTAGATTTGATTTCACTTATTTATTTGTTTGTTTGTTTGTTTATACAGAGAGAGAGCAAAAGCAGGGCAGAGGGCAGAAGGAGAGAGAGAATCTTAAGTAGCCTCCATGCCCACTGCAGAGCACAATGTGGGGGTCGATTTCATGACTCTGAGATCATGACCTGAGCTGAAATCAGGAGTCAGAAACTCAACTGACTGAGCCACCCAGGCACCCCTCAATAGACTTAAACAACCAATGAAATGAAGAAGAAATCACAAGGGAAATTAGAAAAAACTTAAGACTGAATGAAAATGAAAATACAACCTACCAAAGCTTACAGGAAACAAAAAAAGCCATGCTAAGGGAGAAATTTATACCTATGAATGCTTACATTCAGTAACAAGAAAGATCTCAAATCAACAACCTAATTTTACAACTAAGGGAATAGGCAAAAGAAGAACAAACGAACCACAAAACTACCAGAAGGAAGGAAATAATAAAATTAGAGCAGAAATAAAAGAAATAGAGACTAGAGTAACATTAGAAAAAAATCAATGAAACTAAGAGTTGGTTTTTTGAAGAGATAAACAAAAGTGACAAATTTTTAGCTAGATTAAGAAGAAAAGAAGACGTGAATAAAATCAGAAATGAAAGAAAAGAAATTACAACTGATGCCTCAAAAATTAAAATAATTATAAGGGACTACCATGAAAACTTATATACCAAATTGGATAACCTAGAAGAAATGCATGATTTCCTAGAAACACAACCACCTACGAAGCCTGAATCATTAAGAAATAGAAAACCCGACAGACCTATAACTAGCAAAGACATTGAAGCAGTAATCAAAAATCTCCCAACAAAGAAAAGCTCAGGATTAGATGGCTTTACTCCCAAATTCTACCAAATATTTAAAGAATAAATGCCAGTCCTTCTCAAACTCTTCCAAGAAATTAGAGAAGGGAACACTTTGAAATTTATTTAATGAAGCCAGAATTACCCTGATATCAAAACAACAAAAAAGAAAATACCAATGGCATTTTTCACAGAAGTAGGACAAGAATCCTAAAACTTATATAGAACTACAAATAACCCTGAATAGCCAAAGCAATCTTGAGAAAGAAGAGCAAAGTTGGAGGGTATCATGCTCCTGGATTTCACACTATACTACAAAGATACAATAATCAAAACAGTATAGTACTGGTATGAAAACACACACATAGATCAAAGGAATAGAGCAGACCACCCAGGAATAAACCCACACATATATATCATCCTCAATGGGGAAAAACTGAGAGCTTTTCCTTTATAGTCAGGAACAGGACAGGATGTCCACTCTTACCACTGTTATTTAACATAGTACTGGAAGTCCTAGCCTCAGCAATCAGACAACACAAAGAAATAAAAGGCATCCAAATCAGCAAGGAAGATGTCAAACTTTCACTATTCGCAGATGACATGATTCTCTATGTAAAAAACCTGAAAGACTCTACCAAAAACTGCTAGAACTGATACACAAATTCAGCAAAGTTGCAGGATATAAAATCAACATACAGAAATATGTTGCATTCCTATACACCAATAATGAAGCAGCAGAAAGAGCAATCAAGGAACTGATCCCATTTACAATTGGACCAAAACCCATAAGACACCTAGGAATAAACCTAGCCAAAGAGGTAAAAGATCTGTATTCTGAAAACTATAAAACCCTGATGAAAGAAATTGAAGATGACACAAAGAAATGGAAAGACATTCCATGCTCACAGATTGGAAAACAAATACTGTTCAAATGTCTATACTACCCAAAGCAATCTACACATTTGATGCAATCCCTATCAAAATACCAACAGCATTCTTCCCAGAGCTAGAACAAACAATCCTAAAATTTGTATGGAACCACCAAAGACCCCAAACAGCCAAAACAATCTTGATAGAGAAAAACAAAGCTGGAGGCATCATGATTCCAGACATCAAGCTATATTACAAAGCTGTAGTGATCAGGACAGTATGGTACTGGCACAAAAACAGACTTAGATCAATGGAACAGAACAGAAAACTCAGAAATGAAGCCACAACTATATGGTCAACTAATCTTCAACAAAGCAGGAAAGGATATCCAATGGAAAAAAGACAGTCTCTTCAACAAATGGTGTTGGGAAAACTGGACAGTAAAATATAGAAGAGTGAAACTGGACCACTTTCTTACACCATACACAAAAATAAATTCAAAATGGATGAAAGACCTAAATGTGAGACAGGAAACCATCAACATTCTACAGGAGAGCATAGGCAGCAACCTCGTTGACTTTAGCCGCAGCAACTTCCTACTAGACATGTCTATGGAGACAAGAGAAACAAAAGCAAAAATGAACTACTGGGGCTTCATCAAGATAAAAAGCTTCTGCACAGCGAAGGAAAATATCAATAAAACTAAAAGGCAGCTTACATAATGGGATAAGATATTTGCAAATGACATGTTTGATAAAGGGTTAGTATCTAAAATCTATAAAGAACTAACCAAACTCAACACCCAAAAACAAATAATCCAGTTAAGAAATAGGCAAAAGACAGGAATAGACAGACACTTTTCCAAAGAAGACATCCAGATGGCTAACAGATACATGAAAAGATTAAAAGATTCTTAACATCAACTCACCATCAGGGAAATACAAATCAAAACCATGATGAAATACCACCTCACGGGACACCTGGGTGGCTCAGTCAGTTGGGCGTCTGCCTTCAGCTCAGGTCATGATCCCAGAGTCCTGGGATCGAGTCCCGCATCGGGCTCCCTGCTCAGCGGGGAGCCTGCTTCTCCCCCCTCTGCCTGCTCTGCCTGCCACTCCCCCTGCTTGTGCTCTCTCTCTCTCTGACAAATAAATAAATTAAAAAAAAAAAAGAAATACCACCTCACACCAGTGTGAATGCCTAAAATTAACAACCCAAGAAACAACAGGTGTTGGCGAGGATGTGGAGAAAAGGAAACACTCTTACACCATTAGTGGGAATGCAAACTGGTCCAGCCACTCTGGAAAACAGTACGGAGGTGCCTCAAAAAGTTAAAAATAGAACTACCCTATGACCCAGGAACTGCACTACTAGGTATTTACCCAAAGGGTACAAAAATACTAATTCGAAGGGGCACATCCACCCCAATGTTTATAGCAGCATTATCAACAATAGCTAAATTATGGAAAGAACCCAAAGGTCCATCAATGGATGAGTGGATAAAGAAGATGTGGTATATATATACAATGGAATATTACCAAGCCATAAAAAAGAATGAATCTTGCCATTTGCAAGGATGTAGATGGAGCTACAGAGTATTGTGTAAGTGAAGTAAGTCAGAGAAAGACAAATACCATGATTTCACTCATATGTGGAGTTTAAGAAACAAAACAGATGAACGTGTAGGAAGGGAAAAAAAAGAAAGGGAAGCAAAACATAAGAGACTTTTAACGACAGAGAACAAACTCAGGGTTGATGGAGGGGTGGTGGGTGGGGGATGGGCTAAACAGGTGATGGGTATTAAGGAGGGCAGTTGTTGTGTTGAGCACTGGGTGTTGTATATAAGTGATGAATCATTAAATTCTACTCCTGAAACCAATATTACACTATATGTTAACTAATTAGAGTTTAAATAAAATTTTGAAGAAAAAAATTAGAAAAAAAAGAAACTGTGTGGTCCAGAAACCTAAAGTATATACTATCTTGTCCTTTAAGAGAAAGTTTGGTACTGTGAATTGGATGAAGACAGCTGGAATGCCTATAAAATTTGAAGATAACATAAACTGGGAAGAGTAGTTAAATACATCACATGATAGAATTAAAATTCACAGGATTAGAACTAAAAAAAATAGGCTATAACAATCAGGTTGAAACTTAATAGCTTATAAAATATGTGTGGGATAATAGAAAATATATATTGATCTCTGCCCCTGGTTCCTAGCACAGAGATCTAAAACCCTTGTCATTTCCTAAGTGATAAGAACACTAGGAGCATCTCTTGTTCCAATATTTGTTTTTTACCCCATCCCTGACAGAGCTCCTAAAACTCCTATAAATTCCTAAGTGATAAGAGCTCTAGCAGCATCTTTTGTTCTACTGAGGTTACTCTGGATGGCTCCTGGATGGGGGTTGATCACCAGAATGACCAAGCCATGATTAGAAGCTTGGAATTTTCAGCTCCACCCCAAATCCTTCAGAGAAGAGAGAAGGACTGGAAATAGAATTAGTAATTGATCGTGCTTACGTGAGGAGGTCTCCATAAAACCCCAATAGTGCAGAGTCCAGAGAGCTTCCAAGCTAGTAAACGTATTCACACCAGGAGGGTACCACATCCCAACTCCATATGGACAGAAGCACCTGTGCACAGAATTCTCCCAGACCTCACACCCTATGTATCTCTTCATCTGGCTATTCATCTGTATCCTTTATCACGTCCTTCAACAAACTGGTAAACATAAGAAGTGTTTCCCTGAGTTTTGTGAGCTAATCTAACAAATTAATTGAACCTGAGGAGGGGGGTGTTAGAACCTCTGATCTATATCCAGTTGGTCAGAAACATACGTGATAACCTGGGCTTGCAACTGGCTTCTGAAGTATGGGGGGGGGCAGTCTTGTGAGACCAAGCCCTTAAACTGTGGGATCTGATGTTATCTCCGGGTAGACAGTGTCAGAATTGAGTTGAATTGCAGGACACCCAACTAGTGTCACAAAGAATTGCTTGGTGTAGGGAAAAACCTCCACATGTTTACTGACAAGAAGTGAAATGTTTTGTGTGAGTAGTAAAGGATACTCACAGCGAAGAAATATACACGGGAAAAACACACAGTAGGAAAGAACTAGGTTTTTTCCTTTTAGTGTAGCCACTGGGTACTTATTCAATCACAAAAGTAAAGGATATTGAATTCAGAGATAAGAGCAACTGATATTGTAAAGATCTAGTTTTCTAAGCCCAGTAAATTCACTATGTGATGTGGCTGTGAGAAAAGAGCTAATCTTAACATTGGCTTCATTAAAAGAAACATAGGCTCTAGAACAGTGCTGCCCAGCTGAACTTCCTATGATGTTGGAATTGTTCTCTACCTGCGCTGTTCAGTAAGCTATAGCCACTCACCACACATGGTTAATGAAACCTGATGTATCTAGTGTGACTGAGGTACTAAATTTTTTTTATTTTGTTTAATTTTAGTTAATTTAAATTTAAATAGCTATATGTGGCTTGCTACAATACTGCATAGTGCAGGTTTAGAACATTTAGAACATTAAAAAGTAGGTATTGTTGGTTAGACCACATCTGTAGTATTATGTTCATTTCCAGTTACTATACTTACAAACTAGAAGTGACTGACCAATATTAAGGAACAATGTTAGAATGAAGTGGGGAAGAACTGTCAAGTAAAAGATTTTGATGTTACCGCATGGCAGAACTAGCAGCCTTAGAAATTACTGGAAAATATTATCAGTTGTATATAAGAAAAAATTGTGTGTTCCAGCTTTGTAGAAACATAATAATCATTTCTCATCCAAGAAGTCATGTCAGGTAGGAGACTGGTGTGCAACAATGGTTGGTAAGCTATAGCTTGCAGGCCAAATCCAACCAGCCACCTGTTTTTGTAAATAAAGCTTTATTAGAACACAGTTGCTTCCATTTATTTACAGATTTTCTGTGACTTTCCCTGTAAGAGCAGAGTAAAGGAAGTGTCACAGAGAATTTATGGTTTACGAAGGCTAAAATACTTACCACCTGGCCCTTTACAGAAAATGTTTACTAACCTAAAATAGTGATTCTCAGAACCACTTAGAGGAACTAATAAAGAATAGACGTGTGGACTTGTTGGATTAAGGCAGGGCCTGATCTCTATATTTTTAAAAAGTTCCCTACTGATCATTTTGTATAACAGTTTTATTGAGGTATAATTCCCATACCACAAAAGCATCCATTTAAAGTACACAATTCAATGGTTTTTAGTATATTCACAGAGTTGTACAACCATCACCCAATTTTAAAACACTTTTATCACATCAAAAAGAAATGCCATACCCATTAGCAGTCTCTCCCCATTTTCCCCAAGTCTCACAGCCCTAGGCAACCACTAATCTACCTCCTGTCTCTATAAATGTACCTATTCTGGAAATATTATATAAATGGAATGATATAATATATGATCTTTGTGACTAGCTTCTTTCACTTAGCATAATGTTTTTAAGGTTCATCCATGTTGTAACATATATCAGTACTCTGTTTCTTTTTCTTAAATTTTTAAAGGTTTGAATTCTAGTTAGTTAACAGTGTTATATTAATCTCAGGTGTACAATATAGTAATTCAATAGTTCCGTACATCACTCTTTATTGCCAAATAATATTCCATGCTATGGGTATACCACATTTTGTTTACCTATTCATCAGTTGATAGACATTTTTAATTGTTTCCACATTTGAGTATTAAGAATAACGTTGTTATGAACATTCACATGTTAAGTGTTTTATGGACATACATTTTCTATTTAACTCAGGAATGGATTTGTTGGGTCATATGGTAACTCTCCATTTAACTTACTGAGGAACTAAGAGACTGTTTTAAAAGCAGCTGCACAATTTTACCATCCCACCATCAGTGTATGAGGGTTACAATTTCTCTATATCCTTGCCAACATCTGTTATTATCTGTCTTTTTGATTATAGCCATTCTAGTGGGTGAAGTGGTTTCTTGTTGTGGTTTTGATTGGCATTTCTCTGATGGCTAATGATGCTAAGCATCTTTTCAAGTGCTTATTGCCCAGGAATTCTGATGCACACTGAAGTCTGGAAACCATTAAGAGGTCTGTAAATACTTTAGATCCCTTTCGACATTAATGGTCCCATAGAGATAGAGCCAGAGAGGTGCATTACTTGTAGAACTGCACTTGCTCATGCCTTCCTGTTCCACCTGACACTGCCCTGTAGGTTAACCTAGGCCTAACTCCTATTTTTCACAGCCCCGACTACCTTATTCTTTTCTCCTTTTATTTCTTTTTCAAAATTTTACTGTTAATTTTAAAATTAACTTGACTTTTGACTGTTTAAATCATTAAGCAACCAGTTCCATCTTCTAATTTGATCAGCACAATGGCAAATGTGGTGCTCTGTGAATACGGATGGATATAAATGGATATATTCAATATATATTAATGGAAACCTTAAAAAATGTTAGTCTTTAAAGAAAAGACAATCAATTCTACTGTACCTTTCATGATCCATCAGCAGTTTAGCAACGTTCAGACAAAAGTCTAGAGACACGTCAAAACGCATTATTTCCATGGTAGCTAAAAAAGAAAAAAAAGTGAAATAATCATATCAGTTTCATTCCTGAGGAAGCTTAGCTATTTTCAGTAATTTTCCTCTGTTCAAAATCTACTTTCTAAACATCTGCCATATACCACGCCTTGCCTAATAATTTATCAAAATCTTTTTATAAAATGATAACATCCAATGCCAGAGTACAGTGAAACAGGTACTCTTCTATGGATGGCAAAGTAACTTGGTACAATCTTTTTTGAAAAGCAATCTGGCAATACTGTATGCTAAGAGCACAGTGGTTAAAAGCTTGGGACCTGAAGTCAGACAGACATATTTGAAACCACTTGCCACCTACACGGCTGTAGGCAACTTACTTAGTTTTTCTGTGCCTTAGTTTTGTCATCTGTAAAATGGGAATGTATCACCAATCTCTTAGGTTTGTTGAGAGGGTTACATGAGATAACGAATGTAAATTACATAGCAAAGAGAGTAAGCATTCAGCAAATGACAGCGACTATTATTATTACGTATTCCCTCTACTGCAAAAAGTGTACTTCTGCAAAGTCATCTGAAATAAGGGAAAATGTTTACAAGCAAAGATATTAAAATCAGTGTAGATTATAATAACAATAAAAAGGAACTACATTCTTGAGTGTTCACTATAGGTAGGTGATAAACTATTACAAAAACCATTTAAAGTGTTGAGTATGAAATAAGATAGAAAAAATGAATACGTTCTAGTATGAAAAATGTTTATAAGATCAGTAAGTGAAAAATCAGAAAATAAAGCCTGCGTGTCCTATATGGTCAAAATTCTATACAACAAACAAATTTAACCAAAACAGAAAAAGCTCTGAAAATAAATAATCAAACTGCTAGAAGTGATTGTGTTCAGACTACTTATTTACCAAACATCTAATGAGTGTATTCTCTGTGCCAGAAACTGTGCTTGGTGCTAAGAACCCAGTAGTGGACAACACACACAAAAATCCCTATTGTCAAGGAACTTACATTCCAGTGAATGGTGGGACTATGGATATTTTTAATATTTTCCAAAAGTTTCCTTAATAGGTATGTGCTACCCTTTCATAATAAAAAAAAAACTTGTATATTTTTCCACTTTTTCTACTACAAAAAATACCACTGAAATCTAATACCAGCAGTTAGATTGACCATTCTAAGAGTAAAGTACTTCCACTAGCAAAGAAATGAATGGACTACAAAAACACAAGTTTCATACATTCTCTCAATACAACAAAATAAAAGATAATTTAATATTTTAAGGTATAGAAAACTTGGATTCAGGGAAGTCTCCTAATTTGTAATCTAACATTGTGACTTCATTACTCTGAATATCAAGAGACTAGATTAAAATAAAAACAATATGGGCATAAAGAACAGTTTCATTTTAAACTCTGCTTTTTCTCTGCATTTTGATAAATATTATAATGGGCAATTCTAATCTAAGATTAATCAACTTTAAAGTAGGTGACTCCATAATCCCTTTGCTCTTCCTATATTGTACTGGTTTGAGTAAGCCTATTCCTCTACTTGGTTAGTTGGTTTGTTTATTCTCCTAGTGGAAAAAAAGTAGAGTTGTCTTCCTGGTTCCTAACATTTTTCAACCTGTGTATACTGAGATGATACTGTTACCTAGAGATACAGAATCCTCTATAGACACTTCAGCTTCCAAGGTCTCCTAGTGATTAGCTAAAACTCTAGAGGTCACAGAAAGTTTCAGAGGTACTAAATTAGAACTAAATTTAGAGCTACTACCAAATTTGATTATTATCCTATTTATTAAAAATTGTTATTATCTATGGGATAGTTATTATACTAGCATATAATTTTATATAGTAAAAATAATACAGCTCTATAATACAACTATATTTTTATATAGAAAAAAATAAAGCATATACATATTAAAAGAATTTAAATTATTTTTACAGCTAAATATAACTGAAATACTGTTAAGGGGCCAGTGTGCATAGAGAGACTTTTTGCAGTAGTAACAGTAATAATAATAGCTACAATAATAGGTAACAGGTTTTGCACACTAAATCTGCACCAGGCATGCTGCTAAATGCTTTATATACATTTTCTCAAGGATTCTCAAAATAGCACAATGAGGTAGACATTATTATATCTCTTTTAAAGATGAAGAAACTGAGGCAAGGAAGAAATTAAGTGACTTGCCAAATGACTCAAAGATGTGTATCAGGATGTTTACCCTGTGAGGCGTACACTCTAGACCCTTAAGAATTCTGAAAAAGGGGCACCTGAGTGGTGCAGTCCATTAAGCATCCACTCTTGGTTTCAGCTCAGGTCGTGATCTCAGGGTCATGACATCAAGCCCCATGTCAAGCTCCACACTCAGCACGGAGTCTGCCTAAGACTCTCTCTCCCTTTCCCTTTGCCTTTCCCCTACCTTCTAAAATAATAAATAAATCTTTAAAAAAAAAAGAATTTTGAAAAACAAACAGCAATGTTTATACAAGTAATTATAAAAAGCACAGCAGTACAAAGGCTTTTTCTACCCAAAGTGAATCTTTTTTCATGGTGTTAGACAACTTCAGAAGGGCAGCTGCAATTTTTGCTAAACTGAAAAAAAAAACCAAATAGTTTTTATTCAGCTCTTTTTTTTTTTTACTACCCATTAAATTTGCAACTATTCCCTCTTCCTTCTCTTTTTCTTCCTAGCTGACAGGCTTCTCCTTTTCCTATGTGATCAATTTCCTTCTCAGTCACCATCAAATTGCACTTACTGTTAGCATACTATAAAAGATCCTATATTAAACGAACTGGTAATGATATTTCAAAATTGTGTGTTCTTCACACACAGAGATGATACCTTCAAGGAGTTCTTCATTAGCTATTTCATTCTTCAAGAGGACTTTCATCTTTAAGAAAAGCCCAGCTGGATTTAAATGTTCCTATTTTAAACAGAGAAATCACAATGACATTAAAACTGTAGAATGTAAAAGACAATTTTCAAGTAATTGCCTGTTTTATTCAACCACAGCAGAATGACTCATGATCAACGAAAATCAAAATTATAAAAGATCAGATCATAAAATCCGGTTTATCCCTGAGGATATTTTCTGATATTTTATTTAACTTAAATGAAATGATACAAGGAAAAACACATTTAAACATTTGATTGAGTGGCAAGCACTTACTTAATGGCAAGGTCAATACTTAAACTGTGCAAATGTAAGGCCATATTCTGGACTTGATAAGCAAAATTCCACATGTCAATTATATTTGCTTTCTTTTGAGATTTTAGTAACAACAAAGGTCCTTTGGAAACATGGCTGAATGAAATGAAAACGTACTGTCTTCCCTATAGGATATGCCGGTCATATTTACTATTAATAACAATGTACTCTGAATGGTCTTTCCAAATCCTTGTTAGCTGGTTCTACACTATCTGTGGTCTCTTGCCTGGTTCTGCTTTTGCCTGACAGGATACGTATTTAAACAGCTGGCTCAGATTAAAAGGGCAGTCTAGGCCCACAGAAGAGAACCTTTCTCTCTACAAAGGCATTTAGCCTCTACACGAACATTGTACTCATTAGCTCCAACCTTGGCAAATAATTATAGCAATTCATATGTGAGATGCCTTAAGAATGGAAAGTTAGGGAAAGGATGCACTGGTATTAAAAGGGTTTGCAAATATAGACGCCATCAGTACAAATAATAAACCGAGGTTGCAAATTTTAATTTACTGCATTGCCACATTTCCTGACAGACATGTTGGAATAGGTCCTGGATTCAATCCTCTTTTACTTTCAGAGACGTACAGGTCTTCCAGAGCTTGGTGGGATCTGTTTTCCTTCAGTCTACTATACTCACACAAGTTGACATTCTAGTTTTCCCTTTGATATCATTACCAAACAACTCCAGAGAATGGACAACACTTTGCTCTCATTGTATAATCATGGATTCACTTCTATGAACATTTGCACTGTAGGGTATATCCTTGTCTCCTGAAACTACACTTTCAGAAATCATAACTACCTGTTAAATCCATCAGTTTTCTCCCTATAATTAATATCCTTGTCTTTTCTGTAACTTTTCTGTTTTTTCTCACTCTTATTCCTTAGATTTCTACTTACTTTTTTTTTTTCTTTTTGCCAAACAGTTATTGGAAAAAAAGGATCCAGGTACAACAAATTTTCAAGGCAAGTTATCTATAAATCTTGTTTTGCAGATGAGAAACCTGAGGCTCAGATGGAGTAACTTACACACAATGACATAGTTGATAAGTGGTAGAACTGAACTTTGAATTCAGATCTTTCTGACTCTAAGGGCCATAATCTTTCCACTTTAATATGCCGTCTCTCGTGAAGCTCTTTCTACATTTGGCCTGCCTTCTATTTATTGTCCAGTTCTCCTGCAAGCTTTAAAGATAACTTTGCCATTTTCTTAGTGCAAAGTTTATCACATACACACACGATTATATAAAATACATATGCAGAGTCTACAGAATAAAGATAAAACAAACACCCATGCACTAATCACACAGATGAAGAAACAGAATACAACCACCACAGGCCTCTTGTATACTCTTATCCATTTGCAACCTCCTATCTTCCCCAAAAAGGTAAACACCACCTTGAAATTGTGCAGTAATTCCCTTTCTCTTCTTTATAGATACTCAATATATTGTTTAGTTTTGCCTGCATTTGACTTCACTTAAACAGAAATATAAATTCTTCTTGGATGTGCTTCTTTCGTTCAACGTCATGATTTTCAGATTCATTTACGTTGATACATGGAATTTATTTGTCTTCATTACTATATACCAAGGTCTTCAAAGGGTATTCCTTGATCAGCATTACCGGAAAACTTATTAGAAATGCAGGTCTCACCCCAAATCTACTGAATCAGAAAATATGGGTAGGGCCCAATAAACTATGTATGTGTGTGTATTATTTTTGGAAAATGGATAAAATCACTACTATTGATTTGCATTATGAGAAGTTTCCATTTCAACATAAATTTCAGTACTTATTTAGTAAGGTAATAAATAAGAACACCGTGTTTTAATAGGAAATCTAGTTAATACTTATGCATGCTAAAGTTTGAGAACAACTATTGTACAGTATTCCATTGCATGAATATATCAAAATTTATCTACCCGTTCTACTTTAGACATCAAAGTTATTTTCAACCCAATTGCTATTTTGAACAATCCTTGCATCAGCTTCTGTACAATCTCCTAGTATAAAAATGCAACAACTTTTTTTCTAAAGTATATACCTAGGAGTGAAGTTGCTGGGTGGTTGGATATGGTTAAGTTCAACTTTATCAAGTAATCTCAAGCTGGTATCCAAAGTAGCTGTATCATGGGATGCCTGGGGGGCTCAGTCAGTTGAGTGTCCAACTCTTGACTTCAGCTCAGGTCATGATCTCAGGGTCGAGAGATCGAGCCCTGTGTCACACTCTGTGCTGAGCACGAGACTGCTTGTTCCTCTCCCTTTGTTCTACCCCTCGGCCCCCACTCACTCACTCATGCTCTCTGTTTCTCTCAAGTAAATAAATAAATAAAACTCTTCAAAGTAGCTGTATCAATGCTCAAAAAACTAGGAGTGGAAGGGCACTTACTCAATCTGACAAAGGGCATCTATGAAAAACTCACAGCTAACACCATACTGAATGGTGAATACTGAAAGATTTCTCCCTATGATCAGGAACAAGAAAAAGAAGTCTGCTCTGGCCACTTCTATTCAAAATTGTAATGGACATGCTTGCCAGGCAGTTAGGGGAGAAAACGAGACAAAAGGCACCAGACTGGAAGGAAGAAGTAAAATTATCTCTATTTGCAGATAACATGATCTTGTATATAGAAAATCCTATTCCCTATAAAAATACCAATAGTATTTTACACAGAACTAGAACAAATAATCCTAAATATATATGAAACCACAAAAGACCCCCCCCCCCACCAACAGCCAAAGCAATCTTGAAAAAGAAAAGGAAAGCTGGAGGCCTCACAAGTCAGGACTTCAAGTTATATTATAAAGCTGTAGTGATCAAAACAGTATGGTATTGGCACAAAAACAGACACATAGGTCAATGGAACAGAAAACCAAGAAATGAACCCACAATTATATGGTCAATTGATCTTCAACAAAGCAGAAAAGAATATCCAATGGGAAAAAGAGTCTCCTCAACAAATGGTGTTGGGAAAATTGGATAGGAACATGCAAAAGAATGAAACTGGACCACTTTCTTACACCACACACAAAAATAAATTCAAAATGGATAAAAGACCTAAATGTGAGATAGGAAACCATAAAAATCCTAGAAGAGAGCACAGGCAGTAACCTCTCTGACATCAGCCATAGAACTTTTTCTAGATAGGTTCCCTGAAGCAAGGGAAACAAAAGCAAAAATAAACTACTGGAATTACTTCAAAATAAAAAACTTCTGCAGAGTCAAGGAAAAAATCAACAAAACTAAAAGGTAATCTAAGGAATCACAGAGATTATTTGCAAATGACATATCCTATAAAGGGTTAGTATCTAATATATATAAAGAATTTACACAACTCAAAACCCTAAAACTAAATAATCCAATTAAAAAATGGGCAGAAGCCATGGGACAGCCATTTCTCCAAAAAGACATACAGATGGGCAACAGACACATGAAAAGACGCTCAACATCACTCATCATCAGGGAAACATAAATCAAAACCACCATGAGATATCACCTCATTCCTGTCAGAATGGCTAAAATCAACAACACAAGAAACAACAGGTATTGGTGAAGATGTAGAGAAAAGGAACCCTTCTACACTGTTGGTGGGAATGAAAACTGGTTGCAGCCACTCTGGAAAACAGTATGGAGCTTCTTCAAAAAGTTAAAAATAGAACTACCCTATGATCCAGCAATCACACTACTGGGTACTTACACAAAGAATACAAAAACACAATCAGAGAAAGACATGTATCATATGACCTCACTGATATGAGGAATTCTTAATCTCAGGAAACAAACTGAGTGTTGCTGGAGTGGTGGGGGGTGGAAGGGATAGGGTGGCTGGGTGATAGACACTGGGTAGGGTATGTGCTATGGTGAGCGCTGTGAATTGTGCAAGACTGTTGAATCACAGATCTGTACTTCTGAAACAAATAATGCAACATATGTTAAGAAAAAAGAAAAAGAAGATAGCAGGAGGGGAAGAATGAAGGGGAGTCTTAAGTCAGAGGGGGAGATGAACCATGAGAGATGATGGACTCTGAAAAACAAACTGAGGGTTCTAGAGGGGAGGAGGGTGGGGGGATGGGTTATCCTGGTGATGGGTATTAAAGAGGGCACATTCTGCATGGAGCCCTGGGTGTTATGCACAAACAATGAATCATGGAACACTACATCAAAAACTAATGATGTAATATATGGTGATTAACATAACAATAAAAAAATTTTAAAAAAAGAATACAAAAACACTAACTCAAAGGGATCCATGCACCCCTATTTTTATAGCATCATTACTTATCATACCCAAGGTATTGAAACAGACCAAATGTCCATCGACTGATGAATGGATGATGAAGATGTAGCGTACACACACACACAGGAATTTTATTCAGCCATAAAAAGAAGGAAATCTTACCATTTGCAATGACATCGATGGAGCTAGAGAGTATAATGCTAAGCGAAATAAGTCAGTCAGAAAAAGACAAATACCATATGATTTCCCTCATCTGTGGAATTTAAGAAATAAAACAATGGACAATGAAAAAAAGAGATAAATCGAAAAACAGATTCTTAACTATAGAGAAACCGATGGTTACCGGAAGGGAGGTGGGTGGGGGGATGGATGAAATAGGTGAAGAGGATTAAGAGTACACTTAACATGATGAGCACTGAGTAATGTATGGAATTGTTGAATCAGTATATTGTACACCTGAAACTAGTATAACACTGTATGTTAAATATACTGGAATTAAAATTTTTAAAAATAAGCTGTAATAGAAACAGTGCACTTATATAAAACCGGGGGGGGGGGGAAAGAATGAGATCTTGCTATTTGCAACAACATGAATGGATCTAGAGGGTATTATGCTGTGAAATAAGTCAGAGAAAGACAAATACCATATAATTTCACTTATATATGGAATCTCGAAAACAAAAGAAAACACAACAAACAGAAACAGACTCATAAATACAGAGAACAAACCGATGGTTGCTAGAGGGGAGGAGAGTGAGGGCAAGGGCAGAATAGGTGAATGGGATTAAGAGGTACAAACTTCCAATTAGAAAACAAGTCATAGGGATGAAAAGTACAATGCAGGGAATATTTTAACAATGTTGTATGGTGACAGATGGTAACTACCCTTATTACGGTGAGTATTTTATAATATATATAACTGTTGAATCACTATGTTGCACACCTGGAGTAATAACACTGTATGTCAACTATATTTCAACAATAAAAATTAAAATCCTAAGAAATTTAATAAAAACCTATTAAAGTTGAAAATTAGTTCAGAAAGATTCCAACATCCGTATTTTAAAAATCAATGGTATTTCTATATACTAACCATAAACAATCCAAAATTGAAGTTAAGAAAATAATTCCATTTTTTTAAAAGATTTTATTTATTTGACAGAGAGAGAGACACAGCAACAGAGGGAACACAAGCAGGGGGAGTAGGAGAGGGAGAAGCAGGCTCCCTGCAGAGCAGGGAGCCCGATGCGGGGCTCGATCCCAGGACCCTAGGATCATGACCTGAGCTGAAGGCAGACGCTTAATGACTGAGCCACCCAGGCGCCCTGAAAATAATTCCATTTTAAGTAGCATCAAAAAGAAGAAAATACATAGAAATAAATTTAACAAAAGGGCAAGATTTGAATACTGAAAACCACAGGACACTGTTGAAAGAAATTAGAGACCTAACTAAATGAAAATACATCCCACGTTCCTGAATTGAGGACTTAATATTGTTAAGATGACAATAATCCCCGAGTTTATCTACAGATTCAATGCAATCCCTGTCAAATTTCCAGGGGCTTCTTTGCAGAAGTTGACAAAATGACCCCCAAATTCATATGAAAATGCAAGAGTTCTAGAATGGCCAAAACACTCTTTACAAAGAACAAAATAGGAAAACTCAGACTTCCAATTCCAAAGTGGTATACTACTTTACAATGACATCAGTTAAAGATGAGAATTCCCAGTGTTCCACATCCTTGTCAACACTTGGAATTATCAGACTTTTAAATTTTTGCCAATCTGGTGGGTATTTTACCTCTTTAATGTGTTCTTTTTATCCTCCTAGACCTTTACTGTGAGTCATTCCTAAAATTCAGCTCCTCTAAAGCTAAATGCTTTTTTTCTCTATACTCTCTCCTTCAGGAACCTTATCCACGTTCTGGCTTAAAATATCTTTTAGCAAAGAAAATTTGTTGCAGGACCTTTTTTAGGGTAATAGTTTCACTCAGTTATAATTTATATATCATTCAATTCACTCATTTAAAGCACACAACTCAACAGTTTTTAGTATATACACAAAGTTGTTTACCTATCACAACGGTCAGTTTTAGAAAATTTCCTCACCTCAAAAAGAAACCTTGTACCCTTCAGTAGTCATTCTCTTTTTCCCCATGCCCCAAGCCCTAGCATCCACTATTCTACTTCATGTCTATGTATATTTGCCTATTTTGGACATTTCATACAAACAGAATGATATAATATGTGTTCTTTTGTGGCTGATTTCCTTCAATTAGCATAATATTTTCAAGGTTCATTAATATGTAGCATGTATCAGTACTACTCTCATTTTTATAGCTGAATAATATTCTAGTATATGGATATACCATTATTTGCTTACCCATTCATCAGTTGATGGACATCTGGGCTGTTTCCATCATTTGGCTATTGTAAATAAGGGTGCTAGAAACATTCACGCACAAGTTTTTGTGCAGGCACGTTTTCAGTTCTTTTAAGTATATACCTAGTAATGAATTGCTGGATCATATAGTAACTCTATGTTTAATTTTTTGAAGAACTGCCAAACTGTTTTCCAAAGTGGCTGTACCATTTTACATTCCTGCCAGGAGTATACATAGGTTGTAATTTTTCCACATTCATACCAACAATTGTTTTTGTCCATTTTTTTAAATTATAGTAATCCTAGTGAGTGTGAAGTGATTCTTCATTGTGCTTTCGATTTTCATTTCTCTGATAATTAATGATGTTGAGCACCTTTCCATGTGCTTATTGGCTATTGGTATATATATTTTCTTTGAAGAAATGTCTGTTCAGGTCCTTTGTTCATTTTTATTTTTTTAAAAGATTTTATTTATTTATTTGAGAGAGAGAGAGAGGGAGGAGAGACAGTGAGAGTACAAGCAGGAAGGAGAGGGAGAAGCAGGCTCCCTGCAGAGCAAGGAGCCCGATGCAGGGCTCAATCCCAGGACCTGAGCTGAGGGCAGACACTTAACGACTGAGCCACCCAGGAGCCCCTCCTTTGTTCATTTTTAATTAGTTGTTTATCTTACTAGTGAGTAGTATGAGTTTTTTTTTATTTATTCTGGATACTAGACACTTATCAAATATGTAATTTGCAAACATTTTCTCCCATTTCATTGGGAGGATCCCATGGGTTGTATTTTCACTTTCTTGATGATTTCACTTGAAGCAAAACTTTTCATTTTCTGGGTAAATGCCTAATAGAAGCCCAATTTTATCTAATTTTCCTTTTTGCTTGTGCTGTTGGGGGCTTGTCAAAGCACCCAAGACTTTTTCAACTTCGTTGTACCAATAAATTTTCAAAAATAACGTTATGGAACAACATAAAGCTACCAAATTTTAATTTCCCTTCAAAAACAGATATTTAAAAATTTTACTCTAAGTTCCAGTTTCAGCCAAAATGGAGCATGGCTCCTAAATCTTCTACTAATTACAACTAAAAACTCTGAACAAGATATACAAAGCAACAACCTGAGGACCCCGAAAAGTAAAAAGCAGAAATATTTCAGTGAGGCATAGAAACATAGAGAAGTGAACTGAGTGGGAATGTTGAGTTTCCTAGAATTTTTTTCTTTTAAAAATCTAATGGTATATGGGGCACCTGGGTGGCTCAGTCGGTTGGGCATCTGACCTGGGCTCAGGTCATGATCCCAAGGTCCTGGGATCAAGCCCTGCATCAGGCTCCCTGCTCAGTGGGGAGTCTGTTTCCCCCTCTCTCTCTGCTCTGCCCCACTCATGCTGTCTCTCTCTCTCAAATAAATAAACAAAATCTTTTTTAAAAATCTAATGGTATAGGAAATTTGTTTCTCTTCTGCCTAATTTCTAAATGAGGCCAAAAAACTTATTCATCCAGATAAATTTTCTTTTGGCCTGGAGAATTTTTTAACAGGCTCTGACCTCATGTAGATATGGAGTTCAAATTTACACTACTGATATGGTCCAAGAACTGAAAAATCAAAATAAAAGTAGCCAAACGAGTGATACTTCATGGACAGATGGCTAAAGCAAACAGACAGCTTCGTTGTCGGGCCATGACCTCAATCCAGGTTGTATAGGACTCTAAAAGATTAATTTTCATTAAAGACAAAGTAAAAATTCATACTGAGAAAGAAACAAGAGTACTATGAACAGCAGGGTCAACTTGTTTCCAGGTAACTTGCCTGTACCTCATAACTATATTTCATATGTTCAAAAAGTTAGAGACTTCTACACTTATATCCAAAACAACTGAAAGCAGGGAATCAAACAGTTATTTGTACACCCACATTCACAGCAGCATTATTCACATAGCCAAAGGTAAAAACAACCAACATGTTCATCAATGAAAAAATGGATAAACAAAATGTGGTACATACATAGAAAGGAATATTATTCAGCCTTAATAAGGAAAAAAATTCTGATACATGTTATAACATAGGTGAACCTTGTGGACATTTTCATACACAATATATGTCAGTCACAAAAGGACAAACAGTGTTTGATTTCACTTATATGAGATATCTAGAATAGCCAAATTCAGGGACAGAAAGAATGGTGACTGCCAGGAACTAGAGGGAAAAGAGAACAGGGAATTATTATTTAATAGGTACAGGTTTACATTTTGTAAAAGGAAAAGTTCTGGAGATGGATGGTAGTGATGGATACACAACATAAATATACTTAATGCCACTGAACTATACACTTAAAATGGTTGAGATGGTAAATTCTATGTTATGAAAAATTTTTAAATATGAAAGCAGGAATGGCAATATTAATATCAGATAAAGTAGACTGTAGAGCAAAAAAAAAATTACCAGTAACTGCGAAGAACATTATATGATGATAAAAGGGTCAATCCACCAAGAAGAAATAGTAATTCTAAATATGTATGCACCAAACAAAAGAGCTGCAAAATATTTGAAGGAACAACTTATAGAAATACAACTACTGTTGGAGACCTCAACACTTCCATCTGAAAAACTCATAGAACAACTAGATAAAAACTCAGTAAAGATATAGAAGAACTCAACAATACCATCACTCAACAGAATCTAACTGACATTTATAGAACACTCCACTCAAAAAGAGCTGAAGACACATATTTAAAGTGTTCACAGAATATTTACCAACATATACTATATATCGGGGGCCATAAATCAAACCATCAAGCTGGAAAGATAGCCTACACACTGGGAGATATTTGCAAACCAGATATGTGACAAAGAACTAAAGAACTCTTATCATGAATATATAAAGAACTCTCAAACTCAATAGTAAAAAGTTAAACAATCCAATTATAAAATGGACAAGAGCTATGAAGAGACATTTCACCAAAGAGGAGCACACGCAAAGGTGTTCAACATCATTAGTCATTAGGAAAGTATGAATTAAAACCACCACATACCTATGAATAGGGCTAAAATATAAAAACAGTGACAATATCAAATGCTAGGAAAATGCAGAGAAATTGGAACTCTCATAGACTGTTGGTTGAAATGCAAAACAGTACAGCTACTCTTTTTTTAAGATTTATTTATTTACTTTAGAGAGAGAGCATGGAGGGGGGGCAGAGAGAATCTCAAAAAGACTCCATGCTGAGCGTGGAGCCCAATGTGGGGCTCAATCTCATGACCCTGAGATCATTACCTGAGCCAACTCCAAGAGCTGGAGGTGCCCCAGTACAGCCACTCTTGAAAACAGTTTGGCAATTTCTTAAAAAACAAATAACCCCAAAATCGCACACCCAGGCATTTACCCAGAAAAATGAAAACTTACATCCGCACAAAAACCTATATACAAATATTCATAGCAAGTTTATTTATAATAGAATCTGAAAACAACCAAGATTTCCTTTCATAGATGAATGGTTAAACAAACTGATTCCATCTATACCATGCACTACTCAGCAATGAAAGAAACCAACTATTGATACACAGGAAAAGTTGGATGGATTTCAAGGGTATTAGGCTAAGTGAAAAAAGCCAATCTCAAAAGGTCACAAACTGCTTAATTCCATTTGTGTAATATTCTTGGAATGACAATATTACAGAGATGAAAAATAGAGGTTGCAAGGGCTTAGGGGTGGGTCATGTATGAGTGTGAATTAAAAGGTAGCATGAGAGAAACGTCTGGAGTGATGAAATAGTTTGGTATCTTACTGCCATGGTAGTTATATGAATCTACACATGGGATAAAATGGTATAGACCTATACACATACATTATACCAATGACAATTTACTGTTTTTGATATAGTAATGTAGCAGGTAATCATTAGAGGAAACTTGGGGAAGGGTACACAGGACTTTGTGCTATCTGCTGGGGGTGGGTGTTAAAATTTTCTTCTGAGGGCGCCTGGGTGGCTCAGTGGTTAAGCAACTGCCTTCGGCTCAGGTCATGATCCTGGAGTCCCGGGATCGAGTCCCACATCGGGCTCCCTGCTCAGCAGGGGGTCTGCTTCTCCCTCTGACCCTCCTCCCTCTCATGCTCTCTGTCTCTCATTCTCTCTCTTGCAAATAAATAAAATCTTAAAAAAAATAAATAAAAAAAACAAAATTTTCTTCTGAATCCTAACCATGATTGTTTTTATTATTTTTTCCTTTGTACTACTTTTGTAACTTCCTATGAATCTATAACTATTTCAAAATAAAGCTTTTTTTAAAAGAAAGAATGTGAAGACATTTCTAAGCATATAAATGTTGAAATTAGTCCTCATCAGCACAGCAGCACTAAAAGAAACGTTAAAAGATGTCTGTAATGGTTAATTTTATGTGTCAACTTGACTCGGTCACAGGGTACCTAGGTAGTTTGTCAAACATTATTCTGGGTCTTTCTGTTTCTGGATGATACTAACATTCAAAACAGTAGACTGAGTAAAGAAGATTGCACTCCATAATGTGAGTAAGACTTATCCAATCAGTTGAAAGCTTGAACAGAACAAAAAGGCTGACCTTGCCCTGAGTAAGACAGAACTCTTCCTGACTTAACAGATTTTGAACTGGGACACCGGCTTTATTCTGCCTTTGGACTAGAACTAAAACACTGGCTCTTCTTGAGTTTCAAGTCTGCCAGTCTTCAACCTGGAACTGTATCATTAGCTCTCCTGGTTCTCAGGCCTCTGGACTCAGACTGGAACTACATTTTCAGCTCTCCCAAGTCTCCAGCTTGCAACTCACCGGGCAGATCTTGAGACTCACCAGCCTCCATAAGGGTGTGAGCTGCCAATTCCTTACCATCTCCCCCCAACCCTCTCGTTCCATATCTATATACATCTATATAGCTATAGGTATAGATGTAGACATAGACACAGACATAAATATAGATATCGCCTATTGGTTTCTCTGGAGAATCTTAACACAGTGTTCTTCAAACAGAACAAAAATAACAAGATGGAAATGTTGATATATACAAAGGAATAAAAATCATTTGAAATGGTAACTACAGGGCTCCTGGGTGGCTCAGTCGTTAAGCATCCGCCTTTGGCTCAGGTCATGATCCCAGGGTCCTGGGATCGAGCCCCACATCGGGCTCCCTACTTGGCGGGAAGCCTGCTTCTCCCTCCCCCATTCCCCCTGCTTGTGTTCCCTCTCTCGCACTGTCTCACTCTGTCAAATAAATAAATAAAATCTTTAAAAAAAAAAAAGAAAGAAATGATAACTACATGTGTAAATATCTAAGATTTTTATTATTTATATCACTTTTAAAGGAAAATTGACAATACAAACAAAAATAGTAAGAATTTGTAAAAGTAAAACGCACAACAACAATAGCATAAAGGTCGGGCTGGGAGATATGGGAGTATACTATGATGACATATGAAGGTAGACCAAGATAAGCTACATAGTATAAACACTAAAGAAACCACTAAAATAACAAAACAAAGAGTTGTAACTAGTAAGTCAACAAAAGAAATAAAAGTGAATCTTAAAAATTACTCAAATATGTGATGTGACAAGGCCTTTTTAAGTACTCTTTTCAAAGTTTCCTTGGCTAGTCTCACTGCTTATTCTTCTAGATAATCCTTAGAATCTTTTCATAATATTCCAATATAAATTCTTCAGGAGGCTGGTATAAAAATTACACTGCATTCATTAACTATTTTGAAAAAATATTCTAATAATCCAAAAGAAGGTAGAAAAAGAAGAAAAGGGGAATAAACAATATATGGGACAATCAGAAAATAAAGAAGATGATAAACTCAAACTTAACCATATCAATAATCACATCATATGTAAACATTCTGAACACGGCAGTTAAAAGACCAAGATTGTCAGATTCAACAAAAAAAGCAAGACTGAACTATATGCAGCTTACAAGACATGCTCTTTAAACACAAAGACCTGAGTGGTGAAAAGGACACAAGATATACCATGCTAACACCAGTCAATGGTGTTAGCTGAAGTAACTATAATAATAATGACAAAGCAGACTAAAGAGCAACTGTGGTACATATCCATAAAATGAGGTATTACTCAACAATAAAGGAATAAACTATGCATACCCACAACGTGAATGAATCTCAGAATAATCATGCTGAGTGAAAGAAGCCATATAAAACAAGAATATATTCTCTATGATTCCATTTGTATAAGTCTCTAGAAAACACAAACTAATCTATGATGACAGAAAGCATATCAGCTGTTACTTAAGGAAAAGTGGGAGAGAGAGTTGACAAAAGGACACGAAGAAACTTTGAGGAGTGATGTATATATGCACTACCCTGATTGTGGTGATTATTTCACAGATATATACGTATGTTAAAACTCATCAGGTTTTATACTTTAAACATGTGCAGTTTATTGTATGTCAATTATATCTCAATAAAACTGGTAATTAAGAATAATTAAGAATCAGTTGAAAAAATAGGAATACAGAAATCCATACTGATAATAAATGAAATAAGCCAGTAAGTAAGTAAATAATAAATAAATACTAAATAAATGCTTATAGTAGAATGCTGACCGCCACCTAGTAAATGTGGAGGGAGTGCTAAAGTTCAAAAATAATCGTTTGGCAGGGTGCGTGGCTGGCTCAGCCAGTAAAGCATGTGACTCCTGATGCCAGGGTGGTGAGTTCGAGCCCCACATTGGGTGTAGAGATTACTTAAAAATTAAAATTAAAAAAAAAAAGATCATTTGGCAACCATCATAAGACTGGTTTAAGCAAGAGCACTAACTCTAAAGGGAAATTTTAATGAGAAACGGGGTACATGCACAATTTTAAGCCTCCCCACTATTCGTTTCATGGGAAAAATAATAAATATACAATGATGAAATCGGGCGGCACCTTTGCCCAGGTGATCAATATTAACATCACCAAAAGAGAGCAGATGGACATCCTGGGCTTCCAGATGAGATGCTCTGAGAAGGGACACATTACCACCATTTATGTAGCACTCCAGTCACAAAAGTATAAACTGAATCTAATGAGATAAACCTCAAACGAAGAACTTTCACTTAAAACAAGATGGGAAACTACTGTATTCTTCCAACATGTCAATGACACAAAAGTCAAAGAAAGGTTGTGGAAATGTTCCAGAGTACAGGAGACTAAGAAACATGACAAATAAATAGAATACCTGATCCTAGAGTAATCCCATATTGAAAAGAAAAAATGCGGGGGCGCCTGGGTAGCTCAGTTGGTTAAGTGACTGCCTTTGGCTCAGGTCATGATCCTGGAGTCCCAGGATAGAGTCCCGTGTTGGGCTCCCTGCTAAGTGGGGAGTCTACTTCTCCCTCTGACCCTCCCCCCTCCTGTGCTCTCTCTCTTTCATTCTCTCTCAAATAAATGAAATCTTTAAAAAAAAAAAAAAGAAAAATGCTATAAAGCTCATTATTGTGGGTATATGATATATATTAAATCCCTCAATAATATGCATATATTATGGGTTATATTCCATCAATAATATGTAAAGAGAGTGCACAAATATTAATAACAGGTGAATCTGGGTAAAGTATATACAGGTGTTTTTTTTTAAGATTTTATTTGTTCATTTGAGAGAGAGAGAGCAAGCACCGGATGAAGCGAAGAGGAAGAGGGAGAGAATCTCAAGCAGCCTCCAAGCTAAGCACAGAGCCCAATGCAGGGCTCGATCCTGAGATCACAACATGAGCTGAAATCAAGATCGGAAGCTTAACCAACTGTGCCACTCCGGCACCCCGTATATACTGGTGTTCTTTGAACTATTCTCACTCTTGCAACTTTTCTATAAGTTTGAAATTATTTCCAAATAAAACCTTTTTAAGTGTCTATTGCCACTGAAATCCTAATACACCCAATTTAGGTATGTCCAGGATCAATCATTAGGCTATTGAATATGGTAATTCAGGAATAATAGCAATAATTGCTATAAAAACTACAACTTTTGCATCCAGTGAACAAAGAGACATGCTGGCAAGAAGGCATATAGCTGGTATGCAATCTCCTCAGTTCTCCTGCCCTGTTTATTTGCGGTGGGGAAAGAAATTGCATCTTAGCAAATACAAAAAGCATGCAATTTTTCAAAGTGTTTATGTCTATTAATATTTTTAAATTAAAAAAATTTAATGTTAAAAAGGTTTTTCACCATTAAATAATTCCATCCACATGATATAAATTTCAGGAAAATATAATTCAAGTAAGTGGTCTGTTTGGGAAACTTAATATTCTGGTTAATCAACTATTCATTTTTATGCTTCTAATCTATTTTTAAAAATTCTGAAACGTGTCAGTATAAAGGAGAGGAGGATAGCAGTGAGTAGGAGGTCCCTAGGCTCATCTCCTCCCACAAAGACAACTAGATAATTAAAAAATCATCCTAAGTACCAGAGAAATCAACCTGAAGACTGACAGAACAAACTCCATAACTAGAGGGAGAGAAGAGGCCATACTGAAAAAGGATCAGAAGACATAACTGGCTTTTCTAACACAGAGAAGGCAGAGATTTCGACAGAATGCAAAGATGGAAGAATTTATCCAAAATGAAAGAACAAGATAAGGCCATGGCCTTATCTCAGAAATCTAAGTGAAACAGATATAAGTAACATGCCTGATGAAGAATTTAAAGCAACAATCACAAGAGTACTCATTGGACTTGAGAAAAGAATAGAGGACATTGGTAAGACCCTTACCACAGTGATAAAAAGAATCAGTCAGGACGCCTGGGCGGCTCAGTCGGTTGGGTGTCTGCCTTCAGCTTGGGTCATGATCCCAGGGTCCTGGGATCAAGTCCTGAATCGGGCTCTTTGTTTAGCAGGGAGCCTGCTTCTCCCTCTGCCTGCCACTCCCCCTGCTTGTGTGCTCTCTCTCTGACAAATAAGTAAATAAATAATTAAAAAAAAAAGAATCAGTCATGCAGAGAAAGGGGAACCCTCTTGCACTGTTCATGGGAATGCAAACTGGCACAGTCACTCTGGAAAACATTATGGAGGTTCCTCAAAAAGTTAAAAATAGAACTATTCCTACAATCCAGCAATTGCGTTACTAGGTATTTACCCAAAGGATACAAAAATACAGATTCAAAGGGATCCATGCAGCCCCTGTTTGTACCAGCATTGTCAATAACAGCCAAATTATGGAGAGAGTTCAAATGTCCACTGACTCATGACTAGATAAAGATGTGCGGTGTGTGTGTGCATGCGCATGTATATTTATAAAATGGAATATTACTCTGCCATCAAAAAGGATGAAATCTTGCCATTTGCAATGACATCAATGGAGCTAGAGTGTATTATGCTAAGTTAAACATCAGTCAGAGAAAGACAAATACCATATGATCTCACTCCTACGTGGAACTCAAGAAACAAAACAGATGAACATATGGGAAAGGGGGGAGGAAAGGAGAGAGGGAAACAAACCGTAAGAGACTCTGAACAATAGAGAACAAACTAAGAGTGGATGGAGGGAGGTGGGTGGGGGATGGGCTAGATGGGTGATGGGTATTAAAAAGGGCACTTGCTGGGGTGCCTGGGTGGCTCAGTTGGTTAAGTGTCTGCCTTCAGCTCAGGTCTTGATCTCAGGGTCCTGGGATCAAGCCCTGCATCGGGCCCCCTGCTCAGCAGGGAGTCTGTTTCTCCCTCTGCCTCTGCCTCTCCCCACTGCTCCTGCTCTCTCTATCTCTTTGTCTCAAATGAATAAATAAAAAATTCTTTAAAAAATAAATAAATAATAAAATAAATAAAAAAATAAAAAAGAATCAGAGATGAAAAGTGCAATAAATGAGATTGAAAACAGGCTTGATGCAATGAACAGCAGGCTAGAAGAAGCAGAGGAACAAATTAGTGACCTAGAAGACAAAATAATGGAAAATAATAAAGCTGAACAAAAGAGATGAAGAAGAATTATGCAACATGAGAAAAGACTCAGGGAACTCAGTGACTCCATGAATCATAACATTTGTATAGTAAGAGTTCCAGAAGAAGAAGAAAGAGAAAAGGGAGCAGAAAACTTATTTCAAGCAACAATAGCTGAAAACTTCCCTAATCTGGGGAAGAAAAGAGACACCCAGATCCAGGAGGCACAGAGGACTCCCATTAAAATCAACAAAAGCAGGCCAACACCAAGACATAATGTAATTAAATTGGAAAAATACAGTGATAAGGAAAAAATCTTAAAAATGGCAAGACAGGGTGCCTGGGTGGCTCAGTTGGTTAAGCAACTGCCTTCAGCTCAGGTCATGATCCTGGAGTCCCAGGATCGAGTCCCGCATTGGGCTCCCTGCTCAGCGAGGAGCCTGCTTCTCCCTCTAACCCTCCCCCCTCTCATGTACTCTCTCACTCATTCTCGTTCTCTCAAATAAATAAATAAATCTTTAAAAAAAATGGCAAGACAAAAGAAGTCCTTAATAGCTAGAGATTTCTTAACAAAAATGTGGACAGCCAGAAGGGAGTGGCATGATACATTCAACACGCTGAATGGGAAAAATCTGTAGCTAAGAATATTGTATCCAGCAAGGCTATCATTCAGAATAGAAGGAGAAAGAGTTTCCCAGATAAATAAAAACTAAAGGAGTTCGTGACCACTAAACCAGCCCTGCAAATAATATTAAAGGGAACTCTCTGAGTGGGAAAGAAAGACCAAAAGTGAAGGGAAAAGAGAAAATCTCCAGAAACAATGACAAAACAAGGAATAAAATGGCACTGAATACATTTCTATCAATAATTACTGTGAATGTAAATGGACTAAATGCTCGCATCAAAATACAGGGCATCAGAATGGGTAAGAAAACAAGTCCCATCTATATGCTGCCTACAAGAGACTCATTTTAGACCTAAAGACATCTGCAGAATAAAAGTGAGGAGAAGGAGAAATATCTACAGCACAAATGGATATTTAAAACAAACAGAGTAGCAATATCTATATGAGACAAACTGGACTTTCAAACAAAGACTACAGCAACAAAGAAGGGCACTATATAATAGTAAAGGGGACAAGCCAGCAAGAAGATCTAACAATTTTAAGTATTTATGCACCCAACATGGGAGCACCCAAATATGTAAAACAATTAATCACAAACACAAAGGAACTCATTGATAATAATAATACAATAATAGTAGGGACAGCACTGGACAGATCATCTCACAGTAATGGACAGATCATCTAACCAGAAGAACAAGGAAAGAAGGGCTTTGAATGACACACTGGACCAGATGGACTTAACAGATATATTCAGAACATTCCATTCTAAAATACCAGAATACACATTCTTTTCAAGTGCACATGCAACATTCTCAGAATAAATCACATATTAGGTCATGAAACAGGCCTCATCAAATACAAAAAGACTGAAATCATACCATGTGCCTTTACTGATAGCAATGCTATGAAACTACGAGTCAACCACAAGAAAAAATTTGGAAAGACCACAAATAAATGGAGGTTAAACAACATTCTACTAAACAATGAATGGGATAAACCAGGAAACCAAATAACAAACAAATGAGATTGAAAACATGACAGTACAAAAGCTTTGGGATGCAGCAAAAGTGGTTCAAAGAGGGAAGTATATAGCAATACAGATCTACCTCAAGAATCAAGAAAAGTCTCAAAAAACAAACTAACCTTACACCTAAAGGAGCTACAGAAAGAACAACAAAGCTTAAAGCCAGCAAAAGGTAGGAAATAATAAAGATTAGAGCAAAAATAAATGATAAAGAAACTAAAAAAACAATAGAGCAGATCAATGAAACCAGGACCTGGTACTTTGAAAAAATTAATAAAATTTGGGGCACCTGGGTGGCTCAGCTGGTTAAGCATCTGCCTTCTGCTCAGGTCATGATCCTGGAGTCCCGGGATAGAGCTCCATGTCAGGCTCCCTGCTCAGTGGGGAGTCTGCTTCTCCCTCTCCCTCTGCTCCTCCCCCCACTCATGCTCGTGCTCTCTCTCTGAGTCTCTCTCTCAAATAAATAAATAAATAAAATCTTTTAAAAAATTAATAAAATTGATAACCTCTATCCAGACTTATCAAAAAGAAAAGGGAAAGGACCCAAACAAATGAAATCACAAATGAGACAGGAGAAATAACCAACACCACAGAAATACAAATAATTATAAGAGAATATTATGAAAAGGCTATATGCCAACAAACTGGACAACCTGGAAGAAATGCATAAATTCCTAAAAACATATAAACTATCACAACTGAAACAGAAGAAACAGAAACAGAAAACTTGAACAGACTGATACCCAGCAAAGCAATTGAATCAGTAATCCAAAAACGTCCAACAAACCAAAGTCCAGGGCCAGATGGCTTCACAGGGTAATTTTACCAGACATTTAAAGAAGAGTTAATACCTATTCTTCTCAAACTATTCCAAAAAACAAAAAAGGAACAAATTCATTCTATGAGGCTAGCATTACCCTCATTCCAAAACCAGATAAGGACTCCACTAAAAAAGAGGACTACAGGCCAGGATGCCTGATGAACATGAATGAAAAACTCTCAATAAAATAGTAGCATACTGAATCCAACAATACATTTAAAAAGTCATTCACCATGATCAAGTGGGATTTATTCCTGGGCTGCAAGGGTGGTTCAATATTCACAAATAAATCAAGGTGATATACCACATTAACAAAAGAAAGGATAAGAACTATATGATCTTTTCAATAGATCCAGAAAAAGCAGTTGACAAAGTACAACATCCATTCATGATAAAAACCCTCAACAAACGTTTAGAGGGAACAAACCTCAACATAATAAAGGCCATGTATGAAAAATCCATAGCTAATTATCATCTTCAGTGGGGAAAGACTGAGAGCTTTTCCTCTACAGTCAGGAACAGGACAGGGATGTCCAGTCTCACCATTGCTATTTAACATATTTAACATAGTACTAGAAGTCCTATCCTTAGCAATCAGAACATAAAAAGAAATAAAAGGCATCCAAATCAGCAAGGAAGAAGTCAAACTTTCACTATTTGCAGATGACATGATTCTCTGTATAGAAAATCTGAACGGGGCTCCTAGGTGGCTCAGTCGTTAAGCATCTGCCTTCAGCTCAGGTCATGATCCCAGGGTCCTGGGATCGAGTCCCACATCGGGCTCCCTGCTCAATGGGGAGCCTGCTTCTCCCTCTCCCACTCCCCCTGCTTGGGTTCCCTCTCTCACTGTCTCTCTCTCTCTCTCTCTCTCTCTGTCAAATAAATAAATAATAAATAAATAAATAAATAAATAAATAAGAAAACCCAAACAACTCCACCAGAAAATTGCTAGAACTGATAAACATTTTCTGTAAAGTCACAGGATACAAAATCAATGTACAGAAACCTGTTGCATTACTATATACCAATAATGAGGAAGCAGAAAGATAAATTAAGAAAACAATCCCACTTACAATTGCACCAAAAACTACCTAGGAAACATCCTAGCCAAAGAGGTAAAAGACCTGTACTCTGAAAACTATAAAACACTGATGGAAGAAATTGAAGATGACACTGAGAAATGGAAAGACATTACATGCTCATGAACTGGGAGGATGAGTATTATTCAAATGTATGGACTACCCAAACTGACCCACACATTTAATGCCAACCCTATCAAAATACCACCAGCATTTTTCACTGAGCTAGAACAAACAATCCTAAAACTGTATGGAACCACAAAAGACCCAGAATAGCCAAAGATACCTTGAAAAAGAAATGAAAAGCTGGAGGCATAATAATTCTGGACTTCAAGTTATATTACAAAGCTGCAGTGATCAAAATAGTATGGTACTGGCACAAAAATAAATACATAGATCAATAGAACAGAAAAGAAAAAAAACCCAGAAATGAACCTACAACTATATGGTCAATTAAACTTCAACAAAGCAGGAAAGAATATCAAATGGAAAAAAGACAGTCTCTTCAACAAATGATGCTGGAAAACCTGGACAGCCACGTGCAAAAGAATGAAACTGGACCACTTCCTTACACCATACACAAAAATAAATTCAAAATGGATGAAAGACCTAAATGTGAAACAGGAAACCATCAAAATCCTAGAGGAGAACACAGGCAGTAACCTCTCTGACATCAGCCATAGCAACTTCTTTCTAGTTATGTCTTCCGAGGCAAGGAAAACAAAAACAAAAGTAAACTATTGGGACTTCATCAAAATAAAAAAGCTTCTTCACAGCAAAGGAAACATCAACAAAACTAAAAGGCAACCTACAAAATGGGAGAAAATATTTGCAAATGACCTATCTTATAAAACTCAACACCCCAAAACCAAATAATCCAATTTAAAAATGGGCAGAAGACATGAATAGTCATTTTTCCAAATAAGATATACAGATGGGCAACAGACACATGAAAAGAAACAACAGGTGTTGGCGAGGATGTGGAGACAAGGAACCCTTCTACACTGTTGGTGGGAATGAAAACTGGTTGCTGCCACTCTGGAAAACAGTATGGAGGTTCCTCAAAAGGTTAAAAATAGAACTACTCTAGGGTCCAGCAATTGCACCACTAGGTATTTACCCAAAGAATAGAAAATACTAATTTGAAGGGATATATGCACCCTTATGTTTAACAGCATTACTTACCATACACCAGATACTGAAATAGACCAAGTGTCCATCAACTGATGAATGGATAAAGAAGATGCGGTATATATACAATGGAGTATTATTCAACCACAAAAAAGAATGAAAACTTGCCATTTATAATGACGTGGATAGAGCTAGAGAGTATTATGCTAAGTCACAGAAAGATAAATACCATATGATTTCACTCATCTGTGGAATTTAAGAAACTAAACAAATGAGCAGAAGAGTAAAAAAGGAGAGGCAAACCAAGAAACCAGACTCTTAACTATAGAGAACAAACTGATGTTACCAGGAGGAAGGTGGATGGGGGATGGGTTAAACAGGTGATAGGGACTAAGGAGTATACTTGTGATGAGCACCAGGTGTTGTATTGAAGTGTTGAATCACTATACTGTATACCTGAAACTAATATTACACTGTATGCTAACTGACTGGATTTAAATTAAAACTGAAAAAAAAGTATCAGTATAATTATTTGCCTTATTAATAAGTAAAATACATTGATCCTAAATGAATCTCTTCTTTTATTTAAAGATTTATTATTCTTAAGCAATCTGTACACCCAATGTGGGGGCTCAAACTCACAACCCCAAGTCCAATAGTCACAGCTCCACCCACTGAGCCAGCCTAACATCCCTAAATCTCTTTGTAAATGGTCATCACCCTATCAATATTCTTCGTCCAGGAGGGTAAAGGCATATATGTGTGAATGTATATATGAACATGAGATGAAAGTGAACCACTAACGTTTTTTATTTGTTTATTTATTGATTGATTTTTTTTAAAAAAAAGTAGGCTCCATAACGTGGAGCTGAATGTGGAGCTTGAACTCAGGACCCTGAGGTGAAGACCTACGCTAACATCAACAGTCGGACACTTAACCGACTGAGCCACCCAGGTGCCCCCCCACTGATGTTTTTTAAACAAAATCCCATTATCTGCCTGTTTTATCACCATTTCCTTCTTTATTCTAAAATCTAACAGCAGAGAGAACACTTTCCGTTCCATGCAAAAGACAATTTTTTCAAAAAATCTGTTGTTGAGGTATATTTTAATTTTTCCTTTCTGTGCAGAACAGATTGAAACAATCTGATGCTATAAAAAAACCCCAAGGATGTTTCTTTGTTTTATTGAAGTATAATTAACAGTGTTATATTCATTTCAGGTGTAAAACATAGTGATTCCACAATTCTATACATTACTCAGTAGTCACCACAATAAGTGTAGTCATCATCTATCACCAAACGGCGTTTTTACAATCTTATTGACTATATTCTCTATGCTGTACTTTTCATCTCCATGACTTATTTATTTTGTTACTGGAAGTTTGTACTTCTTGAATCCCTTTATCTATTTCGTCCATCCCCCTACCCACCTCCCCTCTGGCAACCTCCTGGAAAAAAAAAAAAAAGAAAGAAATACATAGGGCTCTTAATGTGAGAAAAGCATTTTTTATCTTCTGTGAATTGCCACTAAATCAAAGCAATTTAATTATACTTTATTTTTTACTAAGTATAAATAATACCATCATTTTCTTTTTTACTTCTAATTCTCCACTACAATGTGATCTGCATATCATAAAAAAATAAAGAGCAAATAAGTAAAAGCAGGAATACTGAAGCAAATGTCTAGATTTCAAAATGTGAATCGAAGCTCTAAAAAATTCATTAAGTTAATTTACAAAGGAGAAACCTCTCATACCTTGTTTGCTAGGTTTATAGCACTGAGAGCCTTATCATAATTATCTCTGTCATCCCAATCCAAATAAGCAGTGGCTAGTAACCGCAGAACTTTAGCCTATAATTAAAAATAGAAAAAAGCACTCAGGTGAGGGTTAAATTGCAGTGTAACAGCTGACTAGCACTTACACAGTGACAGGCATCTTCTCAAACTTAAGTTATTTTTATGATATAGCATTTCCTTATGTAGCCACATAGTCTTGGGATATGTCTCATCATTATGCTACCCACACCAAATACTAAGAATTTTATAACAACTGTGTTAAAATATTTTTAACAGTGTTTTAGCACTGAAGTTCTTTATTATCCCCACTCTACAAATAAAGGAAACAATAGCACAGCACTATTTAATTTAATCATCTTACCACCTACTGTATAGGTAGCATTGCATTAGGCCTCCATCAAAAAAGATAAATAGACATAATTGCTCTCTCAAAGACTTTACAGCCTAGTTGCAATTAACCAATTAGACCAAGAGTACATATACCATCATTTTATAGGAACAGATATGCTTTCCTATAGAGGTTTTTCTCCCAACTCAGCTGAGTTTTAAAATTAATATGTATTGCTGAATTAAGTCTGTTTCTCCAGCCGGGTTTATATTGATAAGGGGAGTAACTCTAGACAGCATTTATTTAACTACAGATTTAGATTTTGAAAGGAAGAGCTCTATTTCAATGAAGAATCTGCCTCTAAATATAATGAGGACAGTAGGACCAGGCAAAGATAATCTTAACATATTAGAGCTCTGTAAATCTAGAGAAACGATACTTATGGTGTCCTATTTTAGTTTTTTAATTCAAAAACTAAGATGGATCAAATAAGATGTATACAATATACTTAATATCATTACCATTATTATGGAACAACTCTCAACTTATAAACTTCCCCAGAGGACTTTTATGGAGTAAATACGGCATCTCTGAGAAAAACTGTAACTATTTTGTAATAGTAAAAGGGTCAAATAATCAGAAAGATCTAACAAAATGAATGAATCTCAAAACCATTATGTTAAGCAAAAGAAGCCATACACAAAACAGTAGATACTATATGATTCCATTTATACAAAGTTCAAGGAAAAACAAAAATAATCTACAGCCACAGAAGTCAGAATAGTGGTTTTATCTTGGGGGTATGAATGGCAATCAACCAGAAAGGGCCAAGGGAACTTTTGGGGGTCATGGAAATTTCTGTATCTTGATCCATGTAGTTGTTACAAGATTATCTAGATATATTAAAATTCATCAGGTTGTACACTTGAGATTTGTGCAATTTAATATATATAAATTATACCTCAACAAGGTACTGCTAGCATGAAAGAAAAACTACTTCATAATCTTACCTCTCCATAATTCACAATAGAAATATTACATTTTAATCACATGGTTAATTCCTATACTCTTCCTCCTTACCCTCTCCTCCATCTAGATCCCTTGCCTGGTATCCCCTTCTCCTTCTATTTTCACTGTATGGATCCCATCTACTTTTCAAGGCCTTCCTACCAGAAGGCTTCTTCAACTTCTCTAGCCAACCTTGACATTTCCCTTTACTGTACCACACAGTTTATAACTTATTTTTCCCAAATCACTTATACTAGTTTTTAAAATCTATTTTTGAAACTTTAACTGAAGTATACAATATATTAAAAAAGTTCAAAAATCTCAAGAGCACAGCTCCGAATTTTCACAAAGTGAACACATGTATGCTAACAACACAGAAATCAAGAAAGAACATTAACAGCAACAGGTTCACCTGAAGACTCTCTTCAGACACTATTCCAAACAAGAGTAACCAATTACCTGTCTTCCAACATCATGTACATTAGCTCTGCTTGCTTTGGCATTTATATTTATAGAGTCATACAGAATGCACTACTTTATAAATTGTTTTGTTTACTCAACATTATATGTGAGAACATCCATACTGTTGCAATTACTGTAACTCATTTATTCTCATTCCTATATAACATGCCATGATGTGACACTTTAACAATGTTTTTATTATTTTTAATTGTGTTAAAATACACCTAAAATTGACTCTCTTAATCATTTTTAAGTGTATGGTTCAGTAGTATTAAGTACATTCACACTGTTGTGCAACCATTACCATCATATATCTCCAGAACTCTTGATCTTGCAAAATTGAAACTCTGTGCCCATTAAACAATAGCTCCCCCAAAGTTCTCCTCCCTCCAAACTCCTGCAAACACCATTTTACTTTATGTCTCTATAAATTTGACTACTCAAGATAACCTCATTTAAGTGGAATCATACAGTATTTGTCTTTTTGTGAATGGCTTATTTCACTTAGAATAATAGCCTCAAGGTTCATCTATGTTGTAGCATGTGTCAAAATTTCCTTCTGTTTCAAGGCTGAATACTATTCCATTATATTCTCTTGTATTAGTTTTATCCTCCAAACATAAACTTTTTAAGGGTAGAAGTCATGTTTTATACTTCTCTGTTATTCCCCATCTATCACATTGCTATATATATATATATATATATATATATAAGTATTTAGTTATATTTTGTAAAGGTAAGAAGCAAAGATGGATTTTCAAACAAAATTTCATTTTGCTATGGCATATATTAAGTTACTTTTACATTGGATTTATTTACCTAATCATATTTTACTTGATTAAATATTAAAATTAACTTCCATACCAAGCACACTCTATATGGGTAGTTAGGGAAAAACCTAAAAATTTTAACATGCAATAATAAAATCTAAAATTTACATAGCTCAACACTGTTCCAAGCATTTCCATACATTAACTCTTGGGTACAAGAATCTACCTGCATTGTAGATTATACTAGTATATCAATTTTACAGAAACTAATGTACTGAGATATTAATGATGTGCCCAAAGGATAATTTTACTCACAAAGTGGGGACAGACTATTATAATTTAATAACAGTAACACAAAATATATTTCTTCAACCTACTTCTACGATATTTAACATGACCCTTACCAGCATCTCTGGCCCAACAGAATTCTTATCCATCTTCCCGATATCATAGCTCTGGCTATCATTAAAAAAGGAAAAAGAATACATATTCATTTCAAATTATATTTTTAAGATTATGTATCACTAAGAAGATATGGTATAATTATACTTTATTCCAACTTTTCTGTTTTGCACTATAATACATTAGTCTATTAATATATGAATATCAATTATATAAAGCAATTCTTTCAAACAGTAGAAAACCACAATTTCTTCAGGATGTACTGCCAACAAATTAACACTATATTATTATTCGTTTCCATTTGGATATATGTGGTATATAGTGCTTTGTGTATACTATATGTACTATATATGTGTGTATATACATATATACATATAGCATTTTACTGCATTTAAGACTAGTTTACGTGTATATACAAACTCTTAATGAGCACATTTTAAAGTCTAAGAAATACGAATATATTTGTAAAATAAAACAAATACAGTTTTCATAGAAACAAATGCTTCAGCAATATTTATTAAGCTTCACAACACCCCTGTGAGGCACTATTAGTTCCATTTTGCAGCTGAATTAAGCAATTTAGCAGTTAAGTGATTTCTAATATTTCCTAGATTGGTACTGAAAATGAGAGTGAGGGGTTGGGGAGTAGAGAAATTTGATTTTCAGTCTGTGCTTTAATTAGCAAACCATATTATCCATGGGACATTCTGATAACCACAAATAATATCAGCATGAGCCTCAGGGTTTCAAAACCTAAAACCTAAAACGCAAAACAAAAATTATTCACCATAAGATTGGTATTCCAAGGAAAGATGTCAATAAAATTTTGGTGACCTGAACTAAATTGAAGATGTTACTTTGAAATATTCCTTTTAAAAAACTCTAAAAGATTCAGAATTGCCAAACTGAGTTTTCAGATCACTAGCAAGGATATAACACTGGCCTAGTGATCCTAAGCCCTATCTCACAGAGGTCTCCTTTGGTATATTAAACCTACTTCCAGTTTTTAAAATAACCAATGAGGATGAAACTTCCGCAATGGTGGTATAATCTTGGACCCTCTCCCCAGTGAAACAACCATTTGCCTGGAAAAACCATTAAACAAACAACCAGGTAAAGTCTTTGGAAATTTTCCCAAGGGCATATGGCAAATGCAAAAACATTTATTTAAAACAACAACAACAACCAAATCTCAGTGAGAATGGTGAGAGTCTGTGGCATTTGAGTCACAATCTGCCCCTGTCCACACCAGCTCCCCGTGATGAAAACTACTCCAGATGGGTGCTGTCAAGAAGGGAGTAATTCCCTTTCCATGCAGCTCCTAGACTCTTAGGCCATGGTTTCACCTAGCAGGGGCAGGCTGCCGGCCTCTCTTATCCTCCCCAGGCCTGTGTTGTGGAAGTGCAATTCTGGGCAGGCACAATTAGAAGACTGGGTCTTCCTTTCCCCACTCAGTTCTCACTCTTACGGTAAGGGCTCTACCTCAGGCGTGACAGGTCAAGAATACTGGGACCCTGATAATCTTCACCCAGATTGTCTCATTAAGCAGAGGTTCCATGCCAGGAGGGCATGCTAAGAAGATCAGAGGCGACCAGACTCCCCTAACATCCACTCTCACGCCAAGAGAAGCAGGCCATGCTCTTGCCACCAACTCCAGTAGTGTGGCACAAAGGTTCGCCCCGGGGGGAAGAAACAGGCAATAAAGAAAACAGAGCTCAGCATCTCTGCCTGAGAGGACTGATTTACTTGGAATGGAGCAAGAAGTTCCTACCCAAGGGCACTGTCAAAAACAAGGGAGATCTTGGTGGTGAGCAATTAAGAGGGGAGTGGTAGCTCTGTGATAATAGTATCAACAAGTGAAATAGCAGACCAGCAAGAATTTTAACAGAGAGAACCAGGGAAAGAGGCAGCCACGAAGAATAATCCGGGAGGTCACACTCACCCCTGGAGATACAGAAGGCTACGCATATTCGCTAGGCTGCACCCACCCAGGAGGGATCAGAAGGAGACGTGGAGCAGACTAGAAAGCATTCCTCAAGGCACACACAAATACATCAGCCAAGAATCCAGAGCCTCGGCTCAAGGGGCTTAAGCAGATTCCTCTTACCAAACACTGAAAATGTAGCTACTCTGATCCAAGGTAATGGTAAGGAAGCCAAGCTTAAAAATCAAATCACACTTCTCGTTTTCAGTTCTACATGTAAGGAACTTGGAAGTCACTACTTCGTCCTAACAAGTAAAAAGCTGAAAAGACTAAAAAATCAGCAACTGTACTTGGATCCGTAAGAGGGGGAGGACAAAAGGCAAACCACTATCTCTCCACCCAGCCCCCCCACTGGAGAGATGGACAGGCAAAATACAAGGAATTGTGGCTTACCACAGGAGGGACTCACCAGGGGAAACTGCCAAGGGAAGCAGTGCTGAGGCAGGAAATTATGAACTATAATTGACAGGTTGCTGGAGGCTCACTGTGAATGAGTCTGAGAATTTAAAACTCCAGGACAACATAGTCTTAGGGGCATACCCACCATATTGTCAGATTTATCTCCAGAAGCTCAAGATTCCCACAGTAAATATCAGAGAAAATCCTCTTGAGCTTTGTCAGGAATTAATGATAAGGAACCAATCTGTTCTTCTTAACAGGGCCGGTCTTCAGGGGAAACTAGTTAACTAGAACCCACCTCCTGGGGTATTATCAGAGCCCAACTTACCTGGGGAAGAGATATACTCAACCCTAGACTACTCTAGCCATGATATACCACACCTAAGGGTGGAGAAAAAAACTGCAAATTCTTGTGAAGTTCACAGTTCAAGGGCATACATCCACTCACCAAAAGACTAAGAACTAAACGTAGGACTAACCCAACACCTAACCACCACATTACTAAAGGTCTATTTACAGCAGTTCCTTTTACCCAGTACAACATGTCAAGCTATCAAGAAAAAATTACACGGGGGTGCCTGGGTGGCTCAGTCGTTAAGCGTCTGCCTTTGGCTCAGGTCATGATCCCAGGGTCCTTGGATCGAGTCCCGCATCGGGCTCCCTGCTCAGCGAGAAGTCTGCTTCTCCCTCTCCCACTCCCCCTGCTTGTGTTCCTGCTCTCGCGCTCTCTCTCTCTGTCAAATAAATAAAATCTTTAAAAAAAAAGAAAAAGAAAAAATTACAGGGAATACCAAAAGGCAAAAAAACAAAACAAAACAAAACACAATTTGAAGAGACAGAGCAAGCACTGGAACCAAACATGGCAAGGATATTAGAATTATCAGTTCAGGAATCGAAAATAAGACACAAGGGCAATGTAAGCAGAGAGATGGAAATCGTAAGAAAGAACCAAAAAGAAATGCTGGAAATAAAAGAGACTGTAAATGACATGCAGAATGTCTTTGATGGGCTTTTTAATAAACTGGACATGGCTGAGGAAACAAATCTATGAGTAGAGGATGTATCAGCAGAATCCTTGAAAACAAGCAAAGAGAAGATTGAAAAAAAAAAAACAGACCAGATTATCCAAGGATTATAGGACACCTATAAAAGGTATAATGTAAGTATAATGGGAATACAATAAGGAGAAAAAACAAAGAAACACAAGAAATATTTGAAACAATAATGACAGAATTTCCCCCAAATTAATGTCTGATACCAAACCACAAATCCAGGAATCTCAGAGAACACCAAGCAGTATAAATACCAAAAAAATTACAACTACGCATACCAAATTACAGAAAAACAAAGATAAAGAAAAAATCCTAAAGCAAGCTAGAGGAAGAAAACACCTTATCTATAAAAGTACAAAAATAAGAATTACACCCAACTTCTCAGAAACCATGCAAGCAAGAAGAGAATGGAGTGAAATATTTAAAGTGTTGAGAGAAAAATACCACCAACCTAGAATTCTGAACCCTAAGAAAATATCATTCAGAAGTAAAGGAAAAATAAAGATTTTCTCAGATAAACAAAAACTGAGGGACTCTGTAGCTAGTAGACTGGCCTTGCAAGAAATGTTAACAGAAGTTCTTCATACAGAAGGGAAATAATATAGGTCAGAAACTTGGATCTATATACAATAAGGAAAAGCATCAAAGAAGGAATATGTGAAAGTAAAATAGGACTTTTATTTTTCTTACTCTTAACTGATCTAAGAGAAAACAATTTATTTGAAATAATAGCAACGATATATTCCAAGTATACATGCTTATTTATGTATCTTACTTATATATGTGCTTAGAACAAAGTAAAACAAATGACAGCAATGATACAAATAGATGGGAGGAATTCTGTAGAATTCTTACAAAGCATTCACACTACCCATGAAGTGGTACAGTGTTATCTGAAAGTAGACTTGGATCAATTGTAAATGTATGCTGCAAACTCTGGGGCAGCCACTAAAAAAGTTTAAAAAAAAAAAAAGAAGTGGGTGCCTGGCTCAGTTTTTTTTTTTTTTAAGATTTGTTTATTTTGAGAGAGAGAGAGAGCACCCTAGCAGGAAGAGGGGCAGAGGGAGAGGAAGCAAGAGAATCTCAAGCAGACTCCCCAGTGACCAAGAAACCAACTTGGGGCTCAATCTCACGACCCTGAGATCAACACCTGAGCTAAAATCAAGAATACAATGCTTAACTGACTGAGCCACCCAAGCACCCCCAATGCAACTCTTGATCTCAGGGTTGTGAGTTTGAGCCCCATGTTGGGTGTAGAGATAATTTAAAAATAAAATCTTAAAAAAAGTAGTATAGGGATGCCTGGGGTGGCTCAGTCGGTTAAGTGTCCAACTCTTGATCTCGGCTCAGGTCATGATCCCAGGGTCTTGAGATCAAGCCCAGCCTTGGGCTCCATGCTAAGCATGGAGTTGGCTTGAGATTCTTTCTTTCTCCTTCTCCCTCTGCCCCTCCCCTTACCACCCCTCTCTCACTCTCTCAAAATAAGTAAATAAAATCTTTTATTTATTTTTATTTTTTTATCTTCTAAAGATTTTATTTATTTATTTGACAGAGAGAGACACAGTGAGAGAAGGAACACAAGCAGGGGGAATGGGAGAGGGAGAAGCAGGCTTTCCGCTGAGCAGGGAGCCCGATGCAGGGCTCGATCCCAGGACGCTGGGATCATGACCTGAGCCGAAGGCAGACGCTTAACGACTAAGCCACCCAGGCGCCCCAAATAAAATCTTTTAAAGAAAGAGAGGTATAACATATATGCTAAGAGAGGAAAATGTAATCATAAAATACTCACCTAAAACCACAAAAGTCCCCTACCTCTCTGACAAATAAAATCTTTAAAAAAATAAATAAAGCCACAAAAGTCAGAAAAGGAGTGGAAGACAGTAGGAAAACCGAACAAGGGCAACAAAAAGAAAACAGTAATGAATATGGTAGATATTAATCCAACTATATCATCATCACTTTGAATTTCAATTGGTCTAAATACACCAATTAAAAGACAGAGACTGTCTTGCAACGGCATGGATGAAACTAGAGGTTATTATGCTAAACAAAAGTCAATCAGAGAAAGACAGTTATATGATCTCACTCATATGTGGAATTTAAGAAACAAAACAGAGGATCATATGGGAAGGGAGGGGAAAATAAAATAAGATGAAATCAGAGAGGGAGACAAACCATAAGAGACTCTTAATCATAGTAAACAAACTGAGGGTTGCTGGAGGGGAGAGAGGTTGGGGGATGGGGGATAGGGGATGGACATTAAGGAAGCCACATGATATAATGAGCACTGGGTATTATATAAGACTGACCAGTCACTGAACTCTACCTCTGAAACTAATAATACACTCTATGTTAATTAACTGAATTTAAATATGGGTGCCTGTGTGGCTCAGTTGGTTAAGCGTCTGCCTTCAGCTCAGGTCATGATCCCAGTAACCTGGGATGGAGCCCCACATGGGACTCCCTGCTCAGTGGGGAGCCTGCTTCTCCCTCTCCCTCTGCCATTCCCCCTGCTTGTGCTCTCCGGCTCTCTCTCTCTCTCTGTCAAATAAACAAATAAAATCTTTAAAATATACATGCAAAAACCCCAACTGAATGTTGTCTCTAAGAAATCCACTTTAGGGCGCCTGGGTGGCTCAGTTGGTTAAGCGACTGCCTTGGGCTCAGGTCATGATCCTGGAGTCCCGGGATCGAGTCCCACGTCGGGCTCCCTGCTTGGCAGGGAGTCTGCTTCTCCCTCTGATCCTCTTCCTTCTCGTGCTCTCTCTCTCTCATTCTCTCTCTCTCAAATAAATAAATAAAATCTTTAAAAATAAAAAAAAGAAATCCACTTTAAATATAAAGATACACAGATATTAAAAGTAAATAGATGAAGGAAAATATACCATGCTAATGCTATCCAAAGAAAGCAAGAGTAGGTATATTAATTTCAGACAGCAGAATTCAGAGTAAGGAAAAAATATCAGGGATAAAAAAGACTATAACATAATGATAAAAGGGTCAAATCTCCAGGAAGACCTAACAATTCTTAATGTGTATGAGCCTAACAGAGCATCAAACTGTGTGAGGCAAAAACTGATAGAACAGCAAGGAAAAATAGATAACTCTACTATCATTGTTAGATATTTCAATATCCCTCTCAGAAATAGAGCAGGCAAAAAAATCAGTAAGAACACAGCTGAAGTCAACAACAGTATCAATCAAATGGATGTAACTGACATCTATAGACTAGTACATCCAACAACAGCAAAATACACATTCTTACCAAGTTTATATGGAACATTCACCAAGCTAAACCACATTCTGAGCCATAAAACACACTTAAACAAATTTAGAAATACAGAAATCATATAAAGTCTGCTCTCAGACCACAACGGAATTAAAACAGAAGTAAATAATGGAAAGATAACTGAAAAATTCTAAAATGTGTGACTAAACAATACTCCTCTGTAAATAACACATGGGTCAAAGGAGAAATCTCAAAGTAAGTTCAAAAATACTTTGAACTAAATGAAAATGAATACACAACTTATCAAAATGTGTGAGATGCAGCAAAAGCAGTGCTTAGAGAAATATTTATATCATTGAGTATATATCAGAAAAGAAAAAAAGAAAATCTAAAATCAATAACCTAAGTTTCCACCTTAAGTAACAGAAAAAGACAAGCAAATCAAATCCAAAGAAAGCAGAATGAAAAAAAATGAGAAAAATTAGAGCAGAAATCATAAAATTAAAACAAGAAATCAAAAGAGATCAATAGAGAAAAATCAAGAGGTGCCTGGGAGGCTTGGTTGGTTAAGCCAAGGACTCTTGATTTCGGCTCAGGTCATGATCTCAGGATCCTGGGATCGGCCTGAGTTGGGCTCTGTGCTCATCAGGGAGTCGGCTTCTCTCCCTCTCCCTGTGCCCCTCCTTTCACTCACATGCTCGTGCATGTGTGCTCTCTCTCTAAGAAGTAAATCTTTAAAAAAAAACAAAAACAAAAATCAATGAAACCAACCACTAGTATTTGAAATAATCAGTAAAACTGATAAGCCTCCAGCCAGGCTAACTAAGAAAAAAAAGAGAGGACACAAACTATTAATATCAGAAATCAAAGAGGGGACATCACAACAGATACCATGAAAATTTAAAAGGGTAATAAAGAAATACTATAAATAACTCTATGCCCACAAATTTGATAACCTAGATTAAATGGACCAATTACTTGAAAAATACAAGCAGCCAAAACTCACACAAAAAGAAATAGTCTAGGGGCACCTGCGTGGCTCAGTCTAAGCGTCTCCCTTCAGCTCAGGTCATGATCCCGGGGTCCTGGGACCGAGCCCTGCGTCGGGTTCCCTGCTCAGTGGAGAGTCTGCTTCTCCCTCTCCCTCTGCCCCTCCACCCCTGCTCGTTCTCTCTTTCGCTCTCCATCTCAAATAAACAAATAAAATCTTAAAAAAAAAGAAATAGTCTAAATAGGCCCATAGCTATCAAAGAAATTGAGTCAAAAATTAACAACATTCCAAAACAGAAAGCACCAAGCCCAGATGTATTCACTGGTAAATTCTACTAAACATTTAAGGAAGAAGTTATACCAATTTTCTACAATCTCTTCACAATAGAAGCAGAAGGAATACTTCCTAACTAACTCATTCTATTAGGCCAGCATTACCCTAATAATACCCAAAACCAGTCAGACATTACAAGAAAACTATGAACCAATATATGTCATGAACATGGATGTAAAATCCTCAATAAAATATTAACAAATCAAACCCAAAATACAATTTTAAAAAACTATACATGATGACAAAGTGAGATTTATCTTAGGTATGCAAGACTGGTTCAACATTCTAAAGTTTCTATGGAGTGGCAAGAGATGAGAATAGTCAACATAATATTGCAGGACAGGACTGCCACTACATAACTTCAAGACTTACTATAAAGCTACAGCAACCGGGGCGCCTGGGTGGCTCAGTGGGTTAAGCATGTGCCTTCAGCTCAGGTCATGATCCCAGGGTCCTGAGATTGAGCCCCACATCGGGCTCCCTGCTCAGCAGGGTGTCTGCTTCTCCCTCTCCCTCTGCCCCTCCCCCTGCTTGGGCTCTCTCTCTCTCTCTAAGTAAATAAATAAAATCTTTAAAAAAAGCTACCACAATCAAGACAGTACATTATTACAGTCATCAAGGAATCGGCTAAAGAAAATACAAATGGATTAGTGGAACAGAATACAGCGCCCCCATAAATACATTCAACTGATCTTTGACAAAGGAGCAAAGGCAACAGAACAGAACAAAGATCATCTGTTCAACAAGTGATGCTGGAACAACTGGACATCCAAGAATCCAGACACAGACCTTACATCTTTCACAAAAACTAACTCAAAATGGAACACAGACCTAGATGTAAAGTGCAAAACTAAAACATCTAGAAGATAACAGGATAAAACCTAGATGATCCTGGGTATTGTGATGCCTTTTTATTTATTTATTTTATTTATTATTTATTTTTTTAAGTAGGCTCCATGCCCAATGTGGGGCTTGAACTCACGACCCTAAGATCAAGAGTCACATGCTCTCCCGAGTAATCCACCTGGGTGCCCCTGTGATGCCTTTTTAGATACAACACACCAAGGAAACAATCCATGAAAGAAATAATTGATAAGCTAGATTTCATTAAAATTTAAAACTTCTGAGATGCCTGGCCGGCTCAGTTGGTAGAACATGCAACTCTGGATCTCAGAGTTGTAAGTTCAAGCCCCATGTTGGGTGCAGAGATTACTTAAAAATAAAATCTTTAAATAAATAAAAATAAAATTAAAAACTTCTGCTTTGTGAAAGACACTATTAAGAGAATGGGAAGACAAGCCACAGATTCAGAGAAAATATTTGCAAAAGACACATATGATAAAGGACTGATATCCAAACTATACAAATAAAACCTCTTAAAACTCAACAGTAAAAAAAACAATCTAATTAAACCATGATCCAAAGTTCTTAACAAATACCTCACCAAAAAAGATGTACAGATGGCAAATAAGCCTATGAAAAAATGTTCCACATCTTATGTCATAAGGGAAATGCAAATTAAAACAAAAATTAAATACCAATACATACCTATCAGAATGGCCCAAGTCTAAAACACTAAGCCTAAAACACTGGTGAGAATATGGAGTAACAGAGCTCTCATACATTGCTGGTGGGAATACAAAATTGTACAGCCACTTTGCAAGACAGTTTGGTGGTTCCTTATAAAACTAAATATACGCTTACCACATGATCCAGCAATCACACTCCTTGGTATTTACCAAAAGGAATGGAAAACTTATATCCACACAAAAATCTGCATGTGGATGTTTATAGCAGCTTTATTCATAACTGACAAAACTTGGAAGCAAACAAGATGTCCTTCAGTAGAGAAACGGACAAATAAACTGTGGTACATCCAGACAGTGGAATATTATTCAGCACTAAAAATAAATGAGCTATCAGGGGCCTGGGTGGCTCAGTCAGTTGAGCATCTGCCTTCGGCTCAGTCGTGATCCAAGGGTCCTGGTATCAGGTCCTGTGTTGGGCTCCCTGCTCAGCAGGGAGCCTGCTTCTTCCTCTGCTCCTCCCCCCCCCGCCCCCCGCTCATGGTCTCTCTCTTCTCTCTCTCCCAAAAATAAATAAATAAAATCTTTTAAAAATAAATAAATAAATAAATGAGCTATCGAGACAAGAAAACACATGGAGGAAACTTAAATCATTATTACTAAGGGAAAAAAGCCAATCTGAAAAGGATGCATACTGTATGATTCCAACTATATGACATTCCAGAAAAGGCAAAACTATGGAGACCAAAAAGATCAGTGGTTGATAGAGTTTGGGGAAGAGAGGGATGAAGAGGCAGAACACAGAGGATTTTTAGGGAAGTGAAACTATTCTGTATGACACTAAAATGCTGTAATGGTAGGTATATGTCATTACACATTTGTCTAAACCTGTAGAATATACAACAGCAAGAGTGAACCCTGAGGTAAACCACAGAGTTGGGGGATTACGATGTGTCAATGTAAGTTCATCCTTAGAAAAAAAAAATGTACCATTCCGGGGAGAAATGTTGATTAGTGGGGAGGCTATGAATGTGCGGAATCAGGGGATATGTGGAAAATCTCTGTACCTCCCTCTCAATTGTGTTGTAAACCTAAAACTGCTCTAAAAAACATGTTTGTTTTAAGAAACCAAATTGTACGCATATTTGGGCGGTCTGAGAGATTGTGCACATGCCCGAGGCTGCCTCCTCAGGCACGATCAGAAAGGGAACCTACTAGCTATTAGCCCCTGGCTGAATGCAGGGTAAAATAATAAATTCACTGAACTGTGAAAACAACCTCTAAGACAAATACACATCCAACAGGAAAGGGTGACTATCTAACTGGTTAAGTGACCTTAAACACAACCCTTGACCAACAAGTAGCTTATGTGGATGCGAGGTGAAGCCTAGAAAGCCATAAAAAGACAAAAACAAGGGGAAAAACCCTGAGCAGGAACATTAGAGGTCACACACTGTGAGAAAAATAAACTTCACAGAATTAGTCCAGTCAAATAACCAAATAAATAAATGACCAAACAATTAAAATAATAATAAGTTCCATAAAGGTGGGAAACTGGTATCCAGACTTGCTGCAAGATATTATCAAAAATGTCTAGTTTTCAACAAAATATTACAACACATGCAATAAAACAGTAAAGTGGACTTATACAGAGGATAAAAGGAAGGCAATAGAAACTGCCTCTGAGAGGTCCCAGATGTTGCAGTTGGTAGAAAAATACTTCAAAGCAGCTATCATAAATATGTTTAAAGAACTATAGGAAAGCATATCTAAAGAATTAAAGGAAGGTATGATAACAATGATGCAAACAGAGAATAAGAGTATAACAATTAAATCACAGAAATTATAAAAAAGAACCAAGTGGAAATTCTGAAGTTGAAAAGTACAATAACTGAAATGAAAAATTCACTAGAGAGGCTCAATAGTAGATTTGAGCAGGCAAAAAAAAAGAATATATAAACTTGGAGATAGATTGATAGTGATTATACAAATCTGAGGAACAAACAGGAAAAAAAGAGTGGAAAAATAAGAACAGACCTTCAAAGACGTGTGGGACATCATACAGCACAACAACATATGTATGAGAATACCAGAAGGAGAGAAGCAAGAGAAAGAAACAGGAAATATATTCAAAAAAATAATGGTTGAAAACTTCCCAAATTTGAGGGGAAACAATAATCTACACATCCAAGAAGCTTAATGGGCTCCACGTAGGATCACACATACATGCACACACAAATCCATACCCAGACACATCATACTCCAATTACTGAAAGTCAAAGATAAACAGAAAATCTTGAAAGCAGTCAGAGAAAAATGATTCATCATTTCAAAGGAAACAAGATTAACAGCTAACTCTTCATCACATGATAATGGGTGCCAGAAAGCAGGGATGACGTATTTAAAGTGCTTAAAGAGAAAAAACTGTCAACTAAGAATCCCGTATCTAGAGAAACTATTTTTCAAAAGACTAACTAAATACATTCCCAGATAAACAAAAATTGAGAGAATTTCTTGCTGATCTGCCTTACAAGAAATACGAAAGAACATTCCTCAGGCTGAGAGCAAATGACACCAAACATTAATGTGAATTCATATGAAAAAAAGTTAGTAATTATTTAGATAATTATAAAAGACAATATGATTATATATTTCTTCTCATTTCCTTCCTTATTTAAAAAGCAACGATATAGGGCACCTGGGTGGCTCAGTTGGTTGAGCGGCTGCCTTCGGCTCAGGTCATGATCCTGGAGTCCCTGGATCGAGTCCCGCATCGGGCTCCCCGCTCAGCGGGGAGTCTGCTTCTCCCTCTGACCCTCCCCCCTCTCATGTGCTCTCTCTCTCTCATTCTCTCTGTCTCAAATAAATAAATAAAATCTTAAAAAAAAAAAAAAGCAACGATATAGATATCTATAAAACTTTATTGTTGGGGCATTGTACATGTAATATATTTTTACTATGACAACACAAAGAAGTGGGTGGGAATAAAGTTATAATTAGCGTAAGGAAATAACACCAAATGGTAACTTAAATCTACAGGAATTAAACGAAGACAACCAAAACTGATGAGAAGGCTAATATATAAAAAGAGTCTATAAAAATATTTATGCTCTCCTTTTTTCTCTCGTCTTCCTTAAAATACATAAGATTATATAAAGCAATAATTATAACCACATATTATTGAGTTTTTAAACATATAGAGACATAACTTATATAATTACAATAGCAAAAAAAGGAATAAGGAATAGCTACATAGAAGTAAAACTTCTTTCAGTAGAAAGTTAATATAAATCTGAAGTAACTTCTAATAAATTAAGATGTATATTGTAACCCTAGAACAACCATAAGGAAAGTAACACAAAGAATATATAATTTTAAAAACTAACCAATTTAAATGGTATACTATAAGATATCCATTTATGAGATCCAGCAATTCTACTCCTAGGTATACATACAAAAGAAGTGAAAGCAGGGACTCAAGCAGATACTTATACACCAAAGTTTATAGTCACATTATTCATAATAACAAAAAAGATGGAGGGGCGCCTGGGTGACTCAGTCGGTTAAACGTCTGCCTTCAGCTCAGAGCATGATCCCAGGGTCCTGGGATCAAGCCCCACATCGGGCTCCCTGCTCAGTGGGGAGCCTGCTCCTCCCTCTCCATCTGCCTCTCTCCCCCTCTGCCTGCTGCTCCCCCTGCTTGAATCACTTTCTCTCTGTCAAATAAATAAATAAAATATTTTTAAAAAAAAGATAGCAACAACCCAAGTGTTCATCACGTGCTGAATGGATAAACAAAATGTGTTAAATCCATAAAATGGAATATTATTCACCCATAAAAAGAATGAAATATTGATATTCTACAACATGGATAAACCTTGAAAACATGCTAATAAGCCAAACACAAAAGGACAAATATTGTATGACTTTACTCATATGAGGAACCTAGAAAATGCCAAGTCATAGAGATAGAAAGTAGAATACAGGTTACCAGGGGTGAGAGGATTGGGGAGTTATTGTTTAATGCATACAGAATTTGTTTCGGAGGAAAGCATTCTAGAAATAGACAGTGGTAATGTTTATATGACATTGTGAGTATACTTAATGCCACTGAATTGTACACTTAAAAATGGTTAAAATGGTATGTATATTTTACCACAATAAAGTAAATTATTGGTAAAAAAAAAAAAAAGAATGATGTTCTCATACATGTAGCAACATGGATGATCCTTGAAAATATTCTAAGTGAAATAAGCCAGACACAAAAAGACAAATATTGTATGATTCCGCTCACATGAAATATCTAAGATAGGCAAATTCAGAGATATTAAGGAGATTAGAGATTATCAGGGACGGGGGAAGGGGGAAGGAGAAACGGGGAGTTAGCGTTCAAAAGTTACAGAATTTCTGGGACGCCTGGGTGGCTCAGTCGTTGAGCATCTGCCTTCGGCTCAGGTAATGATCCCAGGGTCCTGGGATCGAGCCCCGCATCGGGCTCCCTGCTCAGTGGGAAGCCTGCTTCTCCCTCTCCCACTCCTCTTGCTTGTGTTCCCTTTCTCACTGTGTCTCTCTCTGTCAAATAGATAAAATCTTTAAAAAAAAAAAAAAGCCAAAAGTTACGGAATTTCTTTTTTTTTTTTTTCCTAAAGATTTTACTTATTTATTTGACAGAGAAAGACACAGTCAGAGAGGGAACACAAGCAGGGGGAGTGGGAGAGGGAGAAGCAGGCTTCCCACTGAGCAGGGAGCCCGATGCAGGGCTCGATCCCAGGACCCTGGGACCATGCTCTGAGCCAAAGGCAGACGCTTAATGACTGAGCCACCCAGGTGCCCCAAAAGTTATGGAATTTCTATTTGAGGTGATGAAAAAAGTTTTTAAAATTGATTGTAATGATGGTTGAACAACACTGGGAATGTAATTAATCCCCCTGAATTATACACTTAAAATAATTAAAACAGCAAATTTTATGTTGTATATATTCATTACAACAAAAAATAAATTAATTTTCTAAAGATATTCACTTAAAGTAGTAAAGGAGGAAAAGAGAGAATAGGTAGTCATGAGACATGACATGACATGACAAAAAGCAAAATGTCAGATATAATCCAACAATATCAACATTAAAAGGCTGAATGGATTAAACAATAAAATCAAATGGCAGAGATTTTCAGACTGGATTTTTTAAAAAGATCCAACTGTATGCTGTTGACACGAAACACACTAATTTTTTCTAATATTTATTTATTTGAGAGAGAGAGCTCACACGCGGGGGTGGGGGGCAGAGAGGGAGGGAGAGAGAAACTCTGCAGACTCCGCACTGAGCGTGGAGCCTGAGGCAGGGCGCAATCTCACAACCCTGAAATCATGACCTGAGCTGACACCAAGAGTCGGGACGCTTAACCAACTGCGCCACCCAGGCACCCTGACAAAAAACACACTTTAAATTCAAACATACAAAGAGGTTGAGAGTAAAGAATGGAAAAAGACATACTGTGTAAACAGCAACCTAAGAACACTACAGTGGTTACACTAATATTAGACAAAATAGACCTTAAGATGAAAAATGTTACTAGAGATAAAGAGGGATATTTTAAAATGATAAAAGAGCAAATCCATTAGTAAGATATAACAAAAACACATATAAACCTAACAAGAGAGCCCCCCAAAATACATAAACAAAAGTTGACAAAACTGAATGGAAAGATATATAATTCAACAATGACGGCAGAGGATTTCAATACCCCACTTTCTTTTTTTCTTTTTAAAGACTTTATTTATTTATTTGACACAGAGAGAGAGATAGTGAAAGTAGCAACACAAACAACACAGTGGGAGAGGGAGAAGCAGGTTTTCCGCTGAGCAGGGAGCCCGATGTGGGGCTCGATCCCAGGACCCTGGGATCATGACCTGAGTTGAAGGCAGACGCTTAACAACTGAGCCACCCAGGCACCCAATACCCCACTTTCAATAACAGACAAGACAACTAGGCAGAGCATCAAAAAGGATACAGAAGACTTGAACAACACTATATACCTACTAACCTAAAAGACATCTATATCATACTCCACCCAATAATAGCAGACTACACCCTCTTCTAAAGTGCACAGAGAACATTCTTCAGAATAGAACATATTCAAAAGCCTCAGTAAATTTAACAGAACTGAAGTTATAGAAAGTATGTTCCCCACCTACATGAAATTAAATTAGAAATCAAGAAGTTACGTGGAAATTAAACAACACATTCCTAAATAACCAATGAGTCAAAGAATAAATCACAAGAGATTAGAAAATAGCTTGAGCTGAGTGAACAAGAAAATACAACATACCAAAATTTATGGGACGGAAAACAATGGTTAAAGGAAATTTTATACCTATAACAATATTAAGAGAAGTAAGATCTCAACCTTCCATGTTAGGAAAATGGAACAGAAAGAGCAAACTAAATCTAAAGCAAGCATGGACGGGAAAAGACATAAAAGATTACAGCAGGAATTAAATGAAATAACTGAAAAACAATAGAGAAAAACCAATAAAAGCAAAAGTTGATGCTTTGAAAAGAGCCAACAGACTGGCAAACCTTTAGCTAGACTGACCAAGAAGAGAGAAGACTCATACTAGTCAAAATCAGGAATCAAAGAGGGAACCTCATTACTGAACTTTGGAGAAAGACTATTCCTAAAAGACTGGAGATCTAGGGTCCCAACTAAGTGCCACTGTATAAATCTCTCTAAATGTATGCTTCCCTATCTATACAAGATGAAATTGATCTATACCAGTCATTTTTAAACTGTAAGCAAGTGAATCACTTTTTTCAAACAAAATCTTGCATCGACATACTACTTACCAAAATTAATGCCTAACTTCTCTGAATCAAGATGGGTGTGTTAGAGAATTGTGGCTACATCTCCTTTTTCCCTTAATGGAGATTCTGAAAAGCTGTTCTGGCAGAACCAGAGAGCACCAGAGAACACAGTTCCTAAATTACTGAACTAGATCTGTAAAGAATCTTACAGCTCTGTTAGCTTTAGTAAATTATCTTGTTAAAACTGCTGTTATACAATTCATTATATTTCCACAAGATGGTGCTAATACATTCCATTTACCATTAAAATAGGTCTTGCATATGATTTTTATAGTTAATAATTTATCAGTCTATGATTATATAATACCCTTAACTTTTCAAAGTCCTATTATGTTCCTTATGGCATCTTTATTACAAGCCTGTGACACAGATAATACTGTACCCATTTTTCAGACAGACATTGCAGCACATTATTAGGTGAGTGACCCAAGGTCACACAATTGATTAGTAACAGATTTTCTACTGCTAGCTCTGTGATCATTCCTTAGATCACATTGCCTGACTATAAATAATATTGTCAAATTCTCAAGGTCTTGGGCTGAGAACAAAGGGAAAATAAAGGGATGAGCATTAAGTAGCACTGAAACTGATACAAATTTCCCCTGGGCTCATACAGTGAATCATTAATATTTGTGCAGAAAACATATTTATATTTCCTTTGTTATTTCCTTATTAGAAGACCTCTGGTGGGGCACCTGCCTGGTTCAGTCAGTAGAGCATGCAACTCCTGATCTCAGGGTTGTAGGTTCGAGCCCCACCTGTTGTGTGTGTAGGGATTACTTAAAAAAGAATCTTCTTTAAAAAAAAAAAAAGACCTCTGGTGATATATATTCCTATATACAACCATAATAAAGACTAGGCAGTGATAAATAAAAATACCTCATAAATACTGTCCCTATTGTAAACATAATACCTATTTTAAACCCAACATGGAAATTACATAATCTGGTTCACCAACTCTAAGCGCTATAAATTTAGAAAACAGTAGTATAATTTTTGCTGAATTCTCCTCTTTTGATTCAATGAGAGATACAAGAAGTTTTATAGGAGCAGGAAAGAAACACACTTCACTTGAGGATACTACGCACAGGGTAAAAACTATTCCTAACTCACATTAGCTACCGAGGCAAGTTTTAGATTAACTTTAGAGAAATTAAAAGTAGTGTTAGAAGAGGAGCTCCAAAATTATTCCTACTCTAATATACCGTCTACCCAATTATTTATTCACATCCAAAAAATCTAGCAACACTAAGTTTAGGTTGGGAAGTTTTTTAAAGAAAATATAAACTCTAATTATGGTCTCAGAAGGATGCTGAAGAAATCGTGCTTTCTTTGGATTCTGAAGGGGAAAAGGCAGCACAAAGCTCTCACACAAGGAGTTGAAAAATATTCTCAATTTAACCTACAAAGGACTCTTCAGGAATCTTTAAGCAGTCTCTGACCTGTAGGTCAAAGAAAGTAGGGTCATTTTTATTTCATTTATTAAGATCAATTAGATTATTTTTTATAGAACACCTTCAGGGTTTTATCCAATTCTCCATGATTTTGTCCAATTCAAATGTCTTCAGTCATTTTCCCGATTTACCTCACTGTCTCTAACAAGAGATCAGCAATTAGGAATTGTCCTATGTATAGTCTTTGGCTTAGTTTTGTTCCATTTATTTTCCTTATTTACAGTCCATTTTTAAAAAACTCCTCAATTCCTTAAATCCTCCAAATGCATTTCAATGATTCTCATGTCTTCCTTGTCATTTAACATATTAAAAGACCTTTTAAAAACTGTGAAAAAAAATTATAAAAACATAAAGTAAAATGTTAATAATGAGCATTTATGAATGTGGGATTACAAAGGACTTTTACTTAACACATTATATATTTTTGTAACATTTAAATTTTTATAATTAGCACATACAACTTTTATCAGCGAAGAAATTTTAAACATTTTTACTATATCACTTTCATTTTAACTGTTCTCCCCTAAATTTAATTTGCCACAATTACAAAATAGGTCTTCTTTTTTTATTATTATTTTTATTTTTTTTTAAAGATTTTTATTTATTTGAGAGAGAGAGAATGAGAGATAGAGAGCACGAGAGGGAAGAGGGTCAGAGGGAGAAACAGACTCCCTGCTGAGCAGGGAGCCTGATGTGGGACTCGATCCCGGGACTCCAGGATCATGACCTGAGCCGAAGGCAGTCGCTTAACCAACTGAGCCACCCAGGCACCCACAAAATAGGTCTTCTTACAGCAAAAGGAAAAAAGTGAGCCTCCCAAGTGTGTACCAGTCAGCAGCTCCAAGTAACACAGTTGAATTAGAACTACTAGAAATAAAAGAAAAATCATCTGTGATTAAGAATATGACTAAGGTTTTGCGATTAAGGCATTTTCCTTCCAGGGAGAAAAAAAATCTGCAAAATCTCTGCAGTAAATCAATGTAACCCCAAAGCCTTTTGAGTTAGACTTACTTGTATTTGTTTGGTTTACAAGTGCTTCTTTTATTTTCTTTTTAAAGATTTTATTTATTTATTTGACACAGAGAGAGAGATAGCGAGAGAGAGAGAGAGAAAGAGCACAAGCAGGGGGAGCGGCAGGCAGAGGGAGAAGCAGGCTTCCTGCATGAGCAGGGAGCCTGATGTGGGGCTCGATCCCAGGACTCTGGAATCATGACCTGAGCTGAAGGCAGCGGTTTAACCAACTGAGCCACCCAGGCGCCCCACAAGTGCTTCTTTTAGAATACTAACTCATCACTGTGCAATTTCTGTATACCTTTTATAAAAAGCCAAATTCAGCATAATATATGTCCCAATTATCAGGACGTTAAAAGATAAAGACTAAATTTAAATGCCACCAGGGCAACTGAAATCCCCTAGACTGTGAAGAAAGACAGTTCTATATCACTAATCTCTTCCCATCTACTTATGCTTGTCTTCTGCTAGAAGCCGACACAGGAGCTCAATATAGCAAGAATTACAAAAGGGGTGGGGCAGCAAAGTTTATTTCTTTTTTTAGTAATCTCTACACCCAACGTAGGGGTTGAACCCATGACCCTGAGATCAAGAGTCACATGCTCTTCCCCCTGAGGCAGCCAGGTGCCCCCCAAAATGCATCTTATTAAACAAAAAACCTCTTAAATATATTTCCAATACTAGCATTCTGATTTCAAAGGTCTGAAATTTTATATTTAACAGAGTCCTAACTAAATTTGTCATTGAATACATCGAGGCAGGTACCCTGATGCCTACAGTAAAGTAAGCTAAAGGATTCCCAATTCCATTCATAATTACACCAGCCTTCTCTTAATCCATGGCATCTCTAATAAGGGGACGTGATCAAAAGAGTGTGGTAGAAAAAAGCAAGAACAGCAGCTGTTCATGAACTTTTCTTACCAAAAGAAAAGGCAGGGGGAGACAAAAACTGAAAAAGGTCCTGAACTGAGTGAGATCTGTTAACAAGAACTGAGGGACAGAAAAGAGTTTTATAAACAATACCCACCACCACCCTTTTATGTTCTAGGCTTCTATTTCAACAAAATTCTAATATACTATAGCAATTTTGATATGTTATCATTTGTGTAAAACTGGAGTTTTTCCTTTTAAGAGTGAACAGGTACTTTCAAACTGCATATAACCTCTACCTTAAGATATTCACTGTTTACCAAAGACTTAAGCCTGTAGAAAGTACACTCTCCATTGCCTCCTTCTGGTGTAAAATTTACAGAGACAGATGCTTAATTAGCAGCTATTCATTTCTACCGTATCACCAACTGCTCCCAATAGTCTTCTTAATACATGGATAATTAAAGCACAAAGAAAAACTGTTCCAAAGATAAGCAGTATGACAGAAAATGTGTGTGTTTGTCTTTATAATATAGTTACCTGGGAAGTCAACAAGTAATCCACGTTTGATTTCACTGTGATAAAGTTTAGAACTAAACTAGTGGGCTTGCCACATTAGTGTTCATTTACAGTAAAGAGCAAACATGTCACCTAGAAATAGCAGCAACAGCTACCCTTTGCTGACCAGTTTCTGTTTCCCAAGCAAGATATTGAACACTCTACAACACATGCATCAACATATTAAAGCTGTACAGTAATTCTAAAAAGTAGGTTTCACAGTATTACCAGTTTCACACTGATGTCATAGTTGGCTCAAATTTTGATTGAGTTGATCTAATACTAGAAAGACTATCCACTGTGCTAAAATTCCTACTGTTAATAACACTGATAATTATTTTTGCCTCTTTTAAAACACATTAAAATGTACTTTTTCAGGGCATTTGAAAATACTTCACCAAGATATTTTTATATCCCCAAAAGAGGTAGAAAATATAATCAGGCAGAGATTAAAATCATATATAATAACTAGAGTTTAAGTTTTTTTTAATTTAAGTTTTTCCTGGTTTCTCTAATCTCATTCTAATGACAAGAACACAAAAGACTCAAAATATAATGGTGCTCTATAAATTTATAATATAGATTTTGATGAAAATCTGACTGTGGGTCAAATGATATTCCTAAAAATATAGCCACTAAACATACATTAAAAATCTGATTTAGCCAGCTGATGATATGTATGTCAATCATCCTGTCACCATCAAATTTTTCTTCTGTAAGGTTTTCTAAAAATAGTAACGACAGAGAAGACATCAACAACCCATGGCATATGTGAAAATGGCCTACATAGGCCACTTTAAGCCTCAGCTTATTCTTATGACCATTTCCTAGAAAACATTCCCTCTCATTCTTGGCATAAACTCCAAGCTTACCTCCACAGTTTTAAGTTTCCAGAAGCCACCCATGGCACCAGGATGTTTTGGGAGGCGGGGGGGGGGGGACAGGGGAGAGGTATTTTTTTTTTAATTTCTTTTGTCCTCCTCATCCCTGTCTTCTTGGCATACTAGTTTTTTGATAGGTTGATGCCATAAACTTTGTACCCCCCAATACTGCCAAATCCTGTAACAAAACTCACTTATCATTCACTTCATAAAAAGGTTCATTTAAACGAAACCTGTTGTAAAACCTGTGCTAAACTACTCAGTTCCTTTGATTATATATGAAATAATTCAATTTATTAAAATGCAATTTTATAATAACTTCAGGTACATTTCACTTGTGTGAAACATTCTAAATTGAGTCAAGTATAACTCATAACTTCATAAGCCTGTTCTGCTAGGCATAGTTCTTCATAGAGTTTGATCAATCTTTAGGCTCTAAAAAGTCTTTTACAGGGACGCCTGGGTGGCTCAGGCTATTAAGCATCTCCCTTCAGCTCAGGTCATGATCCCAGGGTCCTGGGATCGAGCCCCACATCAGGCCCCTTGTTCAGCGGGCAGCCTGCTTCTCCCTGTGCTGCTCCCCCTGCTTGTGCTCTCTCTCTCTGACAAATAAATTTTAAAAATCTTTAGAAAAAGTCTTTTACATAAAAAAGTTATTTGCATAAATATTTTGTTAGGGATATATATACCTGTGATTACTATAATCTCAAAGACCGTATTTGCATTTATTTCATTAATGGCAAATGTAATTTTTCACAACAGTTAAACCAACCCTGAGAGTATCTCCAAATAACCAGAACTAACCCTATACTCACAATGGAGAAACATTTAGTGAATTGATTTGATATATTTTATTCCATAATCCCCTGATATTCAAAGTACCTTATGTGACATCTCCAGAAAAATATATTTTTCACATAAATTCATTTAACTAGCAATTACTGAATATCTACTATGTGTCAGAACCTGTGCTGTGCCTAAGTGTTCAGTGAAAGACAGGGTTCTTGCATATAGTTGCTACACTTTTACATTATTCCCTTGATACTTCCAGATTCAACACAATAGTACAAATATTAGTATAATACTGATCATACAGTAAGTGCTAAATATACTTATTGATATTAAAATAGCAGAATCACTTAATAATAACAATTTAGCTGATCCTGATCCTACTCTTCACCCATCCACCTGTATACTCTGGGGTTGGCAGAGAGCAATATGTAACAAAGTAAAAGAAAAATTCATATTCTTTTTTTTTAAGATTTTCTTTTATTTGTTTGTCAGAGAGGGAGCAAGCATGCACAAGCACGGGGAGTGGCAGGCAGAGGGAGAAGCAGGCTCCCCGCTGAGCAGGGAGCCTGATGCGGGACTCGATCCCAGGACCCTGGGATGATGACCTGAGCCGAAGGCAGACGCTTAACCGACTGAGCCACCCAGGCGTCCCGAAAAATTCATATTCTTGATAGAGATATGAAGGAGGAATGAAAGAAGAACATACTCTTGTGTTTTATTAAGAATAGAATACATTTTCGGGACGCCTGGGTGGCTCAGTCGGTTAAGCGTCTGCCTTCGGCTCAGGTCATGATCCCAGGGTCCTGGGATCGAGTCCCGCACTGCACTCCCTGCTCGGCGGGGGGGGCTGCTTCTCCCTCTGCCTCTGCCTCTCTCTCTCTCTGTCTCTCATGAATAAATAAATAAAATCTTTTAAAAAAAAGAATAGAATACATTTTCCTATCAACTGACAACATGTAAGAATAAACAACACATATTAAAGGAATAAATAAATTTAGCATATTGGCATTTGAAGTCAGAGAATGTTTAAACTGACAAAGTACCACATAATAAGTAGTTACTGAACTGTATGATGATATCCCTAAATTCACATTCACTAATTTTGTTTGTATTACCTAAGCCAGAAAGAACTTTCTTCATATTTATTCTGCTTGTGGGTTTCTACTCCAAAGTTGTAACAGAGAATGTGAAGATATCCAGCCTGCAATGAAAAAAAAAAGTCAGAGTCATGATTTTTTTTAACATTAAAAAATCTGTAACAGTTCAAGAGTCTTTAAGACATACTTAAAGTATTCTGTACATCAAAATAACCCACTATTCCTTATTAAAACCTCCCAAATTATCTAAAGAGGAGCTACAAAATATTCAGTTTGGGATAATAGTTATATATGGAAAAGTAATACATTACTGTTAGAACTTGAAAGGTACTTTGTAACAGGAAATGGGAAACCTAACCATTGCCCAGCAAAAGGACAACCTCCTTTGTAGGTTGCCAGATCCAGTAAGAGGCATTAGATCAGTGAGTACAGTCAAAGAAAAACATCACCATAAAAGGGGATTTTTTTTTTCAAAATCAAGACTTTAAAAAATTCTAAAGTTCTAAAAATTGTCCAATACACTGTCTAGTCATAGGACATATTTAGGGATAGTTTAATGAACCCTCTTTGACAACAAAAATTTCCTTTACATAAATTACCACTGAGATAAAAATAGGAACAAGTATGTGAATGGTGCCATAGGAAAATACTTTTCATGGATTATCAGCATCTCAGTCCCTGCATCAATGCCATACCTTACATAATTTTCACCTGCCAAAATACTGGGGAATGGCTTGAGAAAAACTGTAAAATTCTAATAACTTATCCAAATATCCCTTCAGTATTTACAGACACCATCTACCAGAATCTGATTATACCCATATAATGGAGTCCTTTATAAATTTTACCTGAGTAAGACTACAGAAGCAGATCTTCAATTAAGAATCCAAGATCTGAGGCAAGTTATTCATAAGTAATGTGTAAAGACCTGTCTTCCTTCAAAAAAAGTTTCCTTCTGAATTATAGTACATTCAGAAAGAAATTCAATATGCATGCCTGAGCACTTCAGACCTACTGTATATTTGAATCTAAAATAAAGAATAGTCTTGGTAATGTGGGTCTGGCAAGAATCCAGAAGTATTTAAATGCATTCTTGACATTTCAGCAGAAAAAGCTTAACTCATTACATGCCCCAGATCCCATAGGTTCACACAGGGCCACACCAATTATACAGCTATACTGTAATAATGCAGCTCACATCCACTCGCTGCAGAGAGGCCTGTAACTAACTTGCACAGAAGAAAATGGAAAATAAAACTTTCGACTAACATCTAAGTGTATTAAGTCTTTATTCAGTTTCCCCAGGATTTGTCTTTGCCCTCACAAAACCTTCAAGTGTACTTACATTAAATGCTACTTCCTAGGGGGAAAAAAGAATGCAAAATAATAACAAACTTACACCAACAAAGCTATAAAATACTAAAATATCTTTTAAGAGAACCACAGTGTATTTTCAATGTAATGACAAAAAAACAAAATCTTTTAACTACCAATACTGTTCCATGCACACAATCATTTATACATTAAATAATAAATATTTACTAAGCATCTCCTATCTTTCAGGCACGATTTTAGTCATTACAGATAACTCAGTGAACAAAACAGAGAAAAATCCCTGCCCTCACGACACATTTCTAACAGGGTATAAAGTACTAAGATTCATAAGAATATCTCTTTAAAAATATCTTCCCAGGGCACCTGGGTGGTTCAGTTGGTTAAGCGTCTGCCTTCAGCTCAGGTCATGACCCTGAGGTACTGGGACTGAGTCAGGCTCCCTGCTCAGTGGAGAGAGAGCCTGCTTCTCCTCTCCCTCTGCCACTCCCCCCTCCTTGTGCTCTCTCCCGATCTCTCTCTCTGGCTTAATCTCAAATAAAATCTTAACAGAAACAAAAAATAAAAAATAAAAATATCTTCCCAGCCTTCCATGGCGTGCTAACCTCTCATTTTGCAAGCAATACACAATGGCAAAAAACAATACAAAGAAGGTAGATCTGTAAGTCTGTTGTTATACTGGTCATACAGAAAGGGACTTATGGAAGCTCCAGAACCCATGGAATCTCTAGAACCTCCATCCACTGCTAAATCTACCAGCCCAGAAAGACAGCTCCAACTGAATACTCACTTTACAATGCCAACATGAGATTATATGGATGATTTTTAAAACTCAGATACTGAGGCTAAAAATGAGTTTCATCACTAATTTTCAAGTTCAATCGGAGGCCTTGTATTTTTAATTAACTAGATAAGGTCATCTCTCCTGCAAATTACTTTGTATATCAGGATTTTAAAACTCAGAAAAAACAAACCTTGTATTATTTTTCCAGTCCCAAGTTCTGACTATTTTTCTTTCTGCTTTTGTTGTCTTCTACACATTTATAGATCATATATTTTTACATTGTGCTCAATTTTAACAGTGTAGCAAGAATTGAATGATAATTGCCTGGCTTTCTTCCTTAATGGCTTTAAGACATTTACCTTCCAATCCCTCCCTGACTCAGCTTTCTTTAATCCTCGGATATCTCAATAATAATCAACTATAGGTCATTAGTTACTTCTCTTGGTGCCCTAAGACACAATTTTCCAAACACTTTATTTCTCTGTCTCTGAACAGCATTACCTTCTGCCTTCATGTTAACATCTTACAGTAATTTCTAATCCAGTTTTGGCATACAGAAAGGATGTCTCAGAAAAAAAGAGAGTTGGTTTATTTAATTCATTAATTCCTTTTAAGTAAATAACATTATGTTAGCTCTTCTCTAGCCTTTATCTGATCATTTCCTCTCATTATAAGATTTCCTGCTCTAGATTTTCAGGGCCCCTACCTAAAGCTTAAGCCCACCAAAACCACACTAAATTGGAGGTGGGGGAATGGGTTAGCCAGGTGATGGGTATTAAGGAGGGCACATATTGCATGGAGCACTGGGTGTTATGCACAAACAATGAATCATGGAACACTACATCAAAAACTAATGATGTAATGTATGGTGACTAACATAATAAAATTAATAATAAAAAATACACTGAATAATTGCATTGACCTTTAAAATAAAAATCATGAGCGTCCTAACAATATAGTTCTATCAACCACCTTCCACATAAAATATAAACTCTTAACTCTGGACTTAAATGTTGTTTACTAGTAGCCCCATCCTGACAAAGGCATAATTACTCTTCTGTTATATATCCTAGATCTTTTAATTCAGCCCTTTCCATTCTCTCTACATGTGTTTTTCCCTTTATCAGCACTAACACTGTGCAAGATACCAAAAGTTTTCTTTTCCTAAACACCATCTAAGATTCTCCTTTCATATATTTCAATATACTACTCACTGTCCATTTACTCTCCAAAGCACATTAAAGAAAGGTTTCTGTCTTTTAGTAATTTACAATGTGAAATAGATAGCAAAAGAGCCAGAGCCAAAAGAAAGAAATGGTAAAAACATAAAAATGCAAACAATCCAAGAGACTTTACAGAAAAAATTTTTTAAATTAGTAAGAGTTCAGAGAAGTTGCTGGATATTAAACCTTTTAAGCCATGCATTCGTATACATTAGTGACAATTTAAAAATATAATCTTTAAGATATCACTTATGATAGCGATTGAATATGAAATGTTTTTATATAGAAAATTACAAAACTATGTTGAAACACATTAAAGAACATTATATAAATTAGGATTTATCACATTCATGGATAGGAAGACTCAGTATAATGTAGATAGTGATGCTCTCCAAATTAATCTAGAAGTCCAATGCTATTTCAATCAACATCGCAATAGTTTTATTTTAGAGAATCTTTTTTTTTAAGATCTTTTATTTATTTATTTGACACAGAGAGAGAGATAGAGAGAGAGCACAAGCAGGGGGAGCAGCAGGCAGGCAGAGGCAGAGGGAGAGGGAGAAGCAGGCTTCCCGCTCAGCAGGGGGCCCGATGCGGGGCTCGATCCCAGGACCCTGGGATCATGACCTGAGCCGAAGGCAAATGCTTAACAACTGAGCCACCCAGGCGCCCCCCAATAGCTTTTCACCAAACTATCTCTAAAATGAGTATGGAAGGGCAAAGTCCCAGAAAATCTAAGACAACGGTGAAGAAGAACAAAGTAGGACCTATCCTATCAAGACTATACTAGGTTTAGGGGTGCCTGGCTGGCTCAGTCAGTGGAGCATGAGACTCTTGATCTCAGAGTTGTGAGTTTGAGCCCCACACTGGGTCCAGAGATTACTTAAAAACAAAACCGTAAAAAATAAATAAATAAAAAAGACTAGGGGTGCCTGGGTGATTCAGTCAGTCAAATGTCCGACTCTTGGTTTCAGCACAGGTCATGATCTCAGGGTCAAGAGATGAAGCCCTGTGTCAGGCTCCAGGCTCAGTGGGGAGTCTGCTTGAGATTCTCTCCCTCTGCCCCTACCCCAAGCTTGTGTGCTCTCTCTGTCTCTCCCTCAAATAAATAAATAAATAAATCTTTAAAAAAGAAGACTGTACTAGGTTTAATAATGTCCTCCCAAAATTCATGTTTACCTGGAACCAGTGAATGTTACCTTACTTGGAAACAGGGTCTTTGCAATGTAATCAAAATAAGGTAAAATTGGATTGGGGTGAACCCTAAAAGGACTGGTGGCCTTATAAGAACAGCAGTCTAAAATATAGATAAATCAAAATGTAATTCTAAAAATCCCACAGGATTCACCTAAACCAAAGGAAGGTGGAAAAAAGTACAACAGGTGGCTCAGTTGGTTAAGCGACTGCCTTCGGCTCAGATCACGATCCCGGAGTCCTGGGATCGAGTCCCACATCGGGCTCCTGGCTCAGCGGGGAGCCTGCTTCTCCCTCTGACCCTCTCCCCTCTCATGCTGTTTCTCTCTCTCTCTCTCTCTCTCTCTCTCTCTCAAATAAATAAATAAATAAAATCTTTTAAAAAAAAGTAAAACAGAGAGGCAAAACACAGAAAAAAAACAAAAGAAAACAAACCAAAAAAAAGAGAGCATCAAGATCCTACTAAAGACAACAGATTGAGTACACACGAATTACCTCTGCTCTCTTGAAACCCCAATAAAATTGCTGTAAAAAGCACATATCAAAATTTACCATCTTAACCATTTTATTTTCTTTTTTAAGATTTTACTTATTTATTTGACAGAGAGAGACACAGCGAGAGAGGGAACACAAGCAGGGGGAACAGGAGAGGGAGAAGCAGGCTTCCCGCTGAGCAGGGAGCCCGATGCGGGGCTCGATCCCAGGACCCCGGGACCATGACCTGAGCCGAAGGCAGACGCTTAATGACTGAGCCACCCAGGCGCCCCTACCATCTTAACCATTTTAAATGTACAATTTAATAGCGTTAACTATATTTATATAGTTGTGCAGAAGATTCATAGACTTTTTCATCTTGTAAAATTGAAACTATACCCACTAAGCAAGTCCCCATTTCCAACCCTTCCCCCAACCCCTGTCAAGCACCATGCTACTTTCTGTTTCTGTAAGTTCGACTACTTTAGATACCTCATATAAGTGGAATCATACAGTATTTGGATTCTTATGACTGGCTTATTTCTCTTAGCATAGTGTCATCCTCAAGGATCATCCATGCTACAGCATTTAACAAAATATTTTCTTTTCTTTTTTTTTAAGATTTTATTTATTTATTTGACAGAGAGAGACACAGCGAGAGAGGGAACCCAAGCAGGGGGAGTGGGAGAGGGAGAAGCAGGCTTCCCGCGGAGCAGGGAACCCGACGTGGGGCTCGATCCCAGGACCCTGGGATCATGACCTGAGCCGAAGGCAGACGCCTAACGACTGAGCCACCCAGGTGCCCCTCTTTTGTTTTTTTTTAATAAAGATTTTATTTATTTATTTGAGAGAGAGAGACAGAGACAGAGACAGCGACACAGAGCACGAGTGGTGAGGAGAGGGAGAAGCAGGCTCCCCACCAAGCAAGAAGCCTAATGCAGGGCTCGATCCCAGGACCTCGGGATCATGACCCGATCCAAAGGCAGCACTTAACTGAGCCACCTAGATGCCCCCAAAATGTTTTCTTTTTAAGGCTGAATAATATTAAAAAATCCATTCATCTGTTGATGGACATTTGAGTTCCACCTCTTAGCTAATGTGAATAATGCTGTAATACACATGGGTGTGGAAATTACCTGTTCAAGAACCTGCTTTCAGAAATTGAAGAGGACACAAGGAAATGGGAAAAATTCCATGCTCATGGATTAGAAGAACAAACATTAACAATGTTTATACTACCTAAAGTAATCTACACGTTTAATGCAATCCCTATCAAAATACCACCACAGCATTTTTCACAAAGCTAGAACAAACAATCCTAAAAGTTGTATGGAACAACAAAAAACCCTGAATAGCCAAAGCAATCCTGAAAAAGAAAAGCAAAGCTGGAGGCATCAAAATTCCAGATATCAAGCTGTATTACAAACTGTGATCATCAAGACAGTATGGTACTGGCACAAAAATAGACACACAGATCAATGGAACAGAACAGAAAACCCAGAAATGGAGCCACAACTATATGGTCAACTAATCCTCAGCAAAGCAGGAAACAATGTCCAATGGAAAAAAGACAGTCTCATCAATGAATGGTGCTGCGAAAACTGGACAGTAACATGTAAAAGAGTGAAACCGGACCACTTTCTTACACCAAACACAAAAATAAATTCAAAATGGATGAAAGACCTAAACGTGAGCCAGGAAACCATCAAAATCCTAGAGGAGAACACAGGCAGCAACCTCTTTGATATCAGCCATAGTAACTTCTTACTAGACCCGTCTCCAGAGGCAAGAGAAACGAAAAGCCAAAATGAACTGAGACTTTATCAAGATAAAAAGCTTCTGCACAGCAAAGCAAAGGAAACAATCAACAAAACTAAAAGGCAACCTACAGAAAGGGAGAAGGTATTTGCAAATGACCTATCCAATAAAGGATTAGTATCCAAAATCTATAAAGAACTTAATCAAACTTGGGGTGCCTGAGTGGTGCAGTTGGTTAAGTGTCCAACTCTTTATTTCAGCTTAGGTCATGATCTCAGGGTCCTGGGATCGAGCCCCATGTGGGCTCCGTGCTCAGTGGGGAGTCTGCTTGAGATTCACTCTCTTCCTCTCCCTCTGCCTCTCTGAAATATTAAATTAATAAAAATAATCTTTTAAAAAAAGAAACAAAACAGATGAACATAGGGGAAGGGAAAACAAAAAGAGAGGAAGCCAAACTATAAGAGACTCTTAACTATAGAGAAGAAACTGAGGGTTGCTAGTGGGTGGGTGAGGAGCTAAATGGGTGATGGGTATTAAGGAGGGCACTTGTTATGATGAGCACTGGGTGTTATATGTACACGATGAATCACTAAGTTCTATTCCTGAAGCCAATATTACACTATATGTTAACCAACTAGAATTTAAATAAAAACTTCTTAAAAACTTTTAAAAAACTGGAAATTAACAAGCATTAGTGAGGATGGATGTGAAAAAATTGGAACCCTTGTACACTGCTGATGGGACTGTAAAATGGTACAGCCAATGTGGAAAACAGACACTTCATCAAAAAGTTGAACATAGGGATGCCTGGGCGGCTCAGTTGACTAAAGCGTCTGCCTTTGGCTCAGGTCATGATCCCAGGGTCCTGGGATCGAGTCCTGCATTGGGATCCTTGCTCAGTGGGGAGCCTGCTTCTCCCTCTGCCTGCTGTCCCCCCTGCTTGTGCTCACTCTCTCTCTCTCTGGTAAATAAATAAATAAAATCTTTTTTTAAAAAAAAAGTTGAACACAGAGGGGCGCCTCAGTGGCACAGTCTGTTAAGCATCTGACTCTTGGTTTCGGCTCAGGTCGTAACCTCAGGGTCATGAGATAAAGCCTCATGTTGGGCTCCACGCTCAGCATGGAGTCTTCTTAAGACTCCCTCTCCCTCCCTCCCACTCCCCTGTGAGCTTCTGTCTCTCTAAAAATAAATTTTAAAGATCCTTTTTTAAAAAGTTGAACACAGAATTACCATATGACCCAGCAATTCCAGTCCTAGATATATATCCAAAAGAACTGAAAACAGGTGTTTAAATACTTGTACTCAAATGTTAAGGACAACACTATTTATAGTAGTCTAAAGGTGGAAACAACCCCAAAGGTCCATCAACCAATGAATGGATAAAGAAATTGTGGTATATCAATAGAGTGGAATGCTATTCAGCCACAAAAATGTAAGTCCACAGATACAGAAAAGTAGATTGGTGCTGCCAGTATCCAGGGAGAGGGGGCAGTAGGGAGTGACTGCTTAATGGTTACATGGTGATGAAAATGTTTTGGAACTAAATGGAAGTAATGGCTGCATAATATTTTGAATGTATTAAACGAACTTGTTCACTTTAAAATGGTTAATTTTATACCATGTGAATTTCACTTCAACAAAAAAAGTTTTTTAAAAAGTTTAAAAAATCAACAAACCATAAGAGACTCTTAATCATAGGAAACAAACTGAGGGTTGCTGGAGGGGAAGGGGATGGGGTAACTGAGTGAGGGGCATTAAGGAGGGCACATGATGTAATGAACACTGGGTGTGATATAAGACTGATGAATCACTGACCTCTACCTCTGAAACCAACAACACATTATATGTTAATTAATTGAATTTAAATTTAAAAAATAAGAAAAAATAACACCCAATAAATTTTTTTAAAAGTTTAAAAAAATCACACATGCATGAATGTTTATAGCGTCATTACTCATAATAGCTGAGGCTACAACCCAAATGTCCATCAGCAGATGAATGGATAAACAAAATGTGGTTTACACATGCCATGGAATATTGTAATAGGTAACTTCATAGCGAAAGAAAACAGATTAATGGTTTCCAAGGGGCTGGGAAGGGGTAATAAGGAGCAACTACTTAATGGTATGGGGTTTCCTTTGAGGATGATGAAAATGTTTTGGAACTAGACAGAAGTGATGGTTGCACAGCACTGTGAATATACTGACACTGAATTGTAAACTTTAAAATGGTTAATTTTATGTTATAGGAATCTTACTTTAATAAAAATAAATATATTGGAGAAAAAAACTAAAAAGAATGCATCATGTTTCTTAACAGTAACATCAGAACCTAGAAGACAATGTAATGGCATCTTTAAAATGATTTCTAACCCATAATTCCACATCTAAACTATAAATTAAGTGTGATGGTAGAATAAAATGTTTACACATGCAAAGCCTTTAAATAAATTTATATCCCAGGGGCGTCTGGGTGGCACAATCAGTTAAGCATCCAACTCTTGGTTTTGGCTCAGGTCATGATCTCAGGGTCCTGAGAGACTGAGCCCCACGTCAGGCTCAGCACTCAGCACAGAGTCTACTTGGGATTCTCTCTCCCTCTCCTTCTGCCCTCCCACTCATGCTCTCGTTCTGTCTAAAATAAATAAATAAATCTTTAAATAAATAAATAAATCTATATCCCAAGCAACTGTTCTCAGGAAGATACTGCAGGATATGCCCTACAAAAATGCCAGAGTAAAACCACAAAAAGAAAGACACAGAAATCAAGAAATAGGGATCCAAACTAAGAGAGCTGAAGGGAATTCCCAAGTCACTGGAGGAAGAATATCTCAAACAACAACTGTGTAACATGCTTAGAGAGCAACCTGCCCAGATTAGAGCAGATCAGAAACTACAGAAGAGATTTCCTTGAGCAAATGAAACTGATAAAATAACTAAAATATTTTAACATATTGAAAAGACTACATAATTAGGGGAGAAACAATATTGGGGAAGAGACCATATTAAGTACATATAATACTAACCAATCAGGAAAACCAATACAATTATTAACTCCAGGGAAAACAAAATGTTATGCAGGAAAGAAAAAAATAATCATAGTACCCTATATGGTTCAACTACAAATAGCATTTACATAAACATAGCAGTGTAAACACTGAATATTGATCTAATCAAAATTATGGCATAACTATATAGAGATGATGGAGTGAGAGTGGAAGTAGGCATATGAGTGGTGGGGGAAGGGGAGGCCAAAAAGGATTTAAATTCATGTTCTAAAGTGGGAAGTCAACAGATGATAACCTAAATCAAAAAAAAAAACCAAGTAGTAAAAAAAAAAAAAATCAAGAAGTAGTAGTAGTAAAAGAACACTACTCAGAGATGGGAAGGTAAATACCAAAACAACCAACTAAAATAACTGAAAGTAACAGTTCTGCAAGATTAAAAAATGGGGTGGGAGGGACTAATGATTTGATTTGATTTTTTGGGGGGGACTGATGATTTTATAACAAGAATTGTAGAACTATTTTTCTCATTAAACCATTATCATATATACAGTGATAAAAAATAAAAATTACATATATAAAGTCAGAATAAAAAGTAAACCATACATTTAAAAATAACCATGATTGAGGTGCCTGGGTGGCACAGTCGGTTTCAGCTATGGTCGTGGTCTCAGGGTTGTGGGATGGAGACCCATGCAGCATGGGGCTCTGCACTAAGCAAAGAGTCTGCTTCACACTCTTTTCTGCCTCTCCCCTGCGCTCTCTCTCCCTCTCTCTAAAATGAGTAAGTAAATCTTTAAAAAAAATAACAATAACAATTAAGAGCCTGAACTAAAAATAAATACTGATGTTTGTTAAAAGGATTAGTGTTGTTTTTTTTTAAGATTTTATTTATTTATTTGACAGAGAGAGACACAGCGAGAGAGGGAACACAAGCAGGGGAAGTGGGAGAGGGAGAAGCAGGCCTCCCGCCGAGCAGGGAGCCCGATGTGGGGCTCGATCCCAGGACCCTGGGATCATGACCTGAGCCGAAGGCAGACGCCCAACAACTGAGCCACCCAGGCACCCCAAAAGAATTAGTGTTCTAATGGATATATAAAGAGCCTTACTACAGCCAAGTTTTCCATATGCTGTATGTATTTATTTAAAAAGTATAAAATTCAGTTAAAATTTAGTGGAACATGCCATTACAAAGATTCCAATGAGTCATTTTTAAGGCTCAAATGATTTTGAGTTTGGAATGAAAGTTGATGCCCTTAAGAGATTTATGCTCTCCCAGATACATAAAGCAGTGGGTGGAAAGGGTCAGAGAAAGCAGTTATATCCTAACTAACCCATAACAGGCAGAAAACTGAATTTTACTTCCGGGGGCATAATTCATCTGTGTGCCATGAGATTAGATTTTTACTACAGAGAGATATGTACAAATTCTTAAATATGTAAAATCATATGTTTCAATTATTTGGCTACAAGATGGTAACTTTAAATAGACAAAAGAATAAAATCATGGTAATAAAAGTCTAGGCAGCCTACTTCATTTAGAAACTTTGCGCCCCTAACAAAGCAGCAATGAAATCTAACTGAATCTTGAACTAATTACTGCAAAGGATTTTAGAGACCAACTGGCCATTTTCCTTGTGTAAATGAAAAGTTTCAAAATGAAATAAAAATTCTATACTCAAAATAAATTCTAGAGCAATCTAAAAATAGAAATAAACGATAAAAGCAAGCTGAACACATGAATCAACTAATGAAAATAAAATTCCAATTAAAGTTTCAAACTTTGAGGAGAAACAGGTAAATGAATTAAGTAAGCAATCTGCTAAAAGAAAGCTTTGCTATAAAAAATATACATACACACACACTCTGGGCTATTATTGCCCAGGGCTTCTCTAAATCAAGCACTAGGAATTTTTATATTGAAGGAACATTTGAGACCATGTTGTCATACGCTCGTTTTACAGTTGTGGACACTGATTTTCAGAGCAGTAAATATCTCACCACTAGCCACACCCATTAAGTAGCTCCTTCCTACAATGCTGTACACATAGATCACAAGCCTTGTTTTGAGTAATTACAAGAGTCTCAAATATCAAAAAGAGAGTCTCTATGTTCTACTTACCAAGGTAGCTAAGTATACGCAAAATCTTTTTAAAAAAATGCTCAAATTGGAAGAAATTTCTAACTCTCACGAAACAAAGTTCAGTTAAACAAAATACCACTATGTCCCAATTATTCCCATTAATTGATTTTTCACTATGCACCTATAAAAAAGCTGGACACTAGTTATTTCCAACCATTTCTTTATTTGATTTCACAACACCTCCATCAAGCCCCTGGAACTTTTGTATGACATACATTTACTTTAAAATAGAAGCTAATTAAGTTTTGGGATGCCTGGGTGGCTCAGTCAGTTAAGCGTCTGCCTTTGGCTCAGGTCATGATCCCAGGATCCTGGGATCGAGTCCCGCATCGGGCTCCTTGCTCAGCGAGGAGCCTGCTTCTCCCTCTGCCTGGCACTCCCGCTGCTTGTGCTTGCTCTCTCTCTCTCTCTCTCTAATAAATAAATAAATAAAATCTTTAAAAAAAGAAGCTAATTAACTTTCTTCAGAGTAGGTTTTTTTGGTTTTTGTTTTTTTAGAGCTTCATAAAATCCTCTTCCAAGGGCTAGGGACATCCTGATGTCAAGTCAGCTATTCGGGGTACCCAGTTTTTGTGTGCTTTCTCTTCTCTGTAACAATAGCCACTCGAATTATAGGATTTTCGGAATTTATTTTTATAGTTCTATAATTTTCCAGAGGGAGAAAGACTCTGGGACTAAGTGGTTTCCCTGATAAGATTCCATGCAATCAGCTAGTATAAGAATGTATTGTTCATCCACCCATCGGACAAGTATGGAGACTCAGAGCCTAAGAAGGGTAAGAAAGCCTCTACGTGGAGTAATGGCCAGGCATAGGGTGTTGGAGCAGGTTAAGGGGAGTGTGCATCCATGCACGGAGGCCCAGAAGGAAGAGCTAGAGCATGAGCAGGTAGAGGAGGGAGAGGGTGGCAGAGGAGATGGGAAATTGGTTACATACAGGAGATACTAATTAAATAAGCAAATATATTAAAGATAATAGAAACTAGGTTTCTCATTACTGGAGAAGAAAATTAGAAATATGGAAAGGGAGAACAATAGGATGAACACTTTGGCATTACACTGAAATTGAATGTATCATGGCTTTCAGTAGATTAGATAGATAGATAGATAGATGGATAAATAGCTATACTGAGATGCTACATATAAAGATGGATGGAAATGTGTGTGTACAAATATACATATGTATATAGATATATATAGATATATATATAACATACATATATATGTTGTATATAAATATATAGGTATCTATATATACAAATGTGTGAAGAAATAAACACACACACATTCTGTTCACTGAGACAGTCTGACAGCAGTGACACCCCCAAAAGCAGTAAGCACATGTACTGTCCAGATCTTGGCTTCTAAATAACATTTTCCATCAAAAGGAACCAAACCAACTGAGAGAAATAGCTAATTCCATGGCTTAAGTGAAGAGTACAGGATGAGCCTGGAACATCTTATAGGGACAGAAAGGAAAGAAGTACTCACAGGTGATGGCAATATGTCAAAAAAGGCATAGAAGTCAATTTATAGGGGCTCCTAATGGTAAAATCTGGGAAAAGGTGAACATCAAAATAAATCGAGTTTAGCTCTAGATAAGAGCCACCCTTTCTCTCCCACTTAATATAACTATAAAACCTGGACCAACTGCATGAAACTATTTGAGGTCTCTGAAAAGAAAATAGTAGAAGACAGATTGGGGAAGAATACCAGAATTCAAAGTAACACCAAGATGGTGGTGGTTTACCATTCTTTTCCCCTGGTACACCACGGCCTAAATGAATGCAGCCAGAAACTAAGCATAAGTACCGTGGTGCACACTGAGAAAGTATCTCTAGTTCTGGTTTCAGTTACTCAGTGCAGAAATCCTATTTTGGTTTTTATTTTCTCCTTCCTCCATTCTCTTGTATTATGCTAAGTGAAATAAGTCAGATGGAGAAAGACAAAGGAGATCAATTGTATGGTGACGGATGGTATAACTAGACTTGTCACTTTGTACTATATACAGATGTCAAAGTGTAAGGCTGTATACCTGAAATTTATATAAATACATACATAAAATTTTTGTAAATGTTAACATATAGCTAGTATATGACCCAGCCTTTTCATTCCTAGAATACCCAGGAGAAATAAAAACACATGTCCACAAAAAGATTTATACATGAATGTTTAAAGCAGTTCCGTTTGTATTAGATTTAAAAAAAAAAAACAGCTAAAAACTAGAAATAATCTGAGTATCTCATCTACAGGGGAATAAACAAATTGTGATCTATCCATATAATGGAATTTTAACCTGCAATAAAAAACAAACTACTAGGGAGACAGTCTTACATGTACTAGTCTGCTCTCTTCCCAGTGTTGGCCTCACTGAAATAAATTCCCTTCTTATTTCACCACCGAACAAATAAACAAAAACTACTGACATGAACAAACACATGGATGAATCTCAAAATCACTATACTAAGTAAAAGAAGACAAATCATGATTCCATTTATATAAAAATACAAAAGACTGCAAACTACTCTATAAAGACAGAAAACCAATCAGTGGTTGCCTGGGTAAAAGGTGGGAGGAAGGGAGGAGGAACGGGAGACAACAGAAAACTTTTCGGGGTTATAGAAAGGTTCATAATCTTGATTGTGATGATGGTTTCATGTGTGTACACATATGCCAAAACACATCAAACTATAAAATTTAAATGTATATGATTTACCATATCTTAATAAAGCTGTTTTGAAAATGCCAATTTCATGAAAGATGAAGGCAGATTAAAAGATACTAAAGAGATGGGACAACCAAATGCAAGCATAATTCTGAACTGGATCCTGGACTGGTTGGGGGTGGGGGAGAACAAATGTATAAAGTACACACTATTTGGACAGTTAACAAAATCACAATATGAATTATAGATTAAAGTACTTATGAATGTTATATTTATTGAATTTGATCATTGTTCTGTGTTTATAAAGGAGAGAATATTCTATTCTTTTTTTTTTAAGATTTTATTTATTTGAGAGAGAGAGAATGAGAGATAGAGAGCACAAGAGGGAAGAGGGTCAGAGGGAGAAGCAGACCTCCTGCTGAGCAGGGAGCCCGATGTGGGACTCGATCCTGGGACTCCAGGATCATGACCTGAGCCGAAGGCAGTTGCTTAACCAACTGAGCCACCCAGGCACCCGAGAATATTCTATTCTTAAGCAATATACACTGGGGTCGCCTGGCTGGCTCAGTTGGTAGATCATGTGACATGGCCCCATGTTGGGGATAGAGTTTATTTAAAAAAGAAAGAAAGAAAGAAATATACACTGCAGTATTAAGCAGTAAAGGTGCATGATGTATGCAGTCTTCTCTCAAAAAAGAAAATAACAATATATCAAAAATTATAGAAAAACACATGAAAATTTCAATTGATTTAAAAGAAGTATTTTACAAATTCCACAACCTCTCACAATGAAAACACTCAAATGAGGAACAGAAAGGAGCTTCCTCAACATGACAAAAGCTGTGTAATGAAAAACCCACAGTTAACATCATACTCAATGGTCAAAGACCAATAGCTTTTCCTCTAAGATCAAGAACAAGACAAGGATGCCAGCTTTCATCACTCCTATTCAAAACAGTATTGGAAGTTCTAGTTAGAGCAATTAAAAAAGAAAAAAAAAAGAAGGCATCCCGATTAGACATGAAGAAGTAAAACTATCTCTATTCACAGATGACATGATCTTACACATAGAACATACTAAAGAATCTTAAAAAAAAAAAAAAAGCCCTTTTATGGGTATTAAGTGAATTCAGCAAAGTTGAAGGTTACAAAATCAACACACAAAAATCAGTTGTATTTCTATACACTAGAAATGAACAATCAAGTAAAGAATTTTTTTTGAAGATTTTATTTATTTATTTGACAGAGAGAGACAGCAAGAGAGGGAACACAAGCAGGGGGAGTGGGAGAGGGAGAAGCAGGCTCCCCATTGAGCAGGGAGCCCGATGTGGGACTCGATCCCAGGACCCGGGGATCATGACCTGAGCCGAAGGCAGACGCTTAATGACTGAGCCACCCAGGCGCCCCTCAATTAAGGAAATTAAGAAAATAATTCCATTTATAATATCATCAAAAAGAATAAAATATTTAGGAATAAGTTTAACCAAAGAGGTATAGAACTGTACACTGAAAACTATAAAACATTACTGATATAAACTAAAGAAGACTTAAATAAATAGAAAGACATCCCATGTTCATGGGTTGGTGTTAGAAGGTGTCCTCCAAACTGAGAAGCCACTTTGAGGCTGAAAAATGAAGTAGGCAACTCCATACAGTTTACACAGTTTTACTTAGTAGGGTAACTGACAAGGAGGATTGGGCAGATGATGATAAGGGCAGCTGCAGCTATTTTCCACAAAGTCTAGACCTTAGTCTACAGATTTTATTGAGCAAGGGGACACGAGGGAGGGCACTGTAGTGAGATCAAAGGGTATGTATGCACTTCAAAGGGTCTGCATGCACCTAACTGAGAGCTAACATTTAACAGACTTCATGATTCTATGTGTGCATCAAGATGGGGAAAGACTATACTATCTCTAACACACTCATGAAAGGCTAAAACAGGCCTCCCCACATTCCAGCTTTGGTGGGCATTTCTAAGGTGTGTATATTAATCTCCAAGGGGCCCAAAACATGTAGCCCCAGGAGAACTCATTGAACGGACATGAACAAGACGGAGAGCCAAAGATGGGAGTATTGTCAGCACATCTACAACCGGAAAACTTAGCATCACAAGATGACAATGCTATCCAAATAGATACATAGATTCAGTGTAATCCCTATCAAAATCCCAATCACCATTTTTGAAGAAATGGGAAAACCTATGCTAAAATTCATATTCAATCTCAAGGGACCCAGAAGACCCAAAACAATCTTGAAATAGAAGAACAGAGTTGGCGGTCTCACACTTCCCTACTTCAAATGTACAGCAGAACAAAACAATAACCAGAATAGTGGGGTACCGGCATACGAATAGACATAGAGACCAATAGAACAAAACTGAGAGCACAGAAATAAAGTCTGAAATCTATGGTCAATTTGTTTTTGACAAGGGTGCAAAGACCATTCAATGGGGAAAGAATCTCTTCAAATGGTATTAGAATAAATGGATATCTACAAGCAAAATAGTGAACTTGGACCCTTACTTCACACAATACACAAAAATTAAAATGGATCAAAATCCTGAATTTAAGGGCGCCTGGGTGGCTCAGTCGTTAAGCGTCTGCCTTCGGCTCAGGTCATGATCTCAGGGTCCTGGGATCGAGTCCCACATCGGGCTCCTTGCTCCGCAGGAAGCCTGCTTCTCCCTCTCCCACTCCCCCTGCTTGTGTTCCTGCTCTCGCTGTCTCTCTCTCTCTGTCAAATAAATAAATAAAATCTTTAAAAAAAAAATCCTGAATTTAAGAGCTAAAGCTGTAAAACTCTCAAAGAAACACAAAAACCTTCATGACCTTGGATTTGGCAAGTTTCTTAAATGACACCAAAAGCATAGGCAACAAAAGAAAAAAAGAGATAAACTGGACTTAATCAAAATTAAAAACTTTTGTGCATCAAAGGACACTATCAAGAGCATGAAAACACAACCCTCAGAATGGGCAAAAATATTTGCAAACCATATAAGGCTTTAATATCCAGACCATAAAAAGAATTCTTAAAACTCAACAACCAAAAGACAACCCAATTTAAAAACAGGCAAAGAGGGCGCCTCGGTGGCTCAGTTGGTTAAGTGACTACCTTCGGCTCAGGTCATGATCCCGGAATCCCTGGATCGAGTCCTACATTGGGCTCCCTGCTCAGCAGGGAGTCTGCTTCTCCCTCTGACCCTCTCTCCTCTCATGCGCTCTCTCTCACTCTCTCTCTCTCTCAAATAAATAAATTAAAATATTTTTTAAAAAATAAAAAAATAAAGATAGGCAAAGAAAAAAATAGGCAAAGGAATTTAATAGACATTTCTCTAAAGAAGGTATACAGATGCCCAATAAGCACATGAAAAGATGTTCAAAGGAAATGCAAATCAAAAGCATAATGAGAAACGACTGCACACCAACTAGGATGGCTATAATAATTTTAAAAACTGGAAAATAAGAGTTGGTGAGGATATGAAAAAACTGGACCCTCATACATTGCTGGCAGGAATGCAAAATGGTGCAGCTGCTACAGAAAACAGTTTGGTGGTTCTTCAAAGAGTTAAACACAGAATTACCATATGACCCACCAATTCCAATACTAGATATTTATCCAAGAGAATTAAAAACAAGGGTTCAAGGGGCACCTGGGTGGCTCAGTTGGTTAAGCATTTGACTCTTTTTTTTTAAGATTTTATTTATTTGATAGAGAGAGACACAGTGAGAGAGGGAACACAAGCAGGGGGAGTGGGAGAGGGAGAAGCAGGCTTCCTGCCGAGCAGGGAGCCCAATGCGGGGCTCGATCCCAGGACCCTGAGATCATGACCTGAGCCGAAAGCAGACACTTAGCGACTGAGCCACCCAGGCACCCCAAGCATTTGACTCTTGATTTTGGTTCAGGTCATGATCTCAGGGTCGTGAGATCGAGCCCCACGTTGGGCTCAGCGCTCAGCAGGAGTCTGCTTCTCTCCCTTTCGCTCTGCCCCTCTCTGTGCTCACACTCTCTCTCTAAAATAAATAAATCTTTAAAAAAAAAACAAGGGTTCAAAAAAATAATAAAAACAGGGATTCAAACATATTTATGCATCAATGTTCATAGAAGCATTATTTGCAATAGCCAAAAGGTGGAAACAACCCAAGTATCCATCAATTGATGAATGGATAAATAAAATGTGGTATGTACATACAATGAAATATGATTCAATCATAGCAAGGAATACAATTCTGATACATGCTATGACATGGGTGAGTCTTAAAACTATTAATGCTAAATGAAGTAAGCCAGACATAAAAGGATAAATATTATATGATTCCACTTATATGTAATATCTAGAACAGGAAAGTCCATAGATAGTAGATTAGAGGATGCCAGGAACTGTGAAGAAGTAGTAATAGGGAGTTACTATGTAATGGGTACAGAGTTTCTATTTGAAGTGATAAAAATTTTTGGAAACTGATAGTGGTGACGGTTATACAACATTGTGAATGTACTTAATGCCAATGAATTATATGCTTAAAAATGGTTAAAATGACAAATTTTATGTTATATATATTTTCCCACAATAAATTTTTATAATTTTTTTTAAAGATTTCATTCATCCACCTGAGAGAGAATGAGACAGTGAGAGAGAGCATGAGAGGGAAGAGGGTCAGAGGGAGAAGCAGACTCTCTGCTGAGCAGGGAGCCCAACACGGGACTCGATCCCGGGACTCTACGACCATGACCTGAGCTGAAGGCAGTCGCCCAAACAACTGAGCCACCCAGGTGCCCAATAAAAATGTTTTTATAGTAGAATGTCAACTAATGAATATAGAAAGAAAGATGGAATTAGAAAAACATCCAATTGTCAGGGCGCCTGGGTGGCTCAGTTGGTTAAGCAACTGCCTTCAGCTCAGGTCATGATCCCGGAGTCCCGGTATTGAGTCCCACATCGGGCTCCCTGCTCAGCAGAGAGTCTGCTTCTCCCTCTGACCCTCTCCCCTCTCATGCTCTCTCTCACTCTCTCTCAAATACAGAAATAAATAAAGAAAAAGAGCCAATTGTCAACCATCACAGTACTAATTTAGGCAAGAAATATCAATGGATGGTAAAGTAGGATGAGAAATTAGACTTCATATAGTTTCAAAGTATCACCCCACAAAATACTTATGAATAACACAGGGAAAAAATACATACGTTTATACTAGAGAAACCTGGAAGATACCATTTTAATCAAGAGATCAAAATTAGCACCATCAATAACAGATTAAATCAAATCCTGTCTGCCACCCAATAGGAAGCCATGAGGAGAATACAGAATCACTTCTGTGATTTTCTGGTCCCAGAGTCATAATTTTTTCTAAACATGAGGAAGCTCTGAACAAACTCAAATTAAGAGTGGGGGAATTAGGAAGATGTTGCTTAAGGGTAGCAACTTGCAGCTAGTAGTAAGTTCTGAAGATCTAATACACAACATAGTAATTACAGTAAACAACACTGTATTATAAATTCCAAAATTACTAAGCGACTGGATCTTAACTGTTCTCAACACAAAAAAAACAATGATTATGTGACATGATAAAGGTGTTAGCTAACACTATTATAGTAATCATATTGCAGTATATAAATGTATAAAACCAACATGCTGTATACTTCAAACTTATACAATATGTCAATCATATCTCAAAAAAATTTTTAATTAAAAAAACTAAGTTGCATTCTACAAAATGACTGGTCAGTAATCTTCAAAACTGCTGAAGTCATGAAAGTCAAGCAAGAGTGAGGAAGCATTCCAGACTGAAAGAGACAAGGTACAATCCCAGATTGATTCCATTTTGTATAGAGGACAGTTTAGGGAAACTTTAATGAGGTCTCTGTGCAAAGGATGAAAAGAGTTCTTCATACTATTCTTGTAACATTTTTTAAAAATACGAAATTGCCTTAAAATTTTTTTAACTTTTTAAAAATTTTATGGAGTTTTTTTTTAGTAATCTCTACACCAAACATGGGACTTGAACTCACAACCTCAAGATCAAGAGTCACATGCTCCACAGACTGAGGCAGCCAGGTACCCCTGCTTTAAAATTTTTTCTAAAGTCTAGAGGTGCCTGGGTGGCTCAGATGGTTAAGACGTCTGCTTTTGGCTCAGGTCATGATCTCAGGGTCCTGGAATCGAGCCCCACGTCAGTCTCCCTGCTCAGTAGGGAGTCTGCTTCTCCCTCTCCCCTCTGCTTCTGCTTTTTGTCTGTCTCTCAAATGAATAAATAAAATCTTTAAAAAATAAAAAAAAAATTTTTTTAATTAAAAAAAATTTTTTTAAGCCCAGAAGAGAGGGTACCCAGGTGGCTCAGTGAATTGAACGTCTACCTTCAGCTCAGGGTCCTGGGATCAAGTCCCACATCAGGCTCCCTTGCTCAGCGGGGAGTCTGCTTCTCCCTCTCACTCTCCCTCAACCCCTCCCCGCTGCTCGTGCTCTCTCTCTTTCTTTCTCTCAAATAAATAAAATCTTTTTTAAAAAAAATTTTTATAAATAAAATAAATACAAAAATAAAGCCTAGAAGAGTACCTAGCATATAACTGTTAATATATATTTACTAAATTAAGTTCTACATTATAACACAGAATTTTGGGGAAAAATAAGACCAAACTCACAACTAGGTAAAATACATGAAGCCCTAGGAACATTCACCCTAACATCCAAATATATCTTTATCAATTCCCTCTGTGATAGTAAAGAATGAAATAGACATAGGCAGTGAAATAAGAAAGAAATAATAGAAAAGGGAGATAAAGTAGAAAAATTAAAAATTATCAACCCTGGAATTTTGATGAGAACCAGACTGGGAAGTAGGATTTATTTACCCTATCAATTGTCTCACACCCCCACAACCCAATATACAAAAATACAATGGCAGTGATATGATTAACTGCTATCGACCTTGACAGCAGGGAAATAAACTCATTTTTTTCCATTCTTTCATCACATAGCTTGAAATATGGAGGAAATATTATCAAAATGGTCTGACAATAAAAGGGAAAGCAAAGAAATTTTAAGAAATAGCCTTTTGCATTTTTAAACACCCTTTCTGGTAAAGAACAAAGAAAATATTTCAAAGATCAGCTAAATGAGTGGAACTGACCTCAAATATAATCTCTGAAGGGCTATATGAAGTAGTCATGATTCTACCTAGAACCTGATATAGCATATTTTCAAACTCTTGGAAAATAAATGCAGAGATTTCACTCACCATTTGGGGGAACCTCATCAACATATCCTTACATCGCAGTGCACATGTAGATGCTCTTTGAAAATCCCCTTGAGCACATGCCTGAGAAAGTGAAAAAAATATCAATAATTGGTTAAAATGAAATAACAAGCTATTTGTCTATAAGCCAATTTCAACATATTTTTAACTCTCATTAAAAAGTCTTAATTTGCTTTCTAATCTTTTTAGCAACACTAATTAGTCTAGGTAAACATAATAGCCAGCTCAAAATACAAAAAAATTAGAAGAATCTTGGGTAACACAAGAGTTGATAGTGATGGGAGTCATTTACTTTTTTCTGGAAATGGTAAAACTGGTATACAATCTTGTGTTACTACATTATGATATAATGCCATGTCTAATAGATGCTTCCCCAACTTGAATAACTCTTGTATTTATCTCCACATTAGAGGGATTTTTAAATGTTAAATAGGAGTCTTTTGTCCTAAAACAGGCTCACAATAACCTCATAGTCTGAACTGCTGTGAATATCTGCTATGAAAGGCAGGTAAGCGCAATCCCATCTTGGAGCCAGAAGAGCTACTCTGCTATTTATTATATATAACCTTGAACCTTACACTCTAATGGTTTCAGTTTCCTCATCCATAAAATCAGGACAATATTATCTCTAAGATTCCTGTCAGCTCTATCATTCTGACTGAACAACATCAAATGAATGAAAACATTATTCACACATTACATAGGCACTTGTAAAAGAGGCTTGTTTCAGTCATTTAAAATTTACTGACAAGCCATATTAAAAAAAAAACATGGATGGGGCGCCTGGGTGGCTCAGTCCTAAAGCGTCTGCCATGATCCCGGGGTCCTAGGATCGAGCCCCGGGTCAGGCTCCCTGCTCAGCCTGCTTCTCCCTCTCCCACTCCCCCTGCTGTGTTCCCTCTCTCCCTGTGCCTCTCTGTCAAATAAATAAATAAATTCTTTATAAATAAATAAATAAACAAATAATAAAAAAACATGGACATATACAAGAAAATAATTTGATGAAGTACTTTGTAGGGGGAAAATCCCTATATTTTCTGTGTTCTTTTCTCTCTCTTATTTGATATCAAATATTCTTGTGCTTTGGGTAACAAAACAATTGAGCAGAGAGAAGAAAAGATGAAGAATGTAAGAAGCCAGCTTCTCTTCAGTTTTCTCCTCTATCTACCTGCTGAATATTAAGCTTGACATCTTGCTGAGTAAAAACCCTCCTCTAAGGCTTAAATGCTAGATTGTATTAAAGGGAAAAATAAATTGTAACCACAAGAGCCTCAATAAACCAAATCTCAATTATCTATAGAGTTTACAAAATATTATTCATGTCTATACAAATAGATGTTTGATGAATACTTGCTGACTGATTCATTATTCAAGGTGGAGGAAATCATCATAAAAGAGAAATGCTGAGTGACAAACCCCACATTGGAGAATGTTTTCTGTTCTTATAACATATAAAGCAATATAATGCTGTAAAAAATCCATAAAGTATCCATCACTAATCAGATTTTACCTCAGTGGAAATGAAATCTCTAATAATTCAAGCTAGTTTTGAAAATTTATTCATCTTATTGGGCCACAAATCAGTATTTCAAACCCAAAAGACAGAGAATTTGGGTACAAGAAGTCTTAAAGAAGAAGCAGCATGATGTAATGCTCCAGCAACCTTTGGTGAGCATCAGACTCACCAATGGAGCTCTTCAAAAATCACATGCCCTGGTCCCATCACTTGTAAATTCTGATTCATTACATCTGGGATGATGCCCAGCCTATACTGATGTAGTAAAAAGAATAGGGGCTTTGGATTCCCAGTTTTTCTGCTTCTTCTTTTTTTTTAATCAAAATACAGTTGACAGGGGCATCTGGGTGGCTCAGTCATTAAGCGTCTGCCTTTGGCTCAGGTCATGATCCCAGAGTCCTGGGATCGAGCCCCGCATCAGGCTCTCTGCTCAGTGGGAAGCCTGCTTCTCCCTCTCCCACTCCCCCTGCTTGTGTTTCCTCTCTCTCTCTCTGTCAAAATAAATAAATAAATCTTTAAAAAAAATACAGTTGACATACAAGGTTCTATTAGTTTCAGGTGTACCACACAGTTATTTGACAATTCTACTTCTTTGCTCAGTGAAGTTAGGCAAGTCATAGCCTCTGTGAGCCTCAACTTCCTTAACTGTAAAGTAAAGACAAGTAATATCTACCACATAGGATTGAACTTAGGAGAATCAAATGAGATCACAGATGTGAAAGCATTTCGTAAACTTTAAGACAGCGCCTGGTAGCTCAGTTGGTTAAGTGTCTGACTCCTGATTTCAGCTCAGGTCATGATCTCAGGGTCGTGAGATAGAGCCATGTCAGGCTCCACACTGGGTGTGGAGCCTGCTTAAGATTCTCTCTCTACCTCTCCTTCTGCCCCTCTCCCCTCCCCCTCTCCCTACCTCTCTAAAAAAATAAAAAGACAGTATACAAAAATGTGAATAATTTTAGCAGTCAACGCTACCACCAGTGCCAAGAATTTTAATAAAAGAGGTTATCTGCTGTTATGTGGTACTAACTGTTAAAGAGAGGAAACCTCTTTGGCAAGGCACCTGGGAGGCTCAGTCGGTTAAGCGTCTGCCTCTGGCTCAGGTCATTTCAGGGCCCTGGGATCGAGCCCCGCATCAGGCACCCTGCTCAGAGGAAGCCTGCTTCTCCTTCTCCCTCTGTCTGCACTCCCCCTGCTTGTGCTCTTCTCGCTCTCATCAAATAAATAAATAAATAAGTAAATAAATAAATAAATAAATAAAATCTTTTTAAAAAAGAGAGGAAACCTCTTTGAAATCGTATCCTAGCAGACCCATAAAGTATTACATGGACCAAGGAACTTAGGTTTCCCCTTAATTAGAAGAAAAGCTCCAAGGTTGGATCTGAACTACTACTTAACAGCAGTGGGTTATAACTTTTATGCAAGAAATTAAATGATAGACTGACCATCACCTAATATACCACTAAGTGATAATGACAACATAATCAAATGACAGTAAACTATGCTGAACAGATCCACTAAAAACTTATGCTAACTTCAAGTAAACCCTCACTTCAGCTCAGCAATCAAAAACGTTACAGCTCCCAGTACCATGTCAAGTACATAGTGGATGCTCAGTAAAAATAAGTTTCTTTGTTGATCTCCTAAGGACATTTCCCACTCAGATATTCAAGCCTTTTTTTCCACATTCTTCAAGTACTCCCATAATATGCCATTATCTTCCTACTGCACCCCTCACCCAAATTATTTCACCTTCCATCTTCGACAAAACTCATGCGCTCCCTTATCCAACATCTAATTCTCCTCTGCAATTTAAAATATCTATCTTGGGCGCCTGGGTGGCTCAGTCATTGGGCGTCTGCCTTCGGCTCAGGTCATGATCCCGGGGTCCTGGGATCAAGCCCCGCATCGGGCTCCCTGCTTGGCAGGAAGCCTGCTTCTCCCTCTCCCACTCCCCCTGCTTGTGTTCCCTCTCTCGCTGTGTCTCTCTCTGTCAAATAAATAAAATCTTAAAAAAATAAAATAAAATAAAATATCTATCTTATGCCCCCTTTCCTTACCAGAAAAGTTCACAGTCTTAATTTTCACAGCAGTTACTTGCTCATATTTTGTTTTATTGTGGAACATCATTCACATTTCTTTTAAAGCAATTACCCTGTTGTATTGCATCTGTTTACACATCTCTATCTACCACAAAATTTACCTTAAGCTCCTGTAAGAGAGGTACTACATACTAACGTTATAGATCTTTTTACCTCTATTACACAGACCACTCACTTATATATACTGACATATCTATGTTTACAACACACACACACACAGCAGGCACTAGATAAATGCTTCTTTATCCCCCTATATATGTATTGATCAGATTCCTTTCCATCTTCTGGTATATGACACCTCTTTATCCAACTCCTCCAGTCTTCTTCTCCCTTGCTTTTTATATTCAACCTATGTTTATATATACTCTATTTTGAAAATAATCTTCCTTTGACCATCCTTCTGTGAGTAGCTACTCAATTTTTCTTCTGTCAAACATATGTCAAAAATATGAATATTCTCAAATTTTAGCATAAAACAGAATTATATGAAAGGCTTGCTAAAACACAGATTGTTGGGCTCTACCTCCAGAATTTGATTCACTGGGTCTAAGTGGCATCCAATAATTTGCATTCCTAAAATGTTCCCAGTGATACTTTCTTAAAAGACCCTTTATTTTTTTAAGATGTATTTATTTAGCAGAGAGAGAGTGCATGCACATGTGCATGACTGGGGGGAAGGGGCAGAGGGAGATAATCCTCAAGCAGACTCCCAGTAGAGTGTAGAGCCCAACGCAGGGCTCGATCCCACAACCCATGAGATCACGACCTGAGACAAAACCAGGAGTCAGACGCATAACTAACTGAGCCACCTAGGCATCTCCCCTAGGTGATATTGATGCTGTCAGTCACAGCTCCAGACCAATCCTATACCAATAGCTCTGATTTTTTTTTTTTTTTTTTTTTTTTGGTCTCAGGAGCCCTAGAACTCTTAAAAATTCTTGAGGACTCAAAGAGATTTTATCTAGGTTATGGCTAGCTGTAATTTCTAATAAAGTTCAATAAAGAGCTATAGAGTTCATTCTGACAACTTTTGCCAGTATTCTCATTGCTTTTAATTGAACTTAAAGCTGAAATGTAAAAAATATTTATTATGCTAAGCAAAATAAGTCAGTCACAGAAAGGCAAATATCATATGATATCACTCGGATATGGAATTTAAGAAACAAAACAGGGGCGCCTGGGTAGCTCAGTCAGTTAAGCATCTGCCTTCAGCTCAGGTCAGGATCCAAGAGTCCTGGGCTCGAGCCCCGCATCTGGCTCCCTGCTCCACAGGGAGCCTGTTTCCCCCTTTCCCTCTGCCTGCCGCTCCCCCTGCTTGTGCTCTCTCTCTCTCAAATAAATCTTTAAAAAAAGAAAAAGAAACAAAACAGATGAACACAGGGGAATGGGAAAAAAAAGGGAGGGAAACTGAGCGTTGATGGAGGGAGGTGGGCGGGGGATGGGCTAAATGGGTGATGGGTATTAAGGAGGGCACTCGTGATGAGCACTGGGTGTTATATGTAAGTGATGAATCACTAAATTCTAAACCTGAAATCAGTTTTACCATATATGGTAACTAGAATTTAAATAAGGGAGGAGTAGGAGACCTTAGTTTTGTTTGGTCCCTGGAATTCAACTAGATAGCTATCAAATCATTCTCAACACCTGTGAACTCAACCGGAGATCTAAGAAGAAAAGATTTGCTGCAATTCTACAGATAGAAAAGCGACCACTTTCTGCAAGGTAGGAGGTGCAGAAAAGTGAATGCATCTTTTCATGTGCTTATTGGCCATGTGTTTATCTTCACTGGAGAAATGTCTATTCAAGTTTTCTGCCAATTTTAAATTTAGGTTATTTGTCTTTTCATTGTTAAATTCTAAGAGCTCTTTATATATTCTAGATGCTAGATAATTCTCAGATATATGACATGCAAATACTTCTTCCCATTCTGTGGACTGTTTTTTCACTTTATTCATAGTATCTTTTGATGAACAAAAGTTTTAAATTTTGATGAAGTTCAATTTAGCAATTTCTTTCTTTGCTTGTGCTTGAGGTATCATATCTAAGAAATGACTAATCATCACAAAGATTTATACCTATGTTTTCTTTTAAGAGCTTTATACTTTCATCTCTTTTAGGTATTTGACCATAATGTAGGGGTTTATTTCTGGACTCTCAATTCTATTCACTTGATCTGTATGTCTGTCCTTATGCCAATACCACACCGTCTTGATACTTCAGTTTTGAAATTAAGAAGTGTGAGTGAGTCTCCCAGCTTTATTCTTTTACAAGATCTTTTTGTTATTTTTCAAGTTATTTTAGGTATCATGAATACATAAATTTTAGGATCAATTTATCAATTTCTACAAAAGACAAGGCAGCTGGAATTTTGATAGGGATTGAATTACATCTGTAGATCAATTTTGGGGAATACTGTCATTTTAATATTAAGTCCTCCAATCCATGTATATAAGCTAACTTTCCATTTATTTTGTTCTTAATTTCCTTCAACAATATTTTACATTTTTCAGTATACAGTCTTATACTTCTTTAAATTTATTCCTGAATACAATTCCTAAATAAAATTATCCCTATTCTCAAATGACATGATCTTGTATATAGAATGTCCTCAGAAATACACACACACATACAAAAAAAACCTATTATAATGAATAAACAAGTTCAGCCAGGTTATAGGGTACAAAATACAAAAATCTACTGTATTTCTATCCACTAACCATGAGTAAACCAAAACTGAAATTAAGAAATTAATTCCATTTAAGGAGTACCTGGATGGCCCAGTCAATTGAGCATCTGACTCTTGGTTTCAGCTGAGGTCATGACCTCAGGGTCGTGAGACTGAGCCCCACATCGGGCTCTGCGCTCAATGGGGAGTCTGTTTGAAGATTCTCGCCCTCTACCCCTCCCCCCCACTTGTACACACATGCACGCATGCTCTCTCTCTCAAATAAATAAATCTTATAAAAAATGAATTCCATTTAGGGGCACCTGGGTGGCTCAGACAGTTAACTGTCTGCCTTTGGCCCAGGTCATGATCTTAGGGTCCTAGGATTGAGCCCCACATTGGGCTTCCCTGCTCGGCAGCGAGTCTGATTCTCTCTCTCACTCTGTGCTCTCTCTCAAATAAATAAATAAAATCTTTAAAAATGAAAATAAAAAATTAATTCCATTTAAATTAACATCAAAAAATAAAATAATTAAGGGGCGCCTGGGTGACTTAGTCATTAAGCGCCTGCCTTTGGCTCAGGTCATGATCCCAGGGTCCTGGGATCAAGCCCCACATCGGGCTCCCTGCTTAGCGAGAAGCCTGCTTTTCCCTCTCCCTCTCCCACTGCGTGTGTTCCCTCTCTCGCTGTGTCTCTGTCAAATAAATAAATAAAATCTTTAAAAAAATAAAAATAAAATAAAATAATTAGAAATAAGTTCAACAAAAGAACTGCAATACTGGTACATTAAAAACTACAAAATATTGTTGAAAGAAATTAAAGACCTAAATAAAATGAAAAGACATCCCATATTCACAGATCAGAAGACTTAATATTCTTAAGATGGCAATGCCCCTTAAATTGAACTACAAATTCAAATGCATTTCCTATCAATATTCTAGCAGGCTTTTACAAAAACTGACATGCTGATTTTAAATCATATGGAAATGTAAGGGACCCAGAACAGGCAAAAACATTTTTTAAAAGAAGAGCAAAAGTTGCAAGGCTCACTCACACTGCCCTATTTCAAAATTTACTACAAAGCTACAGTAATTGAATTTATGTAATGACACAGGACATAAAAATCAATGGAATAAAACAGAGTCTAGAAATAAACCCATAGATTTAGGGTAAAATGACTTTTTATAAGAGTACAAAGACAATTCAATGAAGAAAGAGTAGTCTTTTTAAAAAAAAATGATGCTGGAGCACCCGGGTGTCTCTGTTGGTTAAGCATCCAACTCTTGATATCGGCTCAGGTCATGATCTCGGGGGTGTGAAATTAGGCTCCCCGCTGGGTGTGCAGCCTACTTTTTTAAAAGAAAATTAACTCAAAATCAATCATAGATTTAAACATAAAAGGTAAAGCTATAGAACTTATAGGAGAAAGTATTTCAGATCTAGAGCTTGGTGAAGAATTTTGAGACATGACACTAGAAGCAGAATCCATTAAAAAAAATCAATTAAACTTCATCAAAATTAAATACTTTTGCTCTGCAACCCTATTAAGAGGAAGACAAGACAAATACATATTTGACAAAGGACTCAAATCTAGAATATATAATTCACAAAATTCAACAGTAAAAAAAAAATCAACCCAATTAGCAAACGGATAAGAAGCACAAACTGACATCTCACTTAAGAGAATATACAGATGGCAAATAAGTACATGAAAAAATGTTCAACATCATTAACCATTATGAAAGTACAAATTAAGACCATGATGAAATATCACTAGACATCTAATAGAATAACTAAAATAAATTAGTCATAATACAAAAATGCTGGCAAGAATGCAGAAAATGGGAACTTCCATACATTGCTTTTAGGGATTAATGGCACAGCCACTCTAGGAAACAGTTTGGTTGTTTCTTAAAATACAAACTACTAAACATACACTAACTATTCAACCCAGTGATTGCACTCCTGGGCATTTATCCCACAGAAATGAAAATTTATGTCCACACAAAAACCTCTACATAAATGTTCATGCCAAGTTTATCTGCAATAGCCAAAAACTGGAAACAACCCAAATTCCTTCCATAGTGAATGGCTAAACAAACTGTGGTAGATCTATACTGTAGAGTGCTACTTACAAATAAAGAACAAACAACTGATACACAAAACTCAGAAGGATGTCAAAGCAATCATGCTAAGTTCAAACAGGCACTATCAAGGGCGCCTGGGTGGCTCAGATGGTTAAGCATCTGCCTTTGGCTTAGGTCATGATCCCAGGGTCCTGGGATTGAGTCCCGCATCAGGCTCCCTGCTCCTTGGGGAGCCTGCTTCTCCCTCTGCCTCTCTCTCTCTCTCTCTCTCTCTCTCTCTCCCTCTCTCTCCCCCCTTCTCTGTCTCTCATGAATAAATAAAATCTTAAAAAAAAAAACAAAAAGGCACTATCAAAAGGTTACATACTATATGATTCTATATATATAATATCCCCAAATGACAAAATTATAGGGGTGGAGAATATTAGTTGCCTGGGATAGGGAATGGGGGGAATGGGCATGGTATAACTACAAAGAGGAAGTACAAGGGATCTTTTTGGTGATGGAATTGTTCTATATCTTGATTGTGGTAGTAGTGGTTACATGAATCTACTCATGTGATAAACTGTACAAAACTACAGACACACATATGAGTTTATCATGTCAAACTGGTGAAATATGACTAAGGTCTATGGATTGTAATAATGTCAATTTCCTGGTTTTATAATGCACTGTATTTACAGAAGATGTTACTGCTGAAGAAAACTGGGTGAAAGGTACTCCAGAACTCTCAAAATATCTGTGCAACTTCCTGTGAATCTAAATTATTTCAAAATAAAAAGTTTTTAAAAATCACATTAGTTAAGGGGTGCCTGGGTGGCACAGTTGGTTAAGCATCTGACTCAGTTTCAGCTCAGGGTTCTGCACTCAGTACGGAGCCTGCTTAAGATTCTCTCTCCCTCTCCCCCTCCACCCCTATGTACTCCCTCTCTCTCTCTAAAATAAAATTTTTTTAAAAAGATTTTATTTATTTGACAGAGAGGGACACAGCAAGAGAGGGAACACAAAAGCAGGGGGATGGGCGAGGGAGAAACAGGCTTCCCACTGAGCAGGGAGGGAGCCAATGCAGGGCTCGATCCGAGGACCCTGGGATCATGACCTGAGCCGAAGGCAGACGCTTAACAATTGAGCCACCCAGGCGCCCCTAAAATAAAAATTTTTTAAAAAATCACATTAGTCAGGGGCACCTGGGTGGCACAGTCGGTTAGGCATCTGCCTTCGGCTCCAGTCATGATCCCGGAGTCCCGGGATCGGGCCCACACTGGGCTCCCTGCTCATCAGGGAGTCTGCTTCTCCCTCTGTCCCTCACCCCACTCATGCTCTCTCTCACTCTCTGTCTCTCAAATAAATAAGTAAAATCTTTAAAATAAAATAAAACAAACTTTGAAAAAAAAATAGAAATCACGTTAGTTAATATCATCATCAATTTCACCAGAAAAGTTTAGGTGGAAACTGTCAAAGTCATGGTGGAGGTACAAGTTTTCCAAAATTCTAACTTTTACTTAACACCTTAAATTTTATCACTAGCAACAAATACTGTCAGTTTCTTTCCTTGAAGTCACATTCTCACTTCATTCATTTGGAAAATGTCTGTAAATACCCAAGTCTGAATGAACAAAGTTTATCTATCAGTCACTCTTTAAAACAGAAGTAGCTAATTCAGCTCAAAAGTCAAAACAATCACATAAGGGCCTTTCCTCAAGACAACCATCATACTTCAGTATGCAGAAGTGTTCTATGGGTATTTCCATTTGCATTACAAAAATATGAAAACTCAAGGGTCAAAATTTATTAAACTTAATCATTTTTATTATTTCACCGGGGCATTTTTAAGTAAAACTGGCATTCTTTTCACCGCAAGTGGGTAGTGATGAAGAATACAATGACTAGTAAAAGGTGTGCCACTGTCCTGATTCACGTTAAAGTGCCGTTTTCCCGACCATTGCTTCTACAGCACCAGTACAAACGCCAACATAGCAAGGAAGCAAATAACATCTTAGAATTATCATGAACATAGTTTGGGGCGCCTGGGGGGCTCAGTCATTAAGCCTCCCCCCCCACCGGGCTCCCTGCTCAGCGGGGAGTCTGCTTCTCCCTCCACCTCTGCCGTTCCCCCTGCTTGTGCGCTCTCTGTGTCAAATAAATGAATAAAATCTTAAAAAAAAAAAAAAGAAAATTGTTTTGCCCTCACAGATCCCTCCACCATACTAAATTCTTCCATTACCTCACTATCCACTCAGCCCTTAAACTCCTTAACAGTCTGCCCTCCGCTTTTACCTTTCTACTAAAATTACTTTCTATGGTCCCTATTGTCATCCTAAATGTCAAGTCCAAGAGCCTCTTCCCCAACCTTGTTTTCCTTTAATTCTCTGAAGCACTGCACTACTGATCATCCCTTTTTCAATGAAATGTTCGCTTCCCATTCATGACTCTGTTCCAGTCCTCCTTCATTTCTGGTGTGTCATCTGTCCTTTTTGTTTGCTCTGCATTTTACCACATCTTCCCCCACGTGTAAATGTTTGGGGAATGACTTGGCTTTCTTATCATCCTCACTCTCCTGCCTCCGAGGACTGAGTGGTTCAGTTCTGAGCATAAATGCTTGCTTCCTTTGGATCTCCTATATCTGTCCTCTTCCTTCGCATTCCTATTTTTACAATTATAGTTAAGATTCTCATCATCTCGGGACACCTGGGTGGCTCAGATGGTTAAGCATCTGCCATCGGCTCAGGTCATGATCTCAGGGTCCTGGGATCACAGCCCCACATCGGGCTCCCTGCTCAGTGGGGAGCCTGCTTCTCCCTCTCCCACTGCCTGCTACTCCCCCTGCTTGTGCTCTCTCACTCTCTCTCTCTGACAAATAAATAAAATTGTAAAAAAAAAAAAAAAAGACTCTCATCATCTCACGCTCACACTATGCCTCCATTCTATTTACCATTCTAAAAAAATTTTGAGGGGCACCTGGGTGGCTCAGTCATTAAGCGTCTGCCTTTGGCTCAGGTCATGATCTCGGGGTCCTGGGATCCAGCCCCACATCGGGCTCCCTGCTCAGCGAGGAGTCTGCTTCTCCCTCTCCCTCTCTATCTCTCTCTTTCAAATAAATAAATAAAATCTTTAAAAAAAAATAATAGGGATGCCTGGGTGGCTCAGGCAGTTAAGCATCTGCCTTCAGCTTGAGCCATAATCCCAGGGTCCTGGGATCGAGCCCCGCATCGGGCTCTCTGCTCAGCGGGAAGCCTGCTGCTCCCTCTCCCATTCCCCATGCTTCTGTTCCCTCTCTCGCTGTGTCTTTCTCTGTCACATAAATAAATAAAATCTTTAAAAAAATAAAAAATAAATTAAAAAATAAAAATTTTTTGAGTATAGTTGACACACCATGTTTCAAGGTGTACAACGCAGTGATTCTACACATTATGCTATGCTCACAAGTGTAGCTGCCATCTGTCCCCATATAATGCTATTACAATATCACAGACTATATTCCCCATGCTGTGCCTTTTATCCTAAGCACTACTGCAAGCCTACTTTTTGCTTGGTGCCATCTTACCTCTTCCCAAAAACTTTCAACCACCCTACCGCCCTTAGGAAAATATCAAAAGTATTTTTTCAGAGAGGTATATTCGGGCCTCTCAACTTGGCCCAACTTACTTCTCCACACTTAGTCCTTACTGTGTCCCTGAACAAATAGTTTCCTTCAAAGAAACTGGTCACTCGACATTCTTTAACAAGACCTATCAATGTCTGCCTATATGATTTTGCTCATGCTCAAGCTTTTGTTCTGCCTGGAATATCCTGTGCTCTCTTTACTACTTTTCTAAATCTATTCCTGCCTCCAAAATCCAAATCATGTCCTAAACCCTTTGTGTGTCTTCCTCTACCGACCCAGTTCACAATAATCTCTGCCCCCTTTCCTACCTCTATATACCAGTTATCTCTCAACTTTTCATATCCCATATACTACTATGACTCTTTTTGGGAAACAAAGAGGACACAGAGGGATAATAGGAGAGCAAATTCATTTATACAACATACATTTACATGTTATCTCTTACGTGCTAAGTACCATGCTAGATGTTGACAATAAAAAAGTTAAGTTTTTGTTACTACTTTTTTTTAAAGATTTTTATTTATTTATTTGAGAGAGCATGAGAGTGAAATTGAGAGAACGAGTGGGGGCAGAGGCAGAGGGAGAAGCAGACTTCCCACTGAGCAGGGAGCCCGACATGGGACTCGATCCCAGGACCCTGGGATCATGACCCGAGCCGAAGGCAGACGCTTAAGCGACTGAGCCACCCAGGTGCCCTGTTACTACTTTTTTAACTAGTAGGGAGAGAGTGGGCCACGGCCCTTAGTATAATAGAGAAACTGGGCTTTCCACCTGCCTTGCATTTCCAAGATACTCTCCATCATAGTCTTTATGGATAAACTCATGTTTCCTACATCCATGTGGCCCTGTCAGCTTCTGTAAATGGTCTTACCCTAGTAAAGAGGGAAGGGAGCAGAAGCACAACATATGACCCTTGCATCTGCAGATGATATAGACAGCAAAAAGAGGCACTGCTAATACACAAGGAAAATAAGACATTAGGAGAAACAACAAGATCTATAATTACTTCTACAATGCTAAAAGACTGCAGACAATCTGTGATACAAGGGCAAACAGAAGATTATCTATCACCTTGTAGGTGAATGTAGAGATTGAGGAAAAGTAAATTCTTAACAACTGTTATCAACACCATGTGACTACCTTAGACAAAGTCTATGCCCTGCCCAATCTATACCACTCATTTGGCACTTATATTTTCCTTTCCCATTTTTAAAAACTACATTTGTAGCCTAACTTCTAGGCTAGCTCATAATTTTATGGAGGAAAATGACCATACCTTACAAGTCTATTCCTATATAGCACTGAACACTGCATGTAGATAATTTATCTGCACCACTTTTATGATACCTAATTCTTTCTGTTTTGTATATGCATTATTTATCTCACCAACTAAACCATAATCTCCTTGAGGATAGGATATATGATTGATTATCTCCCTGACAGAGCCTAACATATCACTCTATTTGTAGAAGATACTCATTTTCTGTTGAATAATTTAATAAATAATAAATTAACAAAGCAATTCTCTAATCAGTTTATGGGAAATGCCTACAGAAAGATAAGGTCTATATACATCTCTAAGAATATCTCAGGCACTCTACTGGGACAGAGAACTCATTAGTAAACACCACTACTGACAGTGGTTCATAAAGATGTCTTCTGCCAAGCAGACATCAACAAAACCCACAGGCCCTAAAGGTGAGAATATCTTTGAAATGGAAAATCTACTTATAGCAAAAACAGTTTTCATTTCAAATTTTGAAGACATCATCACCAAAATCAAGAATTATATGGTTCTCATTATTGATCATACCTACTAAAAATTTCTGTGAGCTAAAGAAGATACCATTTAGATATCAACATCCATTACACTAAAGAATATCACAACATTTTCTAGAAACATGAAATCTTTGTATTAAGAAGAGATCCTGCTCGGCGGGAAGCCTGCTTCTCCCTCTCCCACTCCTCCTGCTTGTGTTCCCTCTCTCGCTGTATCTCTCTCTGTCAAATAAATAAATAAAATCTTAAAAAAAAAAGAAAGGGTCATCTAACCTCATTTCCTATCAAATGAAGGAATCCTTTCTATAATATATATAATTCTTAGGATGTTCACACCTTTGCTTACAGTCTTTCAATGACAACAGACTTACCACCTTGCAACAAAGCTATACTATACTATTACTGGATTACTATCACTGATAAAATGACACTTTACATTGAGCCAAAACCTTTGAAACTATCTTTCTCAATGGTCTCAGTTCTATCCTGTGGACTTCAATTCTTCTTTGATATGATAATCCTTAAAATATTCAGAGAGCTATAATTCCTACTATCTTCTTTTTTTCCAGGCAGACATCTCTATATCCCTCAAATATTTTTCACATGATATATTTTCCACACTATTACAACGCTTTTAAAGTGTGATGCCTAGGTTGATCACAATATTCAAGATGTTAACTAGTTGAAAACATCTACCTATGTCTTGGCACTATATATCTATTAATATAACCAAAGATTGTGCTAGCTTTTTTTGCAGCTACATCACATCACTGATTGAAACTTGAGCTTGTAGACAATTAAAACACATAGATCTTTTTCATATGAACTACCGGCAAGCCAAATGTACCTCTGTCATAATGTAGTGCACAGACAGTTGATCTCAAATTTATATCGGATTTTACAGGGTCAGAGACGTAAAGTAACAGCCCAAGGACATAGAGCAAATTGATAGAAGAGTTACCAGGTAACACCAAGACCTACTGGACTTCATAACAAATTTTTAGTAGTTGCATTAATATAACCCACAAAAATATTAACATTAAAAGACAAAATTGCCAAAAGGGGGTTCTCTTTTATACAGTCAACCTAATTTGCAGGGAAGGAAGCATTAGGCAGAACGTCAGAAAATCTTGGTTCTGGTTTCAGATCTTCAACTAACTCTCGGAACTTCAGTTTCACCATAAAAAAAAAATAATAAAAATTAAAAAAAATTATTTAAAAAAAAACAAAAAGTTAATCAAACCTAAGTAAGTGGGAAGACATCTCATATTCATGAATCAGAACACTTAATACTTCAAAACAGCAATAGTATTCAAGGTCATCTACAGACTCAACACTATTCCTATCAAAATCCCAGCTGGCTTCCCTGCATAAATTGAGAAGCTTATCCTCAAATTCATATGAAAACACAAGAGACCCAAAATAATATTAAAAATAACAAAATTGGAAGACTCACACTTTCTCCTTCAAAACTTGCTACATGGCTACTGTAATCAAGACAGTATGGTATGGCATAAAAACAGACATGCAGGGACACCTGGGTGGCTCAGTCGCTTAAGCGTCTGCCTTTGGCTCAGGTCATGATCCCAGGATCGTGGGATCGAGTCCCACATCAGGCTCCTTGCTTGGTGGAGAGCCTTTACCTGCTCTGCCTGCCGCTCCCCCTGCTTGTGCTCTCTCTCTCTCTCTGACAAAAAAAAAATAAAATCTTTAAAAAAATTTAAAAAATAAAAACAGACATGCAGATCAATAGAAAAGAATCAGAAGTCCAGAAATAAACCCTCACATTTATGATCAATCAGACAACAAAAAGAAATAAAAGGCATCCAAATCGGCAAGGAAGAAGTCAAACTGTCACTATTTGCAGAAGGCATAATGCTCTATGCAGAAGACCCAAAAGAATCCACTAAAAAATTGCTCGAACTAATACCTAAATTCAGCAAAGTTGCAGGATATAAAATCAACATACAGAAATCTGTTGCATTCCTATACAACAAGAATGAAGCAGAAAAAGAAATCAAGGAATTAATACCATTTACAATTACACAAAAACCATAAGATACTTAGGAATAAGTCTAACCAAAGATGTAAAAGATCTGTACTCTGAAAACTACAGAACACTTACGAAAGAAATTGAAGACAACACATAGAAATGGAAAGACATTCCATGCTCATGAACTGGAAGAACGAATATTGTTAAAATGTCTATACTACCAGGGCGCCTGGGTGGCTCAGTTGTTAAGTGTCTGCTTTCAGCTCAGGTCATGATCCCGGGGTCCTGGGATCGAGCCCCACATCGGGCTCCCTGCTCAGCAGGAAGCCTGCTTCTCCCTCTCCCACTCCCCCTGCTTGTGTTCCCTCTCTCGCAGTTTCTCTGTCAAATAAATAAATAAAATCTTTTTTAAAAAAAATGTCTATGCTACCCAAAGCAAGCTACACATTTAATGCAATCCCTATCAAAATACCACCAGCATTTTTCCCAGAGCTAGAACAAACAATCCTAAAATTTGTACAGAACCACAAAAGGCCCCAAATAGCCAAAGCAATCCTGAAATACAAAAGCAAAGTTGGAGGCATCACAATTCCGGACTACAAAGCTATAGTCAACAAGACAGTATGGTACTGGCACAAAAACAGACACATAGATCAATGGAACAGAATAGAAAACCCAGGGTACCTGGGTGGCTCAGTTGGTTAAGTGGCTGCCTTCGGCTTGGGTCATGATCTCAGAGTCCCAGGATCGAGTCCTGCGTGAGGCTCCCTGCTCAGCAAGGAGTCTGCTTCTCCCTCTCCCTCTGCCTCTCCCCTTGCTTGTGCTCTCTCAAATAAATAAAATCTTTAAAAAAAATACAGATTCAAAGGGGTACAAGCACCCCCATGTATACAGCAGCATTATCAACAATAGCCAAGCTATGGAAAGAGCCCAAATGTCCATCAACTGATGAATGGATAAAGAAGACATGGCATATATCTACAATGGAATACTACTCAGCCATCCAAAGGAATGAAATCTTGCCATTTACAACAATGTGGACAGAGCTGGAGTGTATCCTAAGCAAATCAAGCCAATCAGAGAGAGACAAATACCGTATGATCTCACTCACATGTGGACTAGACATAAAACAGATGAACATAAGGGAAGGAAAAGGAAAAAAAAAAGGAGAGAGGGAAACAGGCCAGAAAAGACTCTTAACAACAGAGAACAAATTGAATGAAGGTTGCTGGAGGGAGGTGGGTGGAGGATGGGCTACATGGGTGATGGGGATTAAGGAGTGCGCTTGTTATGATGAGCACTGGGTGTTGTATGCAAGTGATGAATCACTTGCTGAACAAAAACTGCACTATATGTTAACTAACTAGAATTTAAATAAAAATTTTAAAAGAAAAGAAGGGAGCCAAGATCATTCAATAGGGAAAGAATAATCTTTTCAACAAAAGGTGCTGGGACAACTGGATAGCCACATGCAAAAGAATGAACATGGACCCCTACCTCAAGTTATACCCAAAAATTAACTGAAATGAATCACAGACCTAAATATAAGTGCTAAAAGTACAAAATTCTTAGATATAAAGAAATTAAATCTGTCAAGGCGCCTGGGTGGCTCAGTCGGTTGAGCGCCTGACTCTTGATTTCTGCTGAAGTCACAGTCTCGGGGTGCTAAGATTGAGCCCAGTGTCAGGCTTGCACTCAGCGGGGAGTCTGCTTGAGATTCTCTCCCTCTGCCAGTTTCACAGAAGATTAAACATAGAGTTACCATGTTATTCACCAATTCTATTCCTACATATATATCCAAGTGAAATAAAGACATATACATGGAAAAATCTGTACATGAATGCTCACAACAGAATTCACAGTAGTTCAAAATTAGAAACAACCCAAATGTTAATCAGTAAATGGAAGGATAAAGAAAATACGGTATATTCATACAGAACATTATTTAGTAATAAACAGATGAAGTATACAAGCTACAACATAGCTGAACCTTGAAAACATGCTAAGTGAAAGAAGCTAATCACAAAAGAACACTAATTAATTTCATTTATATGTAATATCCAGAATAGGTAAATTTTTTTTAATATGTTCAGTTAGCCAACATGTAGTACATCATCAGTTTCTGATGTAGTGTTCAATGATTCATTAGTTGTGTATAACACCCAGTGCTCATCACAACAAAATTTGTAGAGACAGATTAGATTAGTGGTTCATTAGTTGTGTATAACACTCAGTGCTCATCACAACAAAATTATAGAGACAGAAAGATTAGGGCTGGGGTCAGAAGGAATGGAGAGTGATTGTTAATGGACAGGGGGTTTCTTTTTGGGGTGATGAAAATGTTTTATTTTAAAAAAAAGTTGGTGGGGCGCCTGGGTGGCTCAGTCATTAAGCGTCTGCCTTTGGCTCAGGTCATGATCCCAGGGTCCTGGGATTGAACCCCACATCAGGCTCTCTGCTCAGTGGGAAGCCTGCTTCTCCCTCTCCCACTCTGCCTGCTTGTGTTCCCTCTCTCACTGTCTCTGTCAAATAAATAAAATTAAAAAATAAAAATAAAAAAAGTTTGTATTTAAATTCGTTAGTTAACGTACAGTCTAATATTAGTTTCATGTGTACAATATAGTGATTCAACACTTCCATACATCACCCAGTTGCTCATCACAAGTGCACTCCTTAATCCTCATCACCTATTTAACCTATCTCCCTGGCCCACCTCCCATCAGTTTGTTCTCTAGAGTTAAGAGTCTGTTTCTTGGTTAGTCTGTTTCTTGGTTTGTCTCTCTTATTTTTTCCCTTTGCTCACTTGTTTTGTTTCTTAAATTCCACATGAGTGAAATCACAGTATTTGTCTTTCTCTGACTTATTACACTTGCATAATACTCTATAGCTCCATCAACATCATTGCAAATGGCAAGATTTCAGCATGTAGCTGTCCAGTATCCCCAACATTATTTGTTGAAGAGACTGTCTTTTTTCTACTCGATATTCTTTCCTGTTTTGTTGGAAGATTAAAGGACTGTTCAGTTGTAGGTTCATTTCTGGGATTTTTATTCTGTTCCACTGATCTCTGTCTCTTTAAGTGCCAGTACCATACTCTGTTAATCACCACAGCTTTGTAATATAACTTGAAGTCCGAATTGTGATGCCTTCAGCTTTACATCTGTTTTTCAGGATTGCTTTGGCTGTTTAGGGTCTTTGGTGGTTCTGTACAAATTTTAGGACTGTTTGTTCTAGCTCTGGGGAAAATGCTGGTGGTATTTTGATAGGGAATGCATGAAATGTGTAGATTGCTTTGGGTAGTATAGACATTTTAACAGTATTTGTTCTTCCAATCCATGAGCATGGAATGTCTTTCCATTTCTTTGTGTCATCTTCAATTTCTTCCCTCAGTGTTTTATAGTTTTCAGAGTCCAGGTCTTTACCTCTTCGATTAGGTTGTTTCCTAGGTACCTTTTTTTGTGTGTAATTCTAAATGGGATTGATTCCTTAATTTTTCTTTCTGCTGCTTCATTATCGGTGTATAGAAGAGCAACAGATTCTGTATGTTAATTTTGTATCCTGCAACTTTACTGAACTTGTGTATCAGCTCCAACAGTTTTTCACTGGAGTCTTTCAGGTTTTCTATATACAATATCATATCATCTGCAAATAGTGGAAGTTTGACTTCTTATTTACCAATGTGGATGCCTTTTATTTCTTTTTGTTGTCTGATTGCTGAGGCTAGAACTTCCAGGACTTAAATGTTAAATAGCAGTGGTGAGAGTAGACATCCCTATCTTGTTCCTGACTGTAAAGGAAAAGCTCTCAGTTTTTCCCCACTGAGGATGACATTAGCTGTGTGATTTTCATATATGGCCTTTATGATGTTGATGTATGTTCCCTCTAAACCTACTTTGTTGAGGGTTTTTTTTTTAAGATTTTAATTGACAGAGAGAGAGCAGCAGAGGGAGAGAGCAACAGAGGGAGAGGGAGATGTTGAGGGTTTTTATCATGTATGAATGTTGTACTTTGTCAAATGCTTCTATTGTCAAATGCATCTATTAAAATGATCATATGATTCTTATCCTTTCTTTTACCCTTAAGGTGGTGTATCATGTTGACTGATTTGCAAATATTGACCATCCTTGAAACCCAGGAATAAATCCCATTTGATAATCCCACCGAAGACCCCAAATAGCCAAAGCAATCCTGAAAAATCCTTGATTGTGGTGAATAATTTTTCTAACATATTGTTGGATTTGGTTTGCTAGTATTTTGTTGAGAATTTCTGCAACCATGTTCATCAGAGATATTGGCCTGCAGTTCTCTTTTTAGTATCAGGTGTTGGTATCAGGGTAATGACGGCCTCACAGAATGAATTTGGAAGTTTTCCATCTTTTCTGTTTTTTGGAATAGTTTGAGAAGAATAGGTATTAACTCTTCCCTTTTTTTAAAAGATTTTATTTTTTAGTAAACTCTACACCTAATGGGGGGCTCAAACATACAACCTGAGATCAAGAGTTGCATGTTCCACCAACTGAGCCAGCCAGGCACCCCTATTAACTTCTCTCTAAATGTTTGGTAGAATTCGCCTATGAAGGCATCTGGTCCTGGACTTTTGTTTGTTGGGAGTTTTTCGATTACTGATTCATTTTCTTTACTGGTTTATCAGTCTGTTAAATTTTTCTATTTCTGTTTCAGCTTTGGTGGTTTGTATGTTTCTAGGAATTTATTCATTTCTTCTAGGTTGTCCAATTTGTGGGCATATAGTTTTTCATAACATTCTCTTACAATTATCTGTATTTCTGTGGTGTTGGTTATTTCTCCTGTCTCATTTGTGATTTCATTTATTTGGGTCCTTTCTCTTTTCTTTTTAATAAGTCTGGGTAGAGGTTATCAATTTTATTAATCTTTTCAAAGAACCAGTTCCTGGCTTCATTATCGGTTCTACTGTTTTTTTAGTTTCTATATCATGTATTTCCTCTCTAATCTTTATTATTTCCTTCCTTCTGTTGGCTTGACTGTGGTGAACATTGCACAATTCTGTGAATATACTAAATCATGAACTGTACTTTTTAAAGATTTTACTTATTTGACAGAGAGAGACACAGCAAGAGAGGGAACAAAAGCAGAGGGAGTGGGAGAGGGAGAAGCAGGCTTCCCGTGGAGCAAGGAGCCCGATGTGGGGCTCGATCCCAGGACCCTGGGATCATGACCTGAGCCAAAGGCAGATGCTTAACGACTGAGCCACCCAGGTGCCCCAATGAGTTGTACATTTTAAATGTGTGTATTTCATAGTATATGAATTATATCTCAATAAAAAATGTTAGAAAATAAAAATAAAGTCTCTCTCATTTCAAAAGTTATGTAATTACAGAGAGCAAACTCATCATGGCTTACACTTTTTCAACTATAAATGAACACCTAAATGCACCAGGACAAAGGAGGAAACCCACAAGCCAAACAGAGGTAAAGTACAACTTTAAACACTGATAGCAGCAGGCTTTTAGAAAACCTCAGTAAACAACCCAGAACAACTGCAAATGAGAAGACTCTCTTCAGGCAATTATTTTAGGCAGACTGTTAATGTAAGAGAAAGTCACAGAGAGGTGTTTCAAATCAAGGCTACTGCCATAAAGAAATGACAGACATTATATGCAGTGATTAAAAATGTTTAGTTATATATCAGCCTTTCTAACTTCATTCATCCCCACACAGATATTAATCACCATTAATAATGTTACCTTCAGATATAAAATGGAGATAAAAAGTCAAATATAATATCCTCCATAAAAGGCCAATGACACCTGACTTTCTTCTAGTAAGTTATATCTCATCACTTTGCTTTTACATATACAAAATGCCCCACTGTAAGGCTATGGTGACCATGATACCTACTGCCTCTGCTTGGTAAGAAAGCACTTTGAAAAGGTCGCTCTCCACAGCAATCTTCTGTAAAGTCATGTGGACCTCAGTGGAGCTTCTCTGCATTAATGTGACATATAACTGCTCCAGACCCTAAAAATAAAATCACAATACAATGTCATGATGAAAATAACCACAACTATTACTAATAATGGCTACAGCTAAAAATCAGTGGTAACTTACAGTAACGGCAGCTTGAAAAAACTGATCAGCAATCACAGCATTTCCAATATCCACCCACCCTTTTCCTGTTTTCATATTCATCTGGAAGAGAGAAGTTAGAGAATAATTTTTAAAAATTCACAACTCCTCCAAACTGGTTGAAGAGAGTATTAAATAAAATATTTAATTCTCTGTCCATATTCAGTAGTGTAATCCCCAGAAAAAAAATAACAGCATTTATTATAGTTCTATGTTCTGCTCTAAACTCCATAATTTAATAGAAATGGTCTCAAGAAAAGCAATAATAAAAAATTAATAGACTTGAAAACACATTTTCTAAGAATTATTAAAAGAAAATGTTGGGATAATTTAGATAGGAATAGAAAGTTCTGAAAAGTTAATTCTTCACATACTTGAAGTAAGTTATATGATACGCATTAGATTATCACTCAACACACCTTGGTTCCAGCTTTTAATTACACCTCTAATAAAATTTTTATTAGTCCAACAAATGTTTGTTAAGTATCCTTTATAAGCCAGGCACACTAAAGAAGCTCACAGTGTTATAACTGACAGACATCAAAATAAATAGTTGCTATGTAATATGCACAAATGCTATGGAAGCAAACAAGAACTGAATCAAGATGGAGAACTGAGCACATACAGCTCTACCCCTTCTACAAATCCCTAGAAATGATATGTGTGTGTGTGTGCATGTATAAAATATACAATATACTGTACATTTTATTATAAATTTACATATCGGATATAAGTATACTACAAACTTTAGTATAAGTTTTATATACTATAAATCCCTAGAAATTATATATGTCATGTCATATATATATGTGATACATATAATCTCTAAGGATTTATATATATATATATATTTCCTAAAATAAGAGAAAATATATACATATTTTTCTTATCAATAAGAGTCCTGAAAAACAAGGGGCATTTTCATTTGACCTGAAATTATGAGGAACTTCTGAAAAATAGACACCAAATGGGATGAAACAAAAACCCACATACCAAAACGCACAAAAATGCAAAATGTGGAAAACATCCTGGATGTGAATAGTAGTATCAGGCAGCTGGCTTCCCCACCAAGAGGTATCTTCCCTCCTCCCCAGGAAGGAACAGTGAGTACAGTCACTTAGGCTAGAGAAAAATAGAGTTCCAGATGGCTGACAACACAGGCCAATACAAAACATCCAGCCCTACCTCTTGATCAGTCACTCGATTCAGGTTATGGTAAACAGTGTGACACAGTATTCACAGACTATCAAGGAATCTCAAATCAAATCTGAGCAAGAATCCCCAAACAACTGAGGGAAACCGAACTCATGAAAGGACATCACACGCAACAAACAGAAGAATATCTAAGGAAATAGAATGAAGAGAACTAACAGATGGAAACAAAGAGAAATAGCATTATCCACAGAATCATATAGCAGTCACAATCAGTAAAATGCTCCTTTTAGTTTTCTATCTTCCAAATCAACAAAGTCAAAAATGCAAATATTAGAAGTTAACAGAAGTTGGAAGGTTAAAGATGAGGGAAAGGTAGAGAGAACACAGGAAAGTAAAAATATACTCTCCAAAATTGATGGGAGAAAGAAAAAATTCTTTTGGATTTTTATTTTTTTTTAATTATGTTCAGTTAGCCAACATATAGTACATCATCAGTTTTTGATGTAGAAAAATTTTAATATATTACATTTAAGGTTGAAAAAGGTTGCCATCAGAAAAATTAAAAATAGTATAATATAGCTAGCAAAAACTGGAAAGAGGAATACAGGGAGGTAAAAAATAATAGGAAGATAAATCTTCATCTATCATAGCACAAAAAAATAGATCATATGTAAAATTGATAAATCAAGATTTTATTTTTATTATTATTATAGGCTGAACTATGTCTCCCTAAAATTCGTATGTTGAAGCCCTAACTCCCAGTACCTCATAATGGGACTGTATTTGGAGACAGGGCCTTTAACAGGGTGATGAAGTTAAAATGAGACTATTGTGGTGGGCCCTAATCTAATCTGACTGGTGTCTTATAAGGGGAAATCTGGATACACAAAGGGACACCAGAGATGCATGCATACAGAGAAAAGGCCATATGAAAACACAGTGAGAAGGCAATCATCTGCAAGTCAAGGTGAGAGGCTTCAGAAGAAACCAAACCTGCAAACACCTTTATCTTACACATCCAGCCTTCATAATTTTGAGAAAATGAATTTCTATTGTTTAAGCCACCTAGTCTGTGTTATTTTGTTATGGCAGCCCTAACAAACTAACACAGTATATGGAGGTCGGGGCACCTGGGAGGCTCAGTTGTTAAGTGTCTGCCTTCGGCTCAGGTCATGAACTCGGGGTCCTGGGATCAAGCCCCACATCAGGCTCCCTGCGCAGCGGGGAGCCTGCTTCTCCCTCTCCAGCTCCCCCTGCTTGTGTTCCCTCTCTCACTGTGTCTCTCTCTGTCAGATAAATAAACAAAATCTTTAAAAAATAAAAAAATAAAAATAAATATATGGAGGTAACCATGAGATGTGAAAACAGAAATAATTACAAGTAGTAGCTTTAAAAAAAAATAAGAAAAAAACATATATACAAGGCAATTCATTGCAGCACCCAAATGTCCATGGAAGGAAGCTGGTTGAATATAATAAGGTACAGGTACCAACTGAATACTGTGTAGCTATAAAAAATGAGAAATATGTCTATATACTGCTATGGAGTGATCTCTAGGATATAACATTAAATGAGGTAAAAAAAAAAAAGGTGGAAAAAAGTATATATATGGAATGCTACCATTTATCTAAGAACCTTTGGGGTGGGGAAAGACATGAATATATACCTGTTTGTTTTATTTAAAAAAAAGGATAAACAATAAACAAAATAGCTATCCATAGGGGAATTGAGGGAACAGAGCGGAGAGGACACAGATAGAAGGCAGACTTATCTGAATATACTTCCTTCAGCAGATTTGACTTTGGAACCATGTAAATATTTGGCATAATTATAAAAACAAAATTCAGTCCTAAGGGCAGAAAAAAAGCAACTGTCAAAAATCAAAAGCAAACAAAAATAAATTATCTGGGGCACCTGGGTGGCTCAGTCGGTTAGGTGTCTGCCTTTGGCTCGGGTCGTGATCTCAGGGTCCTGGGATCGAGCCCTGTGTTGGGCTCCCTGCTCAGCCGGGAGTCCGCTTCTCCCTCTTCCTCTGCCCCTCCCCCCACTCATGCACACTCTCTCTCTCTCTCTCTCTCAAATAAATAAATCTTTTTTTTTTTTAAGATTTTATCTACTTGACAGAAAGAGACACAGCGAGAGAGGGAACACAAGCAGGGGGAGTGGCAGAGGGAGAAGCAGACTTCCCGTAGAGCAGGGAGCCCGATGCAGGGCCTGATCCCAGGACCCTGGGGTCATGACCTGAGCCAAAGGCAGAGGCTCAATGACTGAGCCACCCAGGTGCCCAATAAATAAAATCTTTAAAATAAATAAATAAAAAGGGGCCCAATAAATAAAATCTTTAAAATAAATAAATTAAACATATAGCAGTCACATGGCTCAGTAGGTTAAGCGTCTGGTTAAGCATCTGCCTTTGGCTCAGGTCATGATCTTGGGGTCCTAGGATCAAGCCTGGAATCAGGCTCCCTGCTCAGCGGGGAGTCTGCTTCTCCCTCTCCCTCTGCCCTCTGCCCTGCTCACGTTCTCTCTCTCTCAAATAAATAAAATCTTTAAAAAAAGACACCTTGTGTTTTAGAGACACATACTGAAATATTTATGAACAAAATGATGTGTTTTATATTTGTTTCAAAATAACCCATGGGGTCAGAGATTTGCTGTTGGAGGAGATATAGAAAAAAATGAGTGGTCAGGAACTGGGTGATAACTCTAGCTGAGTGATGGGGAAATGGGGAAATCATTGTACTGATCTATTTTGTGTGCACATTTGAGCTTTTCAATAAAATACTATTTTAGAACACTGGGAAAAATATTTTCCACCAAAAAAATAACACTTGCTTCTAGGGAGCAAGACAGGGGTAGGGAATGATGAAGCAGAGAACTATTACTTTTTATTACTTACCATAAATCCTGAATTTAAGTTCAATACTTAGTCCACTGAATCACTGTAATAATGACAGTACTGCTGAGACCTTTCAATGTAACAGGTACAATTATCATAAAAGGAACATGGATGGCACTAAAGGATCTAACCCCCTTCCCGGGTCACACCAACTTTAACCATCTTCGTAGGAGTAATGGCTATTTCATTCCATCTGCACTTTCTCCTTATTTAATTAGGACTTACCAAAATCTGTCTTCGAATAGCTTCTTCGGAAGCAGCTGAGCCTCCACACATACACACCAACTTGCAAGCAATATGCCATACTGCAAAACAGTAATCAGACACCCATAAACACAAAACATTCATTCTCCTTTTATATATACTTATAAAAAGAAAAGAGGTGCAAAGTGAAACCAGTCTTGGTAAAATGATAACTGTAAAGACCTTTTTAAAAAATCAATTATCAAAAGTAAATGAGCTGAAAATTATCAAATGAATTATTTGCTTAATACTCTAATCTCTAATCAGACAGATACTTAATTTTCAAATTTTAAGTTATGCAGGTCTTAAATTCTGAAGACTCACTGAAGATACCTAGTTCCATGTGATGCTTTTGTGTGTATTATGCTGACAGCAAAAATAATTCTAAGTAAAACTAGAATCGAAAGCTATTCAACAGGGACGCCTGGGTGGCTCAGTTGGTTGGGCATCTGCCTTTGGCTCAGGTCGTGGTCCCAGGGTCCTGGGATTGAGCCCCATATCGGGCTCCCCGCTGAGCGGGGAGCCTGCTTCTCCCTCTGCCTGCTGCTCCCCCTGCTTGTGCGCTCTCTCTCTCCCCCTCTCTGACAAATAAATAAATAAAATCTTAAAAAAAAGCCATTCAACATCTGACAAAATTTCTGAACATCAGAATAGTTTTAGGTTATTCCCCTAGACTGTGAATCTTTCTAAATATATTCTTTTCTGTTGATGATGTAGAAGTTCTTGAAGTGTAACTTAGAAAATATAGATTATCTTCATTATACAGTTCACTTCCCCCGAAAATAGGAAAGTTTGAATAATTGTAAGCTCTTTATTTACATAGTTTTCTCCCATCATAAGACAAGTCCAATTTTTAAAGATGACTTCATAAATAACTGAACTAGTTGCTTTGATGTTAGATCTCAGCAGCCACTCAACCTATACTAATACCATTTTCAATTACTATTCCATTGAAAAAGAGATTTGCCCAGATGAAATTATGGGGTAATTGAAGTCAGATTCTCATTACCCATCATGAAATATAAATTCTAGTCATCCTTTAATAAAGTTATTTCTGAAAAAACCTCCCAATAAAATAACTCCTAATCATATATCTGCTTTGTCTTGCTTTTCCAATTTTGAAGGTATTTCCTTTATTTTTTCCAAAGTTTACTAATTCTTTGGTATTCTCAAGGAACCTGATCTCTCAATCATTTTCCCTCTCCAAAGATATCTTCAGTACCTCCCTCTCAACTTACTCCTTCCCTTCTACCTTCAAACATATCTGTCTCTCTTCCTTGAAAAACATCAATTAACCCCACTGTGCTTCAAGCTTCTATCTCACTTCTCCTTTAAAGACAAACTTCTTAAATTGAATGGTCTACCTACTCCCTCTACTTTCTTGCTACTCACTCATCTCCTTAATTAAGCCCCTGCAATCTGTTTTGCATCCTTACCACTTTTCTAAAATTGTACTACCAAAGATCACCTTCCCTGACTTCACAGCAACATTTCACAATTACCATAACCTTTTTAAAAAATACTACCTCTGGGGCGCCTAGGGGCTCAGCTCATTAAGCTTCCGACCCTTGGTTTCAGCTCAGGTCATGATCTCAGGGTCGTGGGATTGAGCCCCGCCGCGGGCTGTGAGCTAAGCATAGAGTCGGCTTGGGATTCTCTCTCTCCTCTCCCTCTGCCCCTCCCCCTGCTGGCATGTGTGCACACTCTCTCCTGCTCTCTGTCCCAAATAAATAAATAAATAAAATCTTTTCTAAAAAATGCTACTTCCTTCGCCTCACGCTGTCTTGGTTCAGCACTGAGCAGTCGCCCTCTATGGGAAATGCCTTAGTCTAAGAGCTTTGCTCCCATCCCCATGTTCTTGATCTGGCTGTTTATAGTCACCACCAAAAAGTCTCTGGCAAAGGCAGCTGAGGCCAAGACAGAATGCTACTTCAGTATAAAGATGTTTTCTCTGCTGCTGTTACTTTATCTTTGTCTTCTCACCAGCCTGTTCTTGGCCCCTCTATGTTATAAACATACTGGTTAGGTGCTTGCTGTCTGACTCCTTACAACTGCCTTACTCTGTTCCATCAGTGCCCAAAGCTTGGTATTTCAATTGACTTCAGACAACACAGTGTTGCATCCTCTGGCATCCGTGAATTCTTTATTTTTATTGTTAATCCGCTCCTTCCCAGATCCTCAAGCATAATGTACGCCTGGTATTTTTCTTCTGGAGTCTTACCTTGCCCCTTTCACTTACTGCCCGCCATATGGTATGACAATCCTATAAGGAGTAGGCACTCAATAAATGGATAGTGAGTCTCCTCTAGAATATTCTGTCACTTTTGGTCTCCTATCCTTGTATTTTTCTTCCCAGTCCTTAACTGCCAGAGTCAAGGTAAAAATCTCACTACTCTGTTCTCTCAACACCACTGGTTCTTAAAATTTGGTGTGCATGAGAACAGTTTTCAAATTATATACATATCCAGGTTTTATCCTAAACCTATAAATCAAAGTCTCCAATGGTGGGGGCTGAGCATCTGCATTTTAACAGACTCCACAGGTGATTCTTATTTATACCAGTATTTAAGAATAACTGCTCTTTATTTTCTCCCTCAGAGAACTCAACTACTCGTGTGGCTTCAACAATCACCTCCATGCGAATAATTACCAAATCTCTAGGCAACCTGACCTTTCTCATAAGTTCTAGTCTCACATCTCCAAACTTATTGTCACCTCAAATGCAACAGGTCTAAAACTAAAATTTACAAGTCATTCCTCTACTTCTGACTTCCCTGTTTCTGTTCAGTGTTCCATAATTCTTCCCAATAACAAAAAATTGTAGGTTATAAATCTTGGTAACTTTTTCATCACATACCATAATCCGGGCACACCAAATTTGTTTTTAAGGAGACAAAATATCTTCCAATCAACATATTTTTGGAATAAAACTCTTATATCAGAGGCTTTCTACACTCACATCCTGTTTTCCACTGTTTCTTAAAATTACTATACACAGAACAAGCACCCAAATGTCTACTTAAGAACTGCTACATGCACAGAGTCAGTACATTGGGAGAGGTCCATCTACCAAATCTCTACTATTTGACAAATAGTGAACAACAGCTAGAACAATGTTCCTTGATATACAGAACAGTAGGAGTTTAGATTTTAATATCACACAGTTCGATTGTGTACTAAGTTTCTCCAACAGACAAATTTCTAACTCTTCCCATAACTACAGGATCAAAGGCTCCGAGGAGCAATATCAACATTTATCTGAGAATTAAAGAGGTAGAACTATTCTCTAAACATCCTAATAGAGGAATGGACTAATAAGTATATTATTGACTATATTAACCACTAATCACCCTAGACCTACACTGAAACTGTACACAGTTTGGTTTATATTCATAAAGATAAACACTTAGCAATGAATTCTACTTGCTGCATACAGACAAAATTCATTTGTCCTTACAAAGTCAAGCAGTCCAGAGATTCACGTTTTGGCTCGATGTACCCTTTATAATGGGGCAATACACTTTCCATAAATGCATTAACTGTCACTATCTTTGTTGAAAATTGGTTAACTGTCAGCACACTGGACCCAACCACTTAGCTAAAGCACCAGAACTCTGCCAGACAGTGGACCACATATAATGCATCCAAGCAGATGAGTTTGGTTTGGGGGTTCTGTTTTGTTGTTATTCTTTTTGTTTGCTCTCACAGGTAGGAAAAAACTTCTGTAATTTTTCTCAGTAACTCAGTCTAAAGCTCATCAACCCACATCATGAGGAAATTATTCTTTACCGATTTTTAAATCTAAATCCCTCACATGGCAACATTTCTCATTCTATTATTAATGGAGAAAGGAAATTACTATTTGATAGTCCTTCAGAACCCTGAAGATTCTGATCATCTCTTCTCCAGGGAAAATAATCCATGTCCTTTAACATTTCCTCAAGCTCTCACTTTCCCACCCTTTTAACATCTTTGTTGTTCCCCCCCCCCCCAGACTATTTCTTGCAGTGATGCTTTTATTAATCAGGAGCTAACCTCTGAAAAAAAACATATAATTCAGGATGTTTGCTTGAGAAACTTCTATGTATGGGTCATTTTGATCTTAACAAATATCCATCTATAAACTAGTCAAAATATTATTTAAACTGCAAGAACACAACCTAATATATAATAAAAATACTACTCATACCACGAGTCACAAAAGGTATACGTACATTTAGCTTTCTGCTCTTCACTTATAACCAAACCTGCTCTCTTGGTAACTGCCCAGTTCCACAGGTTTACTGCCATTTCTTCAATCTGAGCAAGAGAAACATTTTCTTAGCCAGTTAAAATACTGCCCACCTCCAGTGGTATTATTTTTCTTACATGTTTTATGCATATGTGATTATTGTGGGTCATTTATAGGCCCTCTGTAATCTAGTCCCATTCTACCTTGCCTCACCCAAAATGTACCCACTGTTAGAGTAATTATTTGACTGTCCCACGAACACAACTTGTTCATTCCTATCCATGCACTTTTATTCATACTACTGGCTTTACCTAATATACCTCCTCCCATTGTCTTTTTTTTCTTTTTTTTTAAGATTTTATTTATTTATTTGAGAGAGAATGAGAGATAGAGAGCACGAGAGCGAAGAGGGTCAGAGGGAGAAGCAGACTCCCTGCTGGGCAGGGAGCCCGATGTGGGACTCGATCCCGGGACTCCAGGATCATGACCTGAGCCGAAGGCAGTCGCTTAACCAACTGAGCCACCCAGGCGCCCGTCCTCCCATTGTCTTTACATAACTCAAATCCAGTTCGGTCTCACCAGGAACATGCACAAAGCTTTCAGCAACTACTATAGTCTATGTGGATCTCTCTCCTCTTTGAATTTCTATATTCATTAAGTTTCACATAATTGAGCAATTAAGTATGCTGCGTTGTATCATTTACTCTTTGTTTTAGCTGTTATTAAGCCATTAGGTTTGAAAATCCAAAAATAGATTTCTATGTATTTATAATGGTTAATCATAAAGACTATTTTTTTACTTATACAGGACATTAATTAAAATGGTGAATCATCAAAATTTATCAGGGGCACCTGGCTGGCTCAGTCAGTGGAGCATACAACTCTTGGTCTCTGGGTTGTGAGTTTGAGCCCCACGTTGGGTATAGAGATTCCTTAAAAATAAAATCTTTCAGGGGAACCAAGGTGGCTCAGTTGCTTAAGCTTCTGTCTTCGGCTCAGGTCATGATCCTGGAGTCCCAGGAGTCTGCTTCTACCTCTCCCTCTGCCCCGCCCCAATGCTCTTTCTCTCTCTCTCTCACTCACTCTCTCTCTCAAATAAAATCTTTAAAAATAAAATAAAATATTTCAAAAAAATATATAATAAACAAAATTGTTTTTATACCAACCTGAGCATCCTGTATTTCAGCCATAGACTCCCTGTTGATATTTGCTATGTCGGCGAAGAGTCTGTCAATTGCCTCAGGTATGAGGGGTGAATTCTCTCTTAGAATCAGGTTTTCAACAGTTTCTGAAATAACAATGGATGATAAAACTGTGAACCATATCACCACTGGCTAAAAGTAGCAAATAATTTTGAAATCTGTTCCTAGATCTTTGGTAAAATGAGTAATAGCATGAAGAAACCTGAATCATCCTTACAGTAAAACCAAACTGGAGATAAGGTTTTGTGTAGCTAAGGGTAGAGTACAATTTTCAAATAAACTTTGTATTCCCTGAGAGTTACTTGTTTATAACTTAATCATCACTTATTCTCGGAAAAATGCACTGAATTCACAAATAGTTAGGTTATCTTAAAACTGCAAAGTAGAAATTAACAATGTCTTCAAAACTAGAATATGCAGAAATTCTGAAAGGAGACATATATGTGCCCTGTAAAACTGAAATACTTATTAATACTTTAAAGCATTAGACAGACATAACTTACAATGCTGGCTCTGAAGTCCTAAACCTTACTTTGTGAGAAAAAAAATGACATACCCAATTAGCAATAACATTAACCAGTTATTGAATCTGTACAAATGATGTCACCATTTTCTAAACAATCTGAGCTCCAGACTCCACGTAACTGAATCTTACAAGACCATAGAATTCCTTAAAACCGAAGCATGATGTAAAATCACAATTGATGCCTTTCATATTATCAAATTGAGATTTTTCCAAACTCTTGTAACAGAGGTCTCCATAACCTCTACATGTCTCTAATTTCTTACAACATTTTTGAGCATCAATTAGCAAGAATGTTAATATTCATAACAATACTATACACTGCAGAGCACCTTCTGAAAGAATTTTTAACATGCTCCAATAATCTGTTAAATGAAAAACTGTCAGTTAAGCATCAGAAAATAGATTCACATTAAGATATCATAAAGCAAGGGGCACCCAGCTGGCTCAGTTGGAGCATGCAACTCTTGATCTCAGGGTTTGAGAGTTCAAACCCCACGTGGGGCATAGAGATTACTCAATAAAATAATACAGACTTCACTAAGCAAATTATGCTCAAATATGCTCAAATATATTTTTTACAGCTCTAGTACCCACTGCATGAGCAGAGGTATTAAGGAAAATATACCATATATATTTTGTACATCTCAGGTGATGAAATATATACAAAAAGAAAAACCTCTAGCTTCCCTACTCCCATAAAGTAGATCATGGAAAGGCTAATATTAAATATCTTGATTCTTATAAGATTAGGCAAGTATCAGGCTGAGAAGCGTATATATTACAGCCCTTCCTCGAAATACTGATAACAGAATTAAGAAAGTTTAGAATGGGAGAAAATACCTGCAAATCATATATCTGTTAAGGAATTAATATCCAAAATATATAAATAACTTCTACAATTCAAAAGCAAAAAAAAAAACAATCCAATTTAAAAATGGGCAGAGGATCTGAATAGATGTTTTTCCAAAGAAGACATAAAGAAGGCCAACAAGGGCCTGAAAAGATGCTCAACATCACTAATCATCAAGGAAATAAAAATCAAAATCATAATGAGTTAGCACCTCACACCTGTTAGAATGGCTACTATAAAAAGACAAGAAACAGGGGCACCTGGCTGGTTCAGTCAGTAGAGCATGGGACTCTTGATCTCAGGGTCGTGAGTTCCAGCCCCATATTAGGCATGGAGCCTACTTAAAAAAAAAAGACAAGAAATAACAAGTGTTGGCAAGGGTGTGAAGAAAAAGGAACCCCTGTGCACTGTTGGTTGGGAACGTAAATTGGTGTAGCCACTACGGAAAACAGTATGGAATTTCCTCAAAAAATTAAAAATAGACCTACCATATAATCCAGCAATTCCACTTCTGGGTATTTATTTGAAGAAAATGAAAGCACTAACTTGAAAAAATATATGCTCCCCCACATTCATCGAAGCATTACAATAGGCAAAATACAGCAATAACCTAAGTGTACATCAACAGATAAATGGATAAAGAAATTATATATATACACACAATGGAATATCATTCAACCATAAAGGTGAATGAAATCTTGCCATTTGTAATAACACAGATGGACCTTAAGGACATTCTGCTAAGTGAAATAAGTCAGACAGAGAAAGACAAGTATTATATAATCTCTCATATATGTGGAATCTTAAAAAAAAAAAAAAGCAAGCTCATGGGCGCCTGGGTGGCTCAGTCAGTTAAGCGTCTGCCTTCGGTTCAGGTCGTGATCCCAGGGTCCTGGGATCGAGTCCCACATGGGGCTCGATCTGCTCAGAGGGGAGCCTGCTTTTCCCTCTGCCTCTTCCCTCTGCTTGTGTGCTCTCTAAAATAAATAAATAAAATCTTAAAAAAAAAAAAGCTCATAAATACAGAGAACAAACTGGTAGTTGCTGGCGGGGGCGGGTGCGAAATGGGTGACTGGAGTCAAAGGTACAAACTTCTAGTTATAAAGTAAATCAAGTCCTGGGGATGCAATGTACAGCATGGTAACAGTAGTTAATAATATTGTATTGCGTATTTGAAAGTTGCTAAAAGAGTAAATCTTAAAAGTTCTCATCACAAGAAAAAACATTTATAACTATGCATGGTGATAGATATTAACTAGACTTGTTGTGGCGATCATTTCACAATAAGTACAATGACCAAATCATTATGGTATACACCTGAAACTAATATAATGGTGTATGTCCATTATACCTCAATAAAAAAAGAATTAGCAAAGTTTAAAAATTGTTTTTAAGAATCCAAATACTATTGGGATACCTGGGTGGCTCAGTCAGTTGAGCAGCTGCTTCGGCTCAGGTTATGACCCCAGGGTTCTGAGATAGAGCCCCGCGTCGGGCTCCCTGCTCAGAGGGGAACCTGCTTCTCCCTCTCCCTCTGCCTGCTGCTCCCCCTGCTTGTGCTCTCTCTCTGACAAATATATAAAATCTTAAGAAAAAAATAATCCAAATATTATATAAAAACAGATTTTTTAAAAGATTTTATTTATTTATTTGCCCGATGCAGGGCTTGATCCCAGGACCCCAGGATCATGACCTGAGCCGAAGGCAGCCGCTTAACCAACTGAGCTACCCAGACGTACCTAAAAATAAATTCTTGAAACGTTTTTGACAAGAAAACAAAAACCCAATATAAATTTTTAATGAGTTCCTTTTTTAAAAAAATTCAAAAATACTTTAGTAGAATACTAATCATAACTTGTGGTTACATAATACATGAGATTATGAAGACATTAATTTTGATTTGTGAATGTTTTCTTAATGTTTTATATATTTGTTCTGTCAATATAATCGTGGTCCTTCAAAACATATTTTCGAAGTCATTCAGGTGTGCAACTTGATTGACACCAGCTGAGGCAATGACAGCACACAGTGCTTTGGGATAAAACACCGTCAGCAAAGCTGAGTAAGTAATAGACATCACACAGCTAAATGGTTGACTTACACCATGAACGAGAGACTTGCTTCTAGGAGAAGCTCAGAAAAGAGCTTCTAAAAATACAACCTATTCCTGAGATCTGAAGACGACATGCTGTATTAAGGTTATAACCAGCAAGACTGTACATTTTGAAAGAATGTGATTAAATTATCTTCCTAACTACTGAAATAAACTATAATTTACAGCATGACTTCAGTCAATTTAATTTAAATGAGATTCATCCTGAAGGGGTCACTCTACTGAGATAGCCATGTTAATCAGTACCAATTAATTCTGATTTGGTAGACAGCATTCTAGGTATAGAATAATAGCGAGTAAGCATTTTCCCTATCCTTGAGAAAGGGATCTTCCATTATAACATGAAAAAAAAAATCTATCAAACATCCTGCCAAGTCTCTCCCTGTGGCCTCCACCAGCTCAACCAGTCATTTGAAAGCCAAAGCAGCTCAAAGACCTGTCAGGGTCAATTCAAGATTTTACTCCAAGTCACGATGATTATCTGCAACTTCTTTAGTGAGAAAAAAACGGAAAATGACAATAAAATTAACATTTGCATAGTGCTTTACAGTCTCAAAGCTTTTTCACATGCATTCTCATTTAATCATCAATCTACTCTGCAAGGGAGATACCTGTATTTTATAAGATGCAGAAACTGAGATTTAACAAAGTGTAGTGACTTCTCAAAGGTGATACAAAGAAAACAGCAAACGAGGATTTGAACTCAGGCTTTCTAATTTGAAATCCTGTACTTTCCACTATTCTAGTTCTATCAGGAAGGGCCTGAAGCAAGTGATATGCCAAGACTGACACAACTAAAAAACTGCAGGGAGAGAAAAACTGAGCCAACACCATTCAGAGTACCACACTAGAATTCTGATTGCAGGCTAAGAAAAAGTACTCCAGCTGAGGCTAGTTTGAATGACCACAGCCAAATATCCAGTGTCAAAAGGGCATGGAAAACTCAGATTTAGTCATAGATTAAAATCACATTGTAAATAATATTTTCTATGGTCAGAGAGATCATTTTTATACAATATTCCAGGAGGTCCCAACTGACAAACTGGGTATGGTACAAGAGATTCCAAGCAGCAAGTCATAATGCAGAAGTCCTGCACCATAGTTCAAAGAGAACGATTCATTCACAGCGGTGTATTGTACTTCTGAGCAGCATCTTGGTCCTGGAGGGCAACTAGGAAAGGACGCGGGACAGGCTAACTCCGTGAAAATCCTGAAAACAGAAATGATACGGCTAGCTCCAAAGGTCAACAGATACCTAGAGTTTGCCCCTAGCATGTTAAATCTCAAATCTGACGGCCAGTAGGACTTCACTTCAAACCAACTTCTTCCCTACTCCACAATACTGCTATTCTTTTTGGCCTTGGACAGAAGTTCTGGCTCAGGGACTGGAGTGAACCGAAGCCTGGGCTCAACAGGAGATAAAGCTATATTTTTGGAGGGCAACTGGCTGGGAGTGTGGGGGAAGCAAGAGCTGACAATATCATGCTAACCACAAAGGAATTTCCAGCTTGATTCTGGTCAAACTACATCAGTAGGAAGAATGTCTCCAAAGAGCCACAACTCTGTCCTATCAACCAAATGCACTGTGTAAATGATGCAATTAATCTAGGTATCTTATATCTTTCACACTCTTCTAAATACAAGGCCCATAACCAGACTCAACTTGCCAACTCATCCAATCGTATCCCTAAGCATCTTCTTTACCAAGTATCTGTATATATTACTCTTTTACTCTCATTACACCCTGTTACCCTTTGTAGCTGAGCCCTATTGTTGTTTTTCCGTGAAAGATTTTTTTTAAGTTTTTTTATTTCAGTGTAGTTCACACACAATGTTACATTAGTTTCAGGTGTACAACACAGTGATTCAAGTTTAAACATTATTCTATACTCACATACCACCTCTTACCATACAATGCTATTACAATACCATGACTATATTCTTTATGCTGTGCCTTTTATTCCCATGACTTATTAATGCTATAACTGGAAGCCAGTATCTCCCACTCCCCTTAACCCATTTTGCCCTCCCCCCCCACCACCCTCCACCCCTCCCCTCTGGCAACCATTACATTGTCCTCTGTGTTTACAGATTCTGATTCTGCCTTTTGTTGATTCATCTGTGTGGCTTTTTTTTTTTTTTAGATTCCACGTATGAATGAAACCATATAGTATTTGTCTTCCTCAGTCTGACTTATTTCACCTAGCATAATACCCTCTAGGTCTATCCATGTTGTCACAAATGGCACAATCTCATCCTTTTGATGGCTGTGTTATTCCACTGTGTGTGTGTGTGTGTGTGTACATCGTATCTATTCATCTATCAGTGGACTCATTATATACCTGCCAAAATGGCTAAAATCAAAAAGATAAGAAATAAGTGTTGGGGCGCCTGGGTGGCTCAGTCGTTAAGCGTCTGCCTTCGGCTCAGGTCATGATCCCAGGGTCCTGGGATCAAGCCCCACATCGGGCTCCCTGCTCCACGGGAAGCCTGCTTCTCCCTCTCCCTCTCCCCCTGCTTGTGTTCCCTCTCTCACTGTGTCTCTCTGTCAAATAAATAAATAAAATCTTTAAAAAAAAAAAAAAGAAATAACAAGTGTTGGCAATGATCTGGAGAAAAAGGAACCCTCAGGGAGCCTGGATGGCTCAGTCTGTTAAGCATCTGCCTTCAGCTGGGGTCATGATCCCAGGATCCTGGGATGGAGCCCCACATCAGTGGGCTCCCTGCCCAGCGGGGAGTCTGCTTCTCCCTTTCCCTCTGCCCCTCCCCCCTTCTCCTGCTCTCTCTCAAATTAATAAATAAAATCTTAAAAAAAAGAAAGAAAGAAAAGAGGGATGCCTGGGTGACTCAGTTGGTTAAACATCTGCCTTCAGCTCAGGTCATGATCCCAGGGTCCTGGGATCAAGTCCCACATCAAACTCCTTGCTAAGTGGGGAGCCTGCTTCTCCCTCTGCCTGCTGCTCCCCCTACCTGTGCGCTGGCTCCCTCCTCCTCCCTCCCTCTCTCTGACAAATAAATAAATAAAAATTTAAAAAGTGAGCGCTTTACCAGAGGCACATGCATTTAAAAGATACATAAATTAATTTAAAAAAATAAAAATAAAATAAATTTAAAAATGTTATTTATTTTTTTTAAAGATTTTATTTATTTATTTGAGAGAGAGAGAATGAGAGAGAGAGAGAGTACATGAGAGGGGGAGGGTCAGAGGGAGAAGCAGACTCCCTGCTGAGCGGGGAGCCCGATGCGGGACTCGATCCCGGGACTCCAGGATCATGACCTGAGCCGAAGGCAGTCGCTTAACCGACTGAGCCACCCAGGCGCCCAAATTTAAAAATTTTAAAAAAGAAAAGAAAAAGGAAGCCTCGCACACTACTGGTGGGAACGCAAACTGGCACGACTACTGCAGAAAACAGCATGGAGGTTCCTCAAAAAATTAAAAATATGATCCAATAATTCCACTACTGGGTATTTATTTACTCAAAGAAAATGAAAACACTAATTCAAAAGGATATATGCACCCTATGTTTACTGCAGCATTATTTACAATGGCCAAGATATGAGCCCCATTGTTTTTGAGACTCTTCTATTCAGCTAAGATCTGGTTTGTTTTACTCACCATGGATACCAAAGGCTATTTCCATCTATTTAAGCAACTTTAATTTAATTAATTGATTTCTGTTTACTGAGTGTTAACAACATGATAGGCACTGGAAGAAAGACTTATCCAAGATACTACCCTGGTAGATTCACATCTAAATCAGACCAGAAACAATACCTGGAAAGGTTGGGAATGCAGGTAACAGACTGTAACAACACATTTGGAAGGCTGAACTGGGGATCTTGCGAGGAATACAAAGATGAGGGAGGCCGTCTATGCCATCAAGTAGGTATATCACTCTACTAAGGGAAATTAAAATGGGAAAATTTACAACACTATGTATTAACTGCTGTGAGTACAAGATGAATATAAAGAAAGAACTGAGTAACTGCCCATTTGAGAGATGAGTTATACAGATGGCAGAATAGGCTTCATTAAGTTGCCATTCCATTTGAGGTGGGTCTTGAAGTATGAGTTAGAGACTGCCAAGCAACATACCAAAGAGGGGGATGCACAGAGGTGTTGAAAAGCACAGTGGGTTTAAATAACCATAAATAATTATGTATAGTTAGAAAATGGGTAAAGGAAGGTTACAAGAAACACCATTAGAAAGGCATGTGGAAGGGGAGCTAGGCTGGCTCAATCAGTAGAGACTCCTGTTCTCGGGGTCATAAATTCAAACCCCACATTGGACACGGACCTTACTTTAAAAAAATATAAGAAAGAAAGGCAGGCAGGCATGTAGGGGACAGGGCCTGAAACACATTACATGGCACACTAAGAAGGTTTTATTGTGTTAGTTATTCTACCTCTTTATTTCATAAACCGTATTATTATTTCTACCTAATATGTGCATACTAGGTGACCCCAACAAGATTTCTGCACAGGCCATATAGAAGCTACGCTCATGGGATGCCTGGGTGGCTCAGTTGGTTTTAAGCGGCTGCCTTCGGCCCAGGTCATGATCCCAGGGTTCTGGGATCAAGCCCCGCATCAGGTTCCTTGCTCAGCAGGGAGCCTGCTTCTCCCTCTCCCACTCCCTGCTGCTCCCCCCTGCTTGTGCTCTCTCTCTGCCAAATAAATAAAATCTTAAAAAAAAAAAAAAAGAAGTTATGCTCATGACTCTGAACTATGTGGCCCTGTCTTGGAACATTTCCTAATAACTCTGCCATTCCTAATCTGAGGATCACATTATGGCATTTAAAGGAATAAGGAAAAAATAGTTCAGGGCAGCTTCCAAATGAATTAAACCCATTGAGATTCAAAGAAAGCCAATTATCTTGACTGAGTTTTACTACTGAAGTTTTTAAGTTTAGATCTGCAGTCTAACAGGGCAGCCACATGTGGCTACTGAGCACTTAAAATGTGGTTAGTGCAAAGTGAAATATGCTGTAGTTGTAAAATACACACCAGATTTCAAATATTTAGTATAAAAAAGAATGTAAAATATCTCAGTAATTTTGTATGCTGATTACATGTTGAAATATTTTGGATATGTGGGGCTAAAATACAGTATTAAAGTTATTATTGTTACTAAAAATAATTGCACCTGTTTCTCTCTACTTTTTTTTTCTCATTACTTTTTAAATGTGACTACTCAAAAAAAATTTTTTTTCAGTAGGCTCGGAGCCCAATGCAGGGCTTGAACTCACGACCCTGAGATCAAGACCTAAGCTGAGATCAAGAGCTGGACGCTTACCTGAGCCTTTTTTAAGATTTTATTTATTTATTTATTTTTAAATTACATTTGTCGCTCACATTATAGGTCTAATAGATAGGGCTAATCTAGAGTATATGTCGTGACTGACTTCTGAAAATTTGTTGAAACAAATTAGTTAGTATCTACCTCCTAACAGTGATCATAAATTTAATAGGAAACAAAAGTATAAAATTAGACATTTTAAAAGACCATAAGGGTATATATATATAAAAGCAAACACTGGGGCACCTGGGTGGCTCAGTCGGTTAAGCGGCTGCCTTCGGCTCAGGTCATGATCCCAGGGTCCTGGGATCGAGCCCCGTTTCGGGCTCCCTGCTCGGCAGGAAGCCCGCTTCTCCCTCTCCCACTCCCCCTGCTTGTGTTCCCTCTCTCGCTGTGTCTCTCTCTGTCAAATAAATAAATAAAATCTTAAAAATAAATAAAATAAAATGTGTAAATTCTACTCTACATAAATTATGCTTAAGTCTAACTAATTTCTGAGAAAGAACAGTAAGAAAAAAAAGAAAAGGAAAAGGAAGGAGGGAGGAATGGGAGGCAGGGGAAAGAAGTACTGCAGAGCTGAAATCCCTGGAGGCTGTAGGTCAGGAGCAGGATAGCACAATGTGGCATCAGACTTTGTTCAACATCAGGAAAGCAGCCTAAGGGGCGGCTGGCTGGCTCAGTCAGAAGAGAATCTGACTCTTGATCTTGGGGTAGTGGGTTCAAGACTCACACTGGGTATAGTGATTACTAAGAAAGAAAGAAGAAAGGAAGGGAGGGAGGGAGGAGAGAAAGAGGAAGGGAAAGAAAAGGAAAGGAAAGGGAAAAGGAAAAGGAAGGAAAAAAAGAAAGAAAGAGAAAGGGAAAGAAAAGAAACAAACAAAGGCAGCCTGGGGGCACCTGGGTGGCTCAGTCGGTGAAGCATCTGCCATCGGCTCAGGTCATGATCTCAGGGTCCTGGGTTCTATACCCGCGTCGAGCTCCCTGCTCAGCGAGGAGTCTGCTTCTCCCTCTCCCTCTTCATCTCTCTCTTTCAAATAAATAAATAAAATCTTAAAAAAAAATAATAGGGATGCCTGGGTAGCTCAGCCAGTTAAGCATCTGCCTTCAGCTCAAGTCATAATCCCAGGGTCCTGGGATTGAGTCCCACATGGGGCTCCCTGCTCAGGGGGGAGCCTGCTTCTCCCTCTGCCTACTGCTCCCCGTGCTTGTGTTCTCTCTCCAACAAATAAACGAAAAAATCTTTAAAAAATAAAAAATTTTAAAAATTAAAAAATAATAATAAAATAATTTTTTAAAAGGCAGCTTCTTGGGGAACCTGGGTAGCTCAGTTGTTAAGCATCTGCCTTCAACTCAGGTAATGATCCCAGGATCCTGGGATTGAGCACCACATCCAGCTCCCTGCTCAGCAGGAAGCCTGCTTCTCCCTCTCCCACTCCCCCTGCTTGTGTTCCCTCTCTTGCTGTCTCTCTCTCTGTGTCCAATAAATCAATAAAATCTTTTAAAAAAAAAAAGGCAGCCTCAAAGGTAAACAGGAGGTTGGTCCCATTTGACCACCTTCACCCATTTCCCCACCCCCCAGAAACACTCTCTCTCTCTCAAATAAATAAAATCTTTTAAAAATGAGTTGGATGAAGAAGCTAAGAGATAACAAATAAGAGAGATGTACAATCAGGAATAAAAATCAAATCTCTGGTTGTAGTAATGGGATTAATGTAAGAAAAAAAAATTATAGGGGCACCTGGCTGGCTCAGTCAGTAGAACATGTGACTTTTTTTTTTAAAGATTTTATTTATTTGAGACAGAGAGAATGAGAGAGAGAGAGCACATGAGAGGGGGGAGGGCCAGAGGGAGAAGCAGACTCCCTGCTGAGCAGGGAGCCCAATGCAGGACTTGATCCAGGGACTCCAGGATCATGACCTGAGCCGAAGGCAGTCGCTTAACCAACTGAACCACCCAGGCACCCCTGAACATGTGACTCTTGATCTCAGGGTTCTGAGTTCAAGCCCCACACTGGGCATGGAGCCTACTTAAAAAAAAAATTATAGTCCTGCATTTAAGTCTTCAAAACTAACTGTACCAGTATATGACAGGCAAAATGTAACTTAACAGCAGCATGTACTTAAAAAGACTGAGGGTTGGGGCACCTGGGTGGCTCAGTAGGTTAAGTGTCTGCCTTTGGTTCCGGTCATGATCCCAGAGTCTGGGACTGAGCCCCACTTTGGGCTCTTGGCTCAGCGGGGAGCCTGCTTCTCCCTCTCCGTCTGCCTGCCGCTCCCCCTGCTTGTACTCTCTCTGTCAAATAAAATCTTTTAAAATAATAAAAATAAAAATAAAAAGACTGAGGGTCTTTGGAGGGCAAAAAAGCTCAAAATGAATCACTAGTGTAGTGTGACTGGCCTCACCCCAAAAAAGAAAAAAAAAATTCAATCTTAACTACATCAGTATCTAAGAGAATGATGATCACTTCTAAATCTAAAGAGGATTATTTTGTGCTGATCATATAAAACCTAAAATATTGGGCGCCTGGGTGGCTCAGTTGGTTAAGTAACTGCCTTCGGCTCAGGTCATGATCCTGGAGTCCCAGGATCGAGTCCCACATCGGGCTCCCTGCTCAGCAGGGAGTCTGCTTCTCCCTCTGACCCTCTTCCCTCTTGTGCTCTCTATCTCTCATTCTCTCTCTCTCAAATAAATAAATAAAATCTTTTAAAAAAAAACATTAAAACCTAAAATATTGTGTTGTTATGGGTACCACACTTTAAGGAATAACATGAAAAAACAGAATTTTCAGAGGATAGCACACAAGATGATAAGGTGACTAGAAACCATGGAACATGAGGAATGACTGAACAAACTGAAAATGCTTAATCTGAAAAAGATACTTCCCAGGGGACATAAATATCTTCAAATAGTTGAAGATCCGGCATGCAGAAAAGGAGTTACACTTATTTAGCCCCAATGGGTATAACTTAGACCAATTTCTTCTTGGTCTTGAAATTGTCTGAACTGTTGATACAAAAAGATGAATGTTATGTCAATTCTTCCTAAGAAGAAAATGACCTAGAGCTGCCACATGGTTTTCTGTGGTTCATTTTTACAAAACTTGACTGAAAAGGTTACATGAACAGAAGAGAAAACACAAATGGCCAATAAATCTATGAAAATACACCTAACTTCACTAGTTATCAGAGAAATGGAAATTCAAACAATGCTCATGGAAGATGATAACATAAATGAAAATCAAACTGTCTGGGGGTAATATGGGAACTCTGCACCATTTCTGTAATTTTTCTGTAAATCTAAAAGTATTCCAAAATAAAATGGTAATTAAAAACAACACCACCTGGGGTACCTGGGTGGCTCAGTCATTAAGTGTCTGCCTTCGGCTCAGGTCATGATCCCAGGGTACTGGGATCGGGCCCCACGTCAAGCTCCCTGCTCAACGGGGAGCCTGCTTCTCCCTCTCCCTCTGCCCACTGCTCTGCCTACTTGTGCTCACTCTCTGTCAAATAAATAAATAAAATCTTTAAAAAAACCAACAACACTCTTCACACCTGCAAATTCTTTTAAGTCTGACAATACCAATTCTTAGCAAGGATATAAGGAAAAGAGAAAAGGAGAGGGAGTACAGATTATTAAAACTGCTAAACAGCAATTTGGCAATATTTATAAAGTTAAAGATGCTCATAGCTTTTGACCCAGAAGCTCCACTCCTAAATGTATAACCCAGAACAGCACTGCCATTATATAGGGTAGCTACTAGCCCCATGTGACTACTGGGAACTTGAAATGAGGCAAGTCCAAAATGAGATATGTTTTTAAGTATAAAATACATACCTGACTTCAAAGACTTTGTACAAAAAAAGAACATAAAATATCTTGCTAATAATTTTTATATTGATTATATGATGAAATGATAATATTTTAGATATATTGAGCTATATAATTTGTATTGGTTTTTTAATTTATTTATTTACGTAATCTCTACACCCTACATGCGGCTCAAACTCACAACCCCAAGATCAAGAGCTGCATGCTCTTCTGTCTGAGCCAGACAGATGCCCCTATAATTTGTATTGTTAAAATTTAATCTATTTAGCCTTTTTTTAATGTGGCTACTAAAAAATATAAAATTGTGTTTGCACTATTTCAATCAGACAGTACTGTACTAGAGCCTCACCCACAAGTGCTCAAGAAGTAAATAAATTTAGTGGGTCATAACTAACATTTTTTAATGAAAAAGCACAGAATAGAAAATATCATAGTGTTGGAGAGGAGGGGGGTGGGGGATGGGATAACTGGGTGATGGACATTGGGGAGGCTATGTGTTAATAATGAGCACTGGGTATTATAGAAGACTGATGAATCACAGACCTGTACCCCTGAAACAAATAATACATTATATAATAATACATTATATGTTAATTAATTGAATTTAAATTAAAAAATGTCATAGTGTACTGCATGTAATAAGGGTTATTTCATTAAACTTTTGGTACACTGTGTAGATGTGATGTAAAATATAACTCCTTGCCATGGGTGGTGGCCAAAAATGTTTGAAAACTCCTGCTAGGGGCACCTGGCTGGCTAGGTCTATAGAGCATATGACTCTTGATGTTGGGTCGTGAGTTTGAGTCCCACATTGGGCATAGAGATTACTTTAAAAAAAAAAAAAACAAGAAAAAGGAAAAAGAAAACTCCTGCTAAACTCTCTGCAACACAATGTTCACTGCAGTGTTGTCATCTGTAATAGCAAATATTTGAAAACAACTCATACAGCCAACAAAGGAGATTAGATAAATAAATTGTGGTATACTTATATTCAAAGTAAAGACTTTATTTATTTGAGAAAGACAGAGAGCACAAGCAGGGGGAGCTGCAGAGGGAGAATGAGAGCAGGCTTCCTGCTGAGCAGGGAGCCCAATGTGGGGCTCGATTCCAGGACCCCAGAATCAGGACCTGAGCTGAAGACAGACGCTTAACCAACTGAGCCACCCAGGCATCCTCACTTTTTTGAAGGATTTGGTTTATTTATTTTAAGAGAGAAAGAGTATTTTTTTAAGATTTTATTTATTTGAGAGAGAGAGAGACATATTCAAAGTAATAGTACTAATTAGCCGTGAAAACAAATGAACTAGAACTAAAATACCCATATGGGTAAATATGGAAAACACAATACTGAGCAAAAAAAGACAAGCTGCAGGAAAAAAATCATACAAAATGATACAAATTTATGTAAAATTTTAAAAGATGAAAAACTGGCACATGTAATCTTTTAGTTCTCTGAAACAATGACCTATCTGAAGCATGTGGCAAACTGTTAAGATTCAACAAAAGTTAGTGGTAGGTAAACAGGTAATATATCATTATCTTATTCCCTATACTTTTCTGTGTGCTTCAAATATTTACGTAAATACAAGATCTCAAATACCATACACAATTGACCACTGAACAACACAGGGGGTTAGGGGCACTGACCCCTGCACATTTGAAAATCCGCCTATGAATTTGACTCTCCAAACACTTAACTACTAATAGCCTACGGTTGACCAGAAGATTTACCAATAACAGTCATTTAACACATATTTTGCATGTTGTGTATTATATACTGTATTCTTACAATAAAGTAAGCTAGTGAAAATAAAATGTCAAGAAAATCATAAGGAGAAATATTTACAATATCATATTGTAAAAAATCTGCATATAAGTGGACCTGAGCAGTTCAAACCCGTGTTTTTTGAGGGTCAACTCTACTTAAAAGTCATAATGCCTATTCCATGTTTATATCCTTTAAGACACTATATCCTTTGGGTGCCTGGCTGGCTCAGTCAGTGGAGCATGCAATTCTTGAACTCAGGGTTGTGGGTTTGAGCCCTATAATGGGTGCAGAGATTACTTAAAAAATAAAATAAAATAATAAAATAATAAAATAATATAAATATAAAGAAATAAATAAGAAAGATACTATATCCTAAATTGAAACTTAAGGCTTTGCGGGTGCCTAGCTGCCTCAGTCAGTAGATCCTGACTTGGGGTTTTGAATTCGAGCCCCACGTTTCGGATAGAGTTTACTTAAAAAATAAAAATCAGGGCGCCTGGGTGGCTCAGTTGGTTAGGCAACTGCCTTCAGTTCAGGTCACGATCCCAGGGTCCTGGGATTGAGTCCCACATTGGGCTCCCTGCTCAGCAGGGAGACTGCTTCTCCCTCTCCCTTTGCCTGCTGCTCCCCCTACTTGTGCGCTCTCTCTCTCTCTGTCAAATGAATAAATTAAAATCTTTAAAATAAATAAATAAAAATAAAAAACAAAAAAATTAAGTTTTTTTAAAAAAACTTAAGTCTTTATTGTTGTAATTTTTAAATGAAAAGCATTAACAAAACATTGACCTAATAGATTTGTAGCCACCCTGCCTACAACACATTTCATTATTATATGAATGTGAATGTAACTGCATTACAGGTCTAATCATGTCCCCAGAAAAAAAAGAAATACCATAAACTCTTCCATGTCTGGCATGGTTGAAGAATCTGGTGTTCTGGTCAATTAAATTGCTTTTGTTAATTAAGATTTCCCATAAATACCATACATGGATTACCAGTTCTTAAAATAATTAAGATACAATAAAATGCACTTAAATCTAAAACTACACAGGATACAATTTATTTTTCACTGATAATTATGGCAAGGCACTTTGGGATCTTGCAGTAATTTTTTTAATGTACTTTTTAAGCAGATGATCTCTAATCCAGATTAAACCAGTATTATTTTGCATGCCATAAAAATCCTCAGAAAACAAGCGATGAATTGTGAATTCTGTTTCCTTATACTAGCTTATAAAAGTGTTCCAGTGTCTTAAACATCTTTGTTGTTTTTCTGGTATATAAATGAGAAAATTTGGACCTATGGACAGTCCAAAGAGATAAATTCAGAAACAAAATACATTTAGATCTTAGATAAGGCAACAAACAACCTGATATTTTTATTACCATGTAAAGCTATATACCTTTAAAATCCATGAAACGAAAATCAAGATTGTCCATTTTGAAATCTCTGGTTCAGGCCTATGAAATAAGAATATATTTTAATATTCTGTCCTTTATCCTCCAGTCTCTCAATAAAATTTCTTTACAAATTTTCCAGTTACTTGTTATCCGAAGGGAAAAAAAATACTTTAGAAGTTTTAAAACTCAGAAAAAGCAGTTAATGAGGGGCAGGGCCTGGCTGTCGCAAGCCAAGAACCCGGCCTGGAGTAAATTTCCACGCGGTCTTTTCTTACCATAATCTGCCCCACAACAGGGAAACCAGGGCTCGAGGTACCCCGTGATTGGTCTGGCTGGTATTCGATGCCTCCTCCTAATTGGCTCAAAATCTCCCCCACGTCACCGCCCATACGTTCAAAGTATCCAATCACTCGCTGTCGTTTTCCCACTCTCGCAGACCCGCTAGCGCCTTCAGCTCCCCACCCCCAACAATCATCAACGGTCCGGCTTCAACGGAATTTTGGTCGTTCACATCCAAACTTCTATCTCCCGCTTTCGGTGGCCACACACCGCTCCCCATCCTTAATCCAAGTCAAAAAAAACCCCTTTGCTTTCGCCCATTTTCCTTCACCTCAGAGTCAGCTACAGCAGCTCTGTAGTTCAAAACCTTTGCCCGGGCCACCTGGGTGGCTCAGTTGGTTAAGCCACCGCCTTCGGCTCAGGTCATGATCCTGGAGTCCCGGGATCGAGTCCCACATCGGGCTCCCTGCTCAGCGGGGAGTCTGCTTCTCCCTCTGACCCTCTTCCCTCTCGTGCTATCTCTCATTCTCCCTCTCAAATAAATAATATCTTTAAAAAAAAAAAACCTTTGCCTCGCGGACTCTCTAAAAAGTATTAAACTAATGGCCACATCTTCTCGCTAGGCATAAACCACTCAACTAACTTGTAGCTGACCCACCTTTGGCCCGTCCTACCTCCGCCGAGGTAGGATCACGAACCTCCGTGGACACCACGATCGCCACGGCTCCCTCTCCACAGACTCCGTCGACGGTGCCCGACGACGCTCAGAAGGCACCTCCCCCCGTTGTGACGTCACCAACGTCCACGCCCAATTGGTCTTTACTCTCTGAGCGTAAGCGTCGTCGGGGCACGGGGCACACGGGCACACGGGCACACGGAGAGCGGTCTAGGCCTTAAACCCTGGGGTTGCAGCTTAGAAGGCCGGGGTTAGAATCACAGAGGATAAGGAAATACGGTGCAATACTGAAAGCATACTACAGTTATTGAGAAGGGTGCAGATGGCCAGGGTTACAGGCAAGCAAAGAGCAGGCCTTGGCGGGGGGGGGGGGGGGGGGGGGGGGGGGGGGGGGAGAAGAGGGGGGGGGGGGGGGGGGGGAGGGAGGGAAGGAAGGAGGGAGGGGGTAGAAACGGAGGAAGGAAGGAAAATAAACAATATTACCCACTGGTTATTGAAGAGAGGCAAAGGTCAGAAATATCAGAAGTCGAAGGGCGCCTGGGTGGCTCAGTCATTAAGCTTCTGCCTTCCGCTCAGGTCATGATCCGGGGTCCTGGGATCGAGCCCCGCATCGGGCTCCTTGCTCAGCAGGGAGCCTGCTTCTCCCTCTCCCTCTGCCACTGCCACTCCCCCTGCTTGTGTTCCTTCTCTCACTTTGTCTGTCATATAAATAAATAAAATCTTAAAAAGAAATATCAGAAGTTGAGAGGAATGGAAAACCCTGTAGTTCCAAGACACGTTTCTGCTGCCCAGCCCTTGTCAAATCTGAAGGAAACTATCTAATGACTCCCCTGCAGATTCGCAGTAGGACGGCAGTCCCATCCATCTCTAGACAAATGGTTTTAGGGATGGCGGTGGAATATATATGTAAACATGTTTGGTATCAGCTAAATCTATGGGTGATGCTTGCAACCAAGGCGTTGGCCTTTTACTGAAATCTCTGTTCAGAGACAACAGTGTTAAGGCATGATGCCTCCCAATTTGGAGAAAAACCCCAAATCAAAACATTAACAAGCCTCCCACCTCTTCCCTCACATAGCCCTCTTTTAAGTCTTGTGCACCACAGTCAAGCCAGATGTGAAGCTGGCTAGCATAAAGAAAAGAGATTGTGGTTTCAATTCTGGGAACATTAAGAGAGTTTCCTCCTGACCCTGACAGTCTCAGAGTCAGTCATTACCTATCATGGAAAAGATGGGGTTTCTAAAAATAATTTCTTTTCTCTCTTCAAAATTTTCTGCATCTAGATCACATAGTACAGTGAAGAAAAAAGGCAAAACAGGGAAAGTACTGCTATTAACGCCTCTTCTTTTGCATCCTGCAATTTGGTATTCATTTTACGATCCTAGATGGCTAAATTAGGGAAAGAAGTCTGGTGGAAAAGAGCAGCAGAGTATCTCATAGTTGACTAAATCCTCAGGCACCATATGCTATGTGCTAGCTACTTAGAATCTCATTGTCTCTACTTTTTCATCTATAAGCTTCTGGTTCAATAGAATAGTAGCATCTAGTAGTATGTAAAGCATCTAGAACGCTGGCTGGCATATAATAGGTAACAAATGTTAGTTTCCATTATTGTTCCCCATTTCCTGGTTGGCAAACCAAGGGCTCCCAACTTCCATCATCCTGCCCAGGCCCCTGGCTCTACCCTAACTTCTTTGTTCTTAAATGAACAGGGAACAGGGTGAAAATTAGACCTTGGATCTCTAGTCCATGGTGGTCCTTTCCCATACATCGTAGAAATCTTAAGTGATTAATAATGTCTGTAGCAGGAATGCCTGGCTAGCTCAGTCACTAGAGCATGTGATTCTCCATCTTGGGGTCATGAGCTCAAGCCCTGAGTTAGGTGTACAGATTACTTTTTAAAAATGTCCGTCGGGCACCTTGGTGGCTCAGTTGGTTGAGTGACTGCCTTCAGCTCAGGTCATGATCCTGGAGGCCCTCCTGGATGGAGTCCCGAATCGGGCTCCCTGCTCAGCAGGGAGTCTGCTTCTCCCTCTGGCCCTCCCCCTTCTCACACTCTCCCTCTCTCTCAAATAAACAAAATTTAAATAAATAAATGAATAAAATCTTTAAAAAAAAACGTCTGTAGTAGGATGGCTATGATATTATCCAAGATTATGTAAGGCAAACAAGAATCAAATGACTCCATTGATTAATACTGACTATAAATATGCCTCCAAATTCAGGGCTACTGAACTGTTACCACTGTATTGAATAAAAATATCAAAATATGCAGAAAAGGTGAAATAAAAAATAAAGTATGAATATAAAATATGCAGAAAGGGTGAAACCCCTTATGGCATTGTATGGGTTTCTCCAGTGTTTTTGTTTTCGTTCTAGATAGGCTCCCTGGATGTTACCAGTAAGGAAGAATTAAGAGACAGGAAATAAAGTATCAAAAACTAATGATGTAATATATGGTGATTAACATAACATAATAATAAAAAAATAAAAAATAAAAAAATAAGAGACAGGAAATAAAGGAAAAGAAGAAAGGAAATAAAGGAAGCAGGTGCATATTGAGGAGGAAATGCAAGAATGACTAGTAAAATGCCATTAAATGGCACTCAACAGGCCATAGATTTTCTTCCCTTACCCGGCATGAACTACAAATTTTATTCTCCTGCTCTTTAACAAATTAATGCAGAAAAGGTGAAAGAGATAAGCACATAAGGCAGCGGGTGAACAGCTTGGACTCTAAGGAGAGCTTATTAAAACTCTCATTAATATGGGGCACCTGGGTGGCTCAGTCTGTTGAGCATCCGACTTTTGGTTTCAGCTCGGGTCGTGATCTCAGGGTCAGGAGATCCAGCCCTGCATCAGGCTCGAGTCAGCTTGAGATTCTCTCCCTCTCCCTCTTCCCCTCCCCACCTCTCTCTCAAATAAATAAAATCTTTTTTTAAAAAGACTCTCATTAATAGAGTGAGTTAAAAGAGAGTAAGCAACCAAGAATGTAAATTAGTTAATAAGGTAGCATTACACCTTGTTAAAAAAAAAAAAAGAAAAACACTTTCAGAAAAAATATGCAATTTTATAGCCAAGAAAATTCTAAAAACGCAAGGGATAATGGAGTAAGGGAGAGAGGCTTGCTTTACCAGGTATTAAAACTACTGTAAATAAAATTTGTGGTAGGGGCGCCTGGGTGGCTCAGTCGTTAAATGTCTGCCTTCGGCTCAGGTCATGATCCCAGGGTCCTGGGATCAAGCCCTGCATTGGGCTCCCGGCTCAGCGGGAAGCCTGCTTCTCCCTCTCCCACTCCCCCTGCTTGTGTTCCCTCTCTCGCTGTGTCTCTCTCTGTCAAATAAATAAATAAAATCTTTTAAAAAATTTATGGTAATAGTGCAGACAGATAAATGGAACAAAATAAGAGTCCAGAAACAAATCCATATATATATACATACATATATATGGAAATGATTCAAGTCAGCAAGGAAGAGTTATTCAAGAAAAAGTATTGAAGCAACTGCATAGCCATTTTTTTAAGATTTTTATTCATTTATTTGAGAGAGAGAGAGGGAGAGCACAGAGGGAGAGAAGAAGCAGACTCTCCGCTGAGCAGAGAGCCCGATGTGGGGCTCGATCTCAGGACCCTGAGATCATGACCTGAGCTGAAGGCAGGAGCTTAACCGACTGAGCCACCCAGGCACCCCTGCATAGCCATTTTATTTTTTTTTTAAGATTTTATTTATTTGACACACAGAGAGACACAGCGAGAGAGGGAACACAAGCAGGGGGAGTGGGAGAGGGAGAAGCAGGCTTCCCACGGATCCCAGGATGCCGGTATCATGACGCAAGGGGAAGGCAGACAAAGACTGAGCCACCCAGGCGCCCTTGCATAGCCATTTTAAAAAGTAAAATTAGACCCCTGCCTCACTTCATATACGAAAATAAATACGGAATTAATCAAAGATTAAATTGAATCAGAAAATTTCTCAAAGAAATTATGGGTCGATATTTTATAAACACAATGGCAAGATGTAAACATCATCCGAAAACCAGAATCATAAAAGAAAAATAATAAGTTTTACAACATAAAAATTAAAATCTTCTGAATGGCACTATAAGCAAGGTTGAAAGATAAACCACAGGCAGGAGAAAGATTTTTTTCAACATATGTAACTGATAAAGAATTAACTTTTTTTTTTTAAGAGTTAACATAACTAGGGCGCCTGGGTGGCTCAGTTGGTTAAGCGACTGCCTTCGGCTCAGGTCATGATCCTGGAGTCCCTGGATCGAGTCCCGCATCAGGCTCCCTGCTCAGCGGGGAGTCTGCTTCTCCCTCTGACCCTCTCCCCTCTCATGTGCTCTCTTTCTCTCTCTCTCTCAAATAAATAAATAAAATCTTTAAAAAAAAAAAAAAGAGTTAACTAGGGGCGCCTGTGTGGCTCAGTTGTTAAGCGTCTGCCTTAGGCTCAGGTCATGATCCCAGGGTTGTGGGATCGAGCCCCGCATCAGGCCCCCTGCTCGGCGGGAAGCCTGCTTCTCCCTCTCCCACTCCCCCTGCTTGTGTTCCCTCTCTCATTGTGTCTCTCTGTCAAATGAGTAAAATCTTAAAAATAAAAAAGTTAACCTATATAACATAAAAAGAGCTCTTAAAAAAAAAGTTCCCACAATAAAAAAGACAAATACTCTAGCAAATAAATCAGCAAAGGACATTTACACAGGAAGAAATATAAATGGCCAATAATATATGAGAAGATATTCAACCCCCCCAATAATCAAAGAAATGAAAATTAATAGAAGGTAAATTTGGGATGCCTGGGTGGCTCAGTCGGTTAAGCATCTGCCTTCGGCTCAGGTCATGATCCCAGGGTCCTGGGATCAAGTCCTGCATTGGGCTCCTTGCTCAGAGAGGACCCTGCTTCTCCCTCTGCCTTCCACTCCCGCTGCTTGTGCTCGCTCTCTCTCTCTCTAATAAATAAATAAAATCTTTAAAAAACATACAAGGTAAATTTTTTTCATTTATCAGATTGGCAAAGGTTCAAAAGATAAACAAAACTTCAAATTAGCAATATACACAAAACAGGCACTTCTGTGCACTGTTGGTAAGAGTACAAATTATTGCACCTTTTCTGGAGGGCAGTTTGACAATACATATCAAAATCTTAACATGTATGTACCCTGTTACCTAACAATTTGTCTTCTAGAAATTTTCCTAAAGAAGAAATTGGAAAAATTTGCAAAGATAAACAGAAACGTTCACTGAAGCATTGTAAACCACTTAAATGTTCATCTAGTTAAATGTGGACTAGTTACAGAACTTAGGGTACATCAGTGCCATACAGTGGAGTACTTACTTATACAGCCTTTAAAAATATTGCTGTGGAAACAATCTAATGGTATAAAACAAGGCAAATGCTTATATGCTACTATTGAGCTTAAAAACGAAAACGTCAGGGGCGCCTGGGTGGCTCAGACAGTTAAGCATCTGCCTTGGGATCAGGTCATGATCCCAGTGTCCCGGGATCAAGCCCCACATCGGGCTCCCTGCTCGGCAGAGAGTCTGCTACTCCCTCCCCCTGTGCTCTTGCGCTCTTGCTCACTCTCTCTCTCTCCCTCTCAAATAAATAACTAAAGTCTTTAAAATAAAAGAAAAAGAAAAAAGAAAAAGTCAGCAACTGCTCAAAAAGATGTAATTACATAGATTTGAGTGACTAAACAACTCTTGGGATGGTTTCCACCTGGGTATGAATGGCACAAATCATAGAAAGGAAGAAAAAAGTTTACAGAGACGGTATACACGTCTGTAAAATTATATGCATATTTGAACAAAAATGTCTGGAGGAGTATTTACCAAAATGTTAACAATGTTTATCTTTTGAGTGGTGGGATCTGGGAGAATCTTTACTTTCTTTATATTTTAGTTTTTCGATTTCCAACAATGAACATATATTTTCATCATTGGGGGAAAAGAGAAGCTATTTTAACATTTTTTAAAAGATTTTATTTATTTATTTGAGACAGAGAGAGATAGGGAGGGGCAGAGGGAGAGGGAGAAGCAGACTCCCCAACGAGCGTGGAGCCCGAGGTGGGGCTCCATCCCAGGACCCTGAGATCATGTCCTGAGCCAAAGGCAGATGCCTAACAGACTGAACCTCCCAGGAACCCCCCCTTTTTTTGATAACATGGGTGGATTTATTTCTTAATATTCGAATGCAAACTTAAAAACAAGCTTTTCATTAGGAATAAAAAAAAATATGGACTGCTTCACGAATTTGCGTGTCATCCTTGTGCAGGGGCCATGCTAATCTTCTCGGTATCTTTCCAATATTAGTATATGTGCTGCCGAAGCGAGCTCAGGAACCCCTTTTAACATTTTTTTTAAATAATCTTTTGAGTCATTTTGTTTGTTTTTTTAAGTAATCTCTATACCCGATGTGGAACTCGAACTCAGGACCCCAAGATCGAAAGTCCCATGTTCTACCAACTGAGCCAGCCAGGTGCCCCAAGAAGCTATTTTATTTTTTTTTTAAAGATTTTTATTTATTTATCTGACAGAGACAAACACAGCGAGAGAGGGAACACAAGCAGGGGGAGTGGGAGAGGGAGAAGCAGGCTTCCCGTGAGGCAAGGAGCCCGACGCGGGGCTGGATCCCAGGACCCTGGGATCACGACCTGAGCCGAAAGCAGACGCTTAATGACTGAGCCACCCACGCGCCCCGAAGCTATTTTCATTAAAAAAAAAAAAATCCAGAGGAAGATGAGGGCGTTTTTATCTGATGGGCATGTATTTTCTCAATAAAGTATAAGGCAAAGTCAACAGCTGAGAGTAGGAGGGAGAGATTTGAAGAATGTGAATAAGGTAAGAAAGGTTTGTTATAGAGACGGGAATCGGAGAGGAAAAAGTTTCCTAGGTGTAGTGTTGAGGACCTAGTGAAGGCTGATGATCATTAAGCTGCCCAGGTTTAGGATTGCCTCTAAAAATCCTGAACTGCACAGGTGCGACGTTTGGATTCCTCTGGGGGTGGGGTGTAGTACTCTGGAGTACTGCCTAGGGAGGTGAAGGTATTTGCAAGAGTCATAATGATAATAAATTCAGGAATTTAAGTGGGAAAGGGAGCAAGCAAAGATTGGCAGAAACCGATAAAGAGAAAGTGTATGTGGGAGGGGAGAATGAATTAGGGGATTCATGAGGTCAAAGAAATTATTGTGGTGTGGTTACTTGAGCAAGTAAGCTGGGGAAGTTTGGGAAGTCGGGGACAGAGAACTTGATGTTTGAATTAGTGATTTCAGAGATGTACATTCGGGCAAGATCTAGAGTATAACCATGTGACTGGGTTGCTGAGGTGTAATTCATTGAACCGAATCCACACACCTCCTTACCCTTCGATTGTAAGCCCTGAAATTTAATGGCCTTCAAGAGTCTGACTGGAATCTACCTTTCCTGCCTTATTTTTCCACTTCATCTCTTCAAAATCCTAGGCTGCAGGCAAATGAAACTATAAACTTTTTCAACTTCTTGTCTTTATGCACAAGGTTCCCTCCTCCTGAAATGCTCTACCCCAGTTTCTGAAATTACAGATTTTACCGATCCTTTATGCCCCAGGTTAAGAGCCTCAACCTCCATGAAGACTTCCCAGAACTCCCTAATATGAGTTCTCATGGTATTTCATGCATACCTCTCTTAGGACACTTATTAGGAGGACACTTATTATTTCCAACTTCATGTCTCCATACATAATTGAGCCAATTTTATCCCTGACTCCTTGAGGAGATTAAGATTAGACCATGCCTGGGGTGCCTGGGTGGCTCAGTCGTTAGGCGTCTGCCTTCGGCTCAGGTCATGATCCCAGGGTCCTGGGATCGAGCCCCGCATCGGGCTCCCTGCTCAGCGGGAAGCCTGCTTCTCCCTCTCCCACTCCCCCAGCTTGTGTTCCCTCTCTCGCTGTGTCTCTGTCAAATAAATAAAATCTTTAAAAAAAAAAAAGATTAGGCCATGCCTAAAGCAATTTTCTACTCCATCTTCAAGCTTAGCATCCTAAAGAGATTACTCACTAACTGCCTAAGTTGTTTCTGAAGTGCAGTATATAATAGTCCCCTCTCTTATCCACAGAGGATATGTTCCAAGACCCCCAGTAAATGCCTGAAACCACACATAGTACTAAACACTATATATACTGTTTTTTCCTATACATACATACATACCTATGATAAAGTTTATTTATAAATTAGGCACAATAAAAGATTAACAACAATAACGAAATAGAAAAATTGTAACAATATATGTGAATGTGGCCTCTCTCAAAAAGATCTTGTACTGTACTCACCCTTCTTTGATGATGCAAGATGATAAAATGCCTACATAAGATGAAGTGAGGTGAATGACATAGGCACTGTGTGATGCAGCATCAAGCTACCATTGACCTTCTGACTATACATCAGGACCATTTGCTTCCAGACCATGGTTGACTTGTTGGGGGGGGGAGGGGCTGAAACCATGGGAAGCTAAATGACATTTAAGGATTTTTTGGTACACAGCCAAACATTTTTTAATAGATATTTATTTTAATGTGTATTAGGGAAATACTTTGTTTTCCATGTATGATAGTGGTAAAATGTTTTCCTTTTAGGGTAACTTTAGCACCTGGCTGGCTAAGTTGGAAAAGCGTGCAACTCTTGACTTTGGGGTCATGAGTTTGAGCCCCAGGTTGGGGATAGAGATTACTTCAATCAAACTTTATAAATAGGGGCGCCTGGGTGGCTCAGTTAAGCATCTGCCTTCAGCTCAGGTCATGATCCCAGGGTCCTGGGATCAAGCCCCATGTCGGGCTCTCTGCTCAGTGGGGAGCCTGCTTCTCCCTCTCTCTCTGCCTCTCCCCCCACTCAAGCTTGCAGGCAGGCTCTCTCCCCCCTCTCAAATAAATAAATAAAATCTTTAAAAATAATAAGTGTATTTAAGCTTTAAAAAATGAGGGGTTTTTTTTTAACATTACAGGAATTACACAAATAGAGAAAAATTCCTGAAGGTCTGAAGTCGGGGAAACATTGCACTGAATAAAAAAAGACTAGAAAACCAAATCAGAGAGCTAGTCCATCCTTCATAAATGATTTATTTAAACAGTAGTACCAAAATGTATTCACTTTCTCCACTGACCATCTTCGTTAAGCATAAAAATCCAATAGCCAAAAACCTCTCAACTCCCTTTGGTGGTTGGTTTGAAACGCTGTATCTGCTTCCTCACCCTCCATTTACTCAACCCACTGCAATATGGCCCCCACTCCCACCCCTGGCCAAACTACTCTTGAAATGATCAATTACCTACTAACTAACAAAACCAGTGAACCCTCTTCGGTCTTTATCTTACTGAACTTGGCTCTCTAAGGCTGCATTTGGCATTGTTGACTTTTCCTGAAAAGTTCTTTCCTCCCTGGATTTTCACAACACTGTCCTGTCTCTTTAGTCATTCCTTCTTCATCTCTTGTGCTGAATCTTTCCCCTTCATCCCTTAGAGTTTCCCCAATCTTTTACTGTTATGATGATTATAAAAGGAATGAAAAAAGTAATGTTGGGGGTCCCTGGGTGGCTCAGTCGTTAAGCGTCTGCCTTCGGCTCAGGTCATGATCCCAGGGTCCTGGGATTGAGCCCTGCATCAGGCTCCCTGCTCAGCGGGGGGGCCTGCTTCTCCCTCTCCCACTCCCCCTGCTTGTGTTCCCTCTCTCGCTGTCTCTGTCAAATAAATAAATAAAATCTTAAAAAAAAAAAAAGTAATGTTTGTATCTGGTTAGGAAAACTGAAAAAGTACAGAAGAAAAACCAGAGGTTAAGTTTCCTGTATATTTTTCCAGAAAAAAAAATTATGTACATATTCTCCTTTGTTCTTTCACACAAATGTTCTGCACCTTGGGGTTTTTGTTCCATTTTGTTTTGTTCCTACTTAATAGTGTATCTTGGAGAGCTTTCCATATCACCTCTTGGCACATATAATTCTATCTCATTTTTTTACTGGCTCTATAAATATTCCACCAAATTAATGTATTGTAACTTAACTAGTTCCGGGCTGATGCACACCAGGTAGCTTCCAAGTTTTATTGTATTAAAATGTCACAGTAAATATCCTTATATAAGTGTAATTTTTTAAAATTCCTGTAAGTGGAATTATCAGATCAAAAGGAATGTTTTTAATTCTTATATTATCAAATTACTCTCCACAAAAGTTACAATGTAAATCCCCATCATGCAGAAGATTGTCTATTTCCCCTCACTTTTGCCAACCCTAGTCATTGAACTTTGTTTTACGGCGGGGGGGGGGGGGGGGGGGGAGGCGGCACAGTGGCACCTGGCCGGCTCAATCGATAGAGTACTCAACTCTTAATCTCAGGGTTGCGGGTTCAAGGCTCACATTGGGTGCAGACATTATTTAAAACTAAAATCTTAAAAATTGTTTTGCTGGTCTCTAAGGTAAGAACTGAGATCTCGTTGTTTGGATTTGCATTTCTTTAATGAGTGAGGTTGAGTATCAATATTTGTTGGTGTTACTATTTTTTCTGAAAACTGTTTACATCCTTTATTCATTTATCACGTTATCCATCTTACCGATTTGTAAGAGCTCTTTGTATATAAAGAAAATTATATAATTTATACTAGAGCTTTTTTTTTAAGTAATCCCTAAGCCCAATGTGGGGCTCGAAATCACAACCCCAAGATCAAGACTCGCATGCTCTACCAACGAGCCAGCCAAGAGCCCCCCAAAATTTGCTTCACATACACATGTGTGCTCTGAATTGGTGGCCCCCAAATCTTTAACCCTAGCCTGGACTTCTAGCCTCGCTTCAAGTTCCAGTTGTTGATTACCTATCTTTACCTGTATGAAGCTAAATTCATGTATGTTTATCAATTAGCATATCTGGATCTGAATTCATCTTTTCCCCCAACATGCTACTCCTCTTTTGCCATCTTGGCTACTAATCTGATCATCCAATCAAATTTCATGATCTAAGCCATCCACTTCTTACCTCCTACATCCAACTGACCAAGAACCCTGAAATATTTCACCCAAATGACCGCAATGGCCTCCGAACTAATTACTAGCAGCAATCTCACACAATGGTTAAATGGTGACTATTATCTCACTGCTCTAGCTTCCCCCAGCCTTTTCTGAAGCACCCTCCTTGCTGCCAGGCTAACAAATCCAACCATGTTCCTTCCTTAGAATCCTTCACTACTTGCCCCCCCGCAACACAACTCGCACCATTTATAAAGATAACATCTGAATTCCTTGGTAGCATATTCAAAGCCATTCGTGTGGTTCATATGGTCTCTGTTGTATTTCACAACCCCACATAGGCTACCCTCCAACCACACTAAACTACAGGACATACCTCCAAATACAATATGGTTTTTCACACTCTGTGGCTTTGTGCACACTATTCACTGAAAAACAAGTCCTCCCCTCAGTCCACCTCAGGAACACCTATTCAAGACCCCCAGATCAAGCATGTCCTCCTTTGTGTTTCCGTAGCAATCAGCACTTACCCCTGCCCTGGTATTAAGTCACATTGTTTCGCGTGTACCTGCTTGTCTCCCCCTCTAGATTGTGAGTTCCTTGAGGGCAGGGACTAGAGGTTTTATTCATATTTGTATCCCTAGGGCCCGGCATGGGGCCTAGCATTTTGATTTTAATAGGAGCTCCACATAGGTGTGTTGAAAAAATGGACGAATGAATAGTTCTTGGTCTGAGCAAAGCTTTGACCTCTGTTGCCTTACTACTTCTACAGCCATCAGTATCTATATATAATATACAGTCCTTTACCAAACCCCATTATTGTCCACCCCTCCTCCCAGCTGTGCCAAATACCCTAGCCAAAATTTCTGTTACCCAGGCAGTCACAAGAGTCTGGGTCTAGTCCAACTGGAAGGGGTGGAACACAAGACAATGGTCTCAGTGTAGATCCTGACCAATGCCAGTGTTGAGATCAGAGTCCACCCCCAAATCCCAAAGACAAGTACTGCTGTCCTACTTATTCAGAAGCTAACCTTTAGTATAGCAAGAGGGAAACCTATCTCAAGATCATTCCTTTCAGTGTGACTAGACTTGACAAGTGGCCACGCCACCCTCCTCAAACCCTGAGCCAACAAGGAACACACACAGGCACAAAAGAGACTTGCGGCGACAGGAGCAAACACAGGACACGTATCTGAAGCTCTCCACACTGCAAGTCAGGCCCCACATCACCTCTAGCAAGCAAAGAACAAGACATGGTTTCTTTTTCTACTGTCTTTTTAATAATAATTTTGTAAAAGCCAGTAAGCAGCTACAGACAAATTGAAAAGGAGACCACCAAAAATAAAAAATAAAAAGATGAAAAACAGCGAAGACACATCCTTCACTCCACAATAAATACAGAGATCTATTAGTGGTCCCCCACCAACATCCCGTGGGAGCCCTGGCTTCCCAGTGTGCTCAAGGATACTCTCCATTACTGTGCGGGGGGACCAGACAGCATTCAGGTGTGATGATGTCAAATCGAATGTGCACAGGCACTGCTGAGATCAAGGTCTACAGTTTTGGCCCTAGACTTGAGTGGGGCTTGGTCATTCTTAACCTCTTCCAGGCTGTGCTGGATCCCATAGCCGAAGTAGATAGCAAACCCTAGTGGGGAAAGGTAGCTGTGAGGTAGGGAAATAGTCACCTGTAAAGGCTTCATAGGTCTCCCTACATGAGACCAAGAGGAAAAAGAACTGGGGTAGGACACCTGAGAGGACTACTCTTCCCAAGTGGATACCTACCAATCAGCATCCAGACCCCAAATCGGGCCCAGGTGCCCGCTGTCATCTGCATCATAAGGTAAACATTCACAAAGATGCTCATTAGTGGGAGGAGAGGCAAAGCAGGTACCTGGGAACAAAGCAAAACCTTCTTTGTATATACCATGAGGTGACCTAGAAGGAGATCCCTAACCTACTGAGGCCAGGAAAGGAAGGGTCCAACTCCTACTCATCTTGTGTATTTCAATGCCCACACATTGAATGTGCCTCATATAGGACAGGACTCCAAGCATACACAGTTGGGGGAAACAGAACTGGAATGTAACTATGGAGGGGGAGAGAAGTCTTTGGCCTAAGTATCTCCTGTATCTTTCCTTCCTTGTCCAATTAAAGACTATTTATGAACCTTATTAGACCACAAGGCATCTGGAGCCCATTCTTCTGAGATGGGTGGGTAGGTGGAAAGAGAGAGGTAATTTACCTTAAAGTGCAGGGGAGTGGAACTCTGTGGCTGTCTCCAGATGACCCCAGTGATCCCAGTAATGAGCATCAGGAGCAGCACAACCACTGCAGTCCACACTGGGTCTCCGGAAAGCAGTGGGATGGGCCACTGGGCCAACACCAGGCAAAGAAGAGTGAGCAGCAGAGCTTCAAGGGTCAAGTTGAGAAACATCAAAACCAACTCTTGAGACCAGCATGTGAAGACATCAGGCACCCCATTCCAAGGAAGGTCATGCTCTCTCTAGTTCATCCTCAGCCACCAAATGCCACACACACACACACACACACACACACACACACACACACACACAGACCCCGGTCATGCTGACCTCAAAACCACCACCCTAGAGAAAAATTCCATTGCTCACCAACCAGTGAGGAACACACATAGACAACTCGGCCAGACAGTGGAGTGGGGACGGAGTTGAGTGGACAGAAGAGTCCCTGTAGGCTCAGCTTCTCTGCTTCGGCGATCTCCTCCTGCAGCTCTACCTCATCCTCCTCATTCTTCAGCTCAGGCTGATACCTGGGGCAAGAGTAAGAAGGCAGGATTAAGAACCACCCCTAGCCACTTCAGCATCTTCTCCAAGCAGCTTAAGCTCTCTACAAGCTTTTTTTTTTTTTTTGGCGGGGTGGGCTCTCCATGTTCCTCCAGGAGTCAGGATTAAGGCAGGTGAAGGAAGAAGGGAGGAGAAATCCCCGTCCTTCCTCACCCAAGAATAAAAAAAAAAACCCAATCCTAGTTTACAGAGGGAGTCTCACCTGAGGATGAGAACACAAATAGCCACCAGAGAGTAAGCAAGTAGGGTCCCAATTGACATGAGGTCCACCAGATCGGTGAGTTCAAAGAGGAATGCCATGAACGCTGAAATTGATGGGCAGAAAACAAGAAATGAGGGAAGGGAAGAGCAAAGTTAAGGGAATCGGTGAAACAACTCAGGGAAAGGAAAAGACGTGGCGGGGGGGGGGGGTGTTGTTTTTTACCTGCAATAATGCCAGAGACCACAGTGGCCACGATGGGGGTGTGTGTGCCCGTGTGGACCCTGGCAAGGACCCGGAACAGGAGACCGTCCTCTGCCATCGCATAGATCACCCGAGGCATGGGGAACATAGAGCCCAAGAGGCTAGAGAAACGAATGGCGGCAGTGGCATGACTTCACTGCAGTCTCCGTCCCCACACAGCCTTCTCCTCCCAGCCCTTTTAAGGGGGTATTCACCAAGCACTGAACACTAAAGCCGAAGACCCCGACAGCAGAGGAGAAAAAACGTTCGGCCACTGACCTGGTAGAAAGCGCACAGAGAGATCCAACAGCCACAACATAGCGGGCAGGGGCCCATCCAGTATAGAGAAATGCCTCAGGCAGGGGACTCTCGGGCTGAAGCTGGTAGTAAGGCATCATAAGCGTAAGTGCCGAAGAGACACCAAAATATGCCAAAAAGCAGACGAACAGTGAAATCACAATGCCCACAGGGATGGAACGCTGGGGATTCTGGGCTTCCTCACCTGCAGGAAGGGGCACAAGTTTCTGATCAGGGAAGCAGGCCCGGCTCCTCTACTCCGCCCCCCACCCCCCGCCAATGTGCATGCCACCTGAGCATACAGCGTACCCCAGAGCCCCCCCGCCAGAACCAGAGTGACTGTGTTACCAGTGGTAGCAATACAGTCGAAACCAACAAATGCATAGAAACAGGTAGCTGCTCCACGGAGAACCCCCTCGAAGCCGAAAGGCACAAATCCTCCAGAGCCCAGAGGGCCCAAGCTAAAGTGGAAGAAAGGGATGGAAAAGGTAAAGGTGTGTTCAGCCACCTCTGGGCCTTTTCTCTACCGCCAAACCACTCAGCCGGGTCTTTGAGACCTCAACTCCCATTCCTCCTCCCCAACCCAATCCCGAAGCCCTTAGCATGGATCCCCCTTGGCTCCCCATCATGCTCCCAGCTCTGCAGCTCCTGAGAGTGAATCTCCTGACCTATCGGTGTCATTGAGTTCAGCCATGGTCAGTTTGTAGTCCTCTTCTGTGAGTTTCCAATTGTGCAGGTCCCCCTTAATGAAGCCAGAAACGATGACAAAACCGAGAACCAGAAGGTTCACCACTGTGAACACTTTGGTAACCAGGGCTGACTCACTAGCCCCCAGAGCCAGCAATCCTGTGGGAAAGAAGCAGTCAGGACTCAGCCCTCGCTTTGTTTCCCGCCTCTGTCTGTGCACACCTTTCCTGCCCAGCTTCTCTTCTTTCTCACCATTATCACCTCCCCTCTCAGGCTTGGTCCCTCCTAGCCCTGCCCCCATCAGTTAGCCCTGTGTCTTCCCTCACCGGTGAGCAACAACACAAGGCCCAGAGCAAAGAAGTCTGGATATTCTGCGAGGACATGGGGAACATGCAGTGAGATGCTCCCCTGCAGGGTCTGAGAGATGCGGTTCCCAATCAGGTTGTCAAACGCCGAGCTCCAGGCCCGGGCCACACTAGCTGTACCTGGGGGAGCAGAGGGAGAAACACGGGGTCAAGTTTCCTTCTCCCCTCCTCCCTCCTCCCTCCCCGGACACCAGTCACACAAATAATCCCTGCTGTTTTCACCTATTCTTACTTTTTTTTTTTTTTAAGTAGGCTCTACGCCCAACCTGGGGCTTGAACTCACAACCCAAAGAGCAGGAGTCAGCATGCTCCACCGACTGAGCCAGCCAGGCGGCCCTAGTCTTTTTAAAAACCAAAACCGGTCCATTTAGGACCCCAGGACAGAGAGTAAGTAGAAAATGAACAATTTCGGGCGCCTGGGTGGCTCAGTCGTTAGGCGTCTGCCTTCGGCTCAGGTCATGATCCCAGGGTCCTGGGATCGAGTCCCACATCGGGCTCCCTGCTCGGCGGGAAGCCTGCTTCTCCCTCTCCCACTCCCCCTGCTTGTGTTCCTGCTCTCACTGTCTCTCTCTGTCAAATAAATAAATAAAATCTTTAAAAAAAAAAAAAAGAAAATGAACAATTTCTCCACACCTTCAACCCTCCCAGCCAGCCCCCCAACACACACACATTTAGGGGTACTGAAGTCCTGTGAATGTTACAGAATTTATCGCTTCACCATCGCGCCCAGACTTGCGGACTCAAAGCCCCTTCGCTGGCTGTGCACAGTTCCCTCCCTGCCCCGACATCTCACCTATAACATAGGAGAGGATGAGGTTCCAACCAGTGGTGAAGGCCCAGAGCTCACCCACTGTGACATAGCTGTAGAGATACGCAGACCCAGAACGGGGAACTCGGGCACCGAACTCCGCATAGCACAGTCCAGCCAACACAGAAGATAGAGCGGCCACCAAAAAGCAGATCACAATGGATGGTCCCGCTTTATCTTTGGCCACCTCACCAGCCAGGACATACACACCTGCACCCAAGGTGCTGCCCACACCCAGGGCCACTAAATCCAGGGTGCTCAGGCATCTGGCAAGGCGACTGTCTGCCATGCCTGGCTCCAGCGCACGTCTGCGTACCAGCTTTTGACCAAATCTGCGAAGTGCCCGCCACAGCATTCTAGCTGGAATTGCAGAGGATTCGAAGATCTGGTGAAAAACGAAGACAAAAAGCCCTTCAATAGGGCTCATTATCCCTAAGCTCTAAGAGTGCATGACAATACCCACTCCACCAAGCAAAGGAGCAATGGGGGGAGGGGGAGGATATTGAAGGGACAAAGGCAAGTGTCTTCCTCTAACCTCAGTGTCTTCCTTAACAAGGAGGAGTAACAGTACCTCACAGGTCTGTAGAAGGACTAAATGCAGAAAAGACATGTGAAAGCCCCCTATGGTACAGTAGCCGGGCACCCCGTGTGCGCTCAGTCAGCATCAATCTCTCTCTCTCTCTCTCTCTCTGACGGGGAAACTAAGGTTTATCCTAGACCCCAACCCAGGAACCGTGGAACCTCATCTGGGTCCGTTCCCCGGCCTGTAGCTCCTTGGGAATTAAACAGAACTCACCCCAGAAGCGGCCCACAACTCTGGGCAGAAGCCCCTTCTCACATCCACTACCCACGTTCCTTTTCAGTGCTTACCCCAAAGGCTACTTCATAGGCAAGGTTCCTAGATTGCCCAGAGGGAGGGGCGGGGGGGGGGAACCGACCTCCCCCTGCAGATCCAAAGTGAGGACCGACTCAATTCCATCCCTACTCACCCAGCCCACACCGCGTCAATGGTGCTACTGTCGCCCAGGGGAGTAAGCGAATGTTCTCCCACTTCCTCCCGCCCTGCTAGGCTGACCGGCAAGAATCAACAGTGGGGCGGGGCTTCGACATCTAACGATTTGGAGATGCACCCCGAGAGGGGCCCCAGGGCAGCCCGAAATTGCTTGCAACAGAGAGGGGTTCCACCCTATGCCCCCCAACTCGGCTCCCGGATTCATCTAGAAACGGTCCGGGGCTGAGGTGGAGACGGGAGCCTTGGCTCCTGGGGCCGGGGTCTCGCCCAGCAACAGGTCACGGCCGCGTTGATGCAACTGCACGCTCTGGTTCCCAGACAATCCTAGGTATGCCCAGACCCTCGCCGTCCCCTTCCGACACACGTGTCGGTCCCCAAGGCTTACCAGAGAGCTGTTGCAAGCCCAGGGAGAGGAGAGTCTCAGACTGGGTTGGGTGAGGCTGAGTTGAGCCGAGTTGGGTTGGGGCTACCCACTTCGCTGCTGAGGCTTCAAAGCTGCGGCTTGGGGTCGTTGCGCGCCAAGCGCCCCCTTATATATACCGGGAGGCGGAGCCGGTAACGTCATGGAATCCCACCCCCAATCCTCCCTACACCACCTAGACACACAGTCTCCCTCTCTCCCTCTCTCACTCCTTCCTCGGCTTTGCAAAAAGGATTGCGTGCAGCCTGAGATTGCTTCCCACTTGCAACAGCCAGCCCGGCGTGGCAAGGAGCAAGAATCTAGCAGGGTGGGGGGGGAGAGGGTGGCCTTTTCCCATTCTCCGAGCTTATAGTCAGAGCCCGACAATGAGAGGCTTCTTGGCCGGAGACCCCATGGGATTTTCTACCTTTGTGCCTTAATGGTCAGAATCTGTGATTGGCAGCAGTGGGGGAGGGGAGAGAGGTGGAGGAGGAAACGGCACAGGAAGTCTCCAACTCACTCTCCCTCAGTCTTCCTTAGCTTGCTTTTCTACACGAGGTTCCCGAACCCCTGAAATCTTTCCCAAGGACCATACCAGATTATGGACAGCCATCTGACTCCAATCCCTCGGCTCTCACCCTCAACTGTGGGTATTTCAAGTGCAGTCAGCAAGAGAATGGAAGATGATTTCAGCCACCACAGATAATTAATCCCATCTAGATTTTTAGGCCCCAGTCTCTCCGTAGTATATTTCTAGTTAAACTATTAAATATGAAACTGTAACGATAATTGAATTCTTGGAGGAGGCGGTGTGTTTTAATCCCATTTTCCTGATGAGTAAGTTGAGGCTGGGAGGCATGACTTGCCTGACACCACAACGTAATCATTTCTTGACCATCTTACTGATAAACCTGCCCTATTGGATTTCAATGCCCGCCTCCTATAGGTACCATGCCTCGTTTAAATGCACAAGGAGAGGGGCGCCTGGGTGGCTCAGTCAGTTAAGCCCCAGACTCTGGTTTCCACTCTGGTCCTGTTCTTGGGGTCCTGGGATTGAGCCCCACGTGGGGCTTTGTGCTCAGCATGGAGTTTGCTTGTCCCTCTCCCTCTGCTCCTCCCCCCTCTCTCAATCTCTCTCAAATAAATAAATAAATAAATAAATAAATAAATAAATAAAATCTAATAAACAAATAAACGCACAAGAAGAGGAGGCGTGACAACAAGCAAAACCAAACAGGGAGAAGCACCAGCACTGGGATCCGCCCTTTTAGGCTAGGAGTTTCTGGGAAACAGAAAAGGAGCTAAAGAATCCAAGAATGGTCACACTGGGTGTCAAACCCATAATCCCATCAACCAATCAGTTTTTTTTTTACGATATTTTATTTATTTATTTGAGAGAGAGAGATGGCGAGAGAAAGCATGAGCAGGGGGGAGGGGCAAAGGGAGAAGCAGACTCCCCGCTGAGCGGGGAGCTCTAGGTGGGGCTGGATCCCACGACACTGGGACCATTACCTGAGCAGAAGGCAGCCGCTTAAACAACTGAGCCCACCCAGGTGCCCCCAACCCAGTCAATTCTTAATCATAATGGAGCAACAGGGTTGTGAAGGTGTGCTTCTCCTCCATCAAGACATCTAAGGTATTGGGCACCTGGGTGGCTCAGACGGTTGGGCCTCTGCCTTCGGCTCAGGTCGTGATCCCAGGGTCCTGGGATCGAGTCCCACATCGGGCTCCCTGCTCGGAAAGGGGCCTGCTTCTCCCTCTCCCTCTGCTGCTCCCCCTGCTTGTGCTCTTTCGCTCTCTCTGTCAAATAAATAAATAAAATCTTTAAAAAAAAAAGACATCTAAGGTATTAAAAATGGACCCAAGGGCATATTAAAGGGCATATATTACCCAAAGGTGTAAGGTATTAAAAATGGATCCCAGAGTCCCAGGATCAAGTCCCACATCGGATTCCTTCCTCAGCGGGTAGTCTGCTTCTACCTCTGACCCTCCCCCTCTCATGCTCTCTCTCACTCTCTCTTTCAAATAAAATCTTAAAAAAAGAACCAAAGTTTAAAATAAATAAATAATAAATAAATAAATAAATAAATAAATAAAATGGACCCAGATATCCTTGTTTCCTTTAAATCATCCATTATGAGTATATCGCCCATGAATCTGACTAAAATCTAAATCCTTTTAGAAGCAATTGGTATTTCCTGTTAGCTACAGCTCCATTTTAGAGTCCCATAAGTATTTATTGAGCACTGACTCCGTGTATAGCAGCTCGTACAGCAATGAAGAGATTACAAAGGAAACACAAAATAAAACCCTTGTCTTCCTAATCTTAAAAATCTAGTTAGGGAGTAGACGCCTGGCTGGCTTAGTCAGTAGAGCATGTGACTCTTGATTCCTGGGTTGTGAGTTTGAGGCCTACACTGGATGTAGAGATTACTTTAAAGAATAAAATCTTAAAAAATATCTAGTTAGAGAAAGACGAAAACACACACAATTCAATTAAAACAGTAATACACTGGGGCGCCTGGGTGGCTCAGTCGGTTGAGCGACTGACTGCCTCTTGATTTCAGCTCAGGTCATGATCTCAGGGTCCTAGGATCCAGCCCCCGCATAGGGCTCCGCAGTCAGTGCAGAGTCTGCTTGTCCCTCTCCCTCCCCCTCTATATCTCCCCCTCATCGCTCTCTCTTTAAAATAAGTATATATTTCTTTAAAACAGTGTTACATAGTGGTTGGGCGTGCAGTCTTTGGAGTTAGACCTAGGTCAAATTCCCAGTTCATCCACTGTGGCCTTGAGCAAATTATCTAAAATATCTGAGCCTCAGTTTCTAGATATAATATACACATTTCACAGGGTTGTCGTGATGCTTAGGTGAAATTATGAAATCAACTCTTCCTGCCTGGCACATGGGAAGTGTTCAATGAAAACTTGACACATATTTAGAATAATATATTAGTGTTTATGATAATCACTTGGTTGCTTACATTAGCTGCCTGATTCTATTATGAGATTGACAAAGTGGTGTTTTAAATATTGAGGAACAGGCCATCAGTACAGACTGGAATATATAAAGAACACCTCTTAGTTTGTAAGGGGTTAAGAAGAGGTTGGCGGGGGGTGGGGGTGGTGCCTGGGCGGCTCAGTTGGGTTAAGTGTCTGCCTTTGGCTCAGATCATGATGCTGGAGTCCCAGTATAGAGCCCCATGTCCTGCTCCCTGCTCATTGGGGAGTCTGCTTCTCCCTCTCCCTATGCCCCTGCCCCTGCTCCATTTCTCTCTCTCAAATAAATAAATAAAATCTTTTTTTTAAAGATTTTATTTATTTATTTAATTGACAGAGAGAGAGAGACACAGGGAGAGAGGGAACACAAGCAGGGGGAGTGGGAGAGGGAGAAGCAGGCCTCCTGCTGAGTGGGGAGCCCGATGCAGGGCTCGATCCCAGGATCCTGGGATCATGACTTGAGCCGAAGGCAGTCACCTAACCAACTGAGCCACCCAGGCACCCCAATAAATAAAATCTTTAAAAAAAATAAGAGGTTGGCAGGGAACTTAAGCTAAGCCTCGAAGGATGAAGGGTGGATGAGCTCTGGACCTACAAAGAGGCATGAAGTAGTCCGGGGCCCATGAAGAGACGAGCTTAGCCAAGTGTAATGTTAAGCAGCAGTGGAAGATAAGATTGGGTAATAGACTGCTCCCTCTTGGAGTAATGAGTGCCACAAATTTATTGCCCAATCTGTAAATAGTAATTCTCATCTTTGGTCATAAACTCACACTCTAGTCGAACAGTGGACTTAATAGGTACTCAATTATTCAATAAAAATTTGGTCAATGACTTAGAAGCATCAGGAGGTGCCCTCCAATTCTAGCATTCCCAGATTTTGTGAACCATCCCCATTGACCTACCCAACCCTTTCACAAATTTGTAGAATTCAACCATATCTCCTTCCTCAGCTTTTATTTTTCCAGAAGTTCCATGGTGTCCTCAATCATTACGGACTTCCTCCAAGTTCAATATCTCTTTCTTGTGGTACAATGGCCATGTGAAAAAAACGTTTGTTTTGTTTTAAGTAAGCTCTACACCCAACATAGGGCTTAAACTCACCATCCTGAGATCGAGAGTCACATGCTTCCCTGACTGAGCCAGCCGGATGCCCCCAAACACTAAAGTTATTATTTGTTTTTATTATAAAACAATTTAACATTAATGAAAACTGCAAAAAAGTCACCCATAATTCCCAACAAGCCAACTATCTGTGTTTCTGCATGTTCTCTTATGGTCTTTGTCTGTATTCAATTATCATATAATTTTGCACTCTCTTTTTTCAGGATCAAATAATTTTTCAAATTAGTACTTCTGTTCAAAATTATTGTTGTTGGTAGTTGCATAATATTACATAGTACTGGGGCACCCAGGTAGCACCTGGGTGGCTCAGTCAGTTGAGCATCCAACTCTTGGTTTTGGCTCAGGTCAAGATCTCAGGTTGGTAAGATCAAGCCCCACCTCAGGCTCTGTGCTCTGTAGGGAGCTTGAGATTCTCTCTCCCCTTCTCCCTCTGCTCCTCCCACCCTTGCATGCATGTGCACTCTCTCTCAAATAAATAAATAAATCTTTTAAAAGATTATTCCATACCACCGATGGCAACATTATTTATTTAACCATTTAAACATTTACTCAGGTTGTTTCCAGCTTTCCTTTATTCTACGAAACACCTTCATCAACACAATGATTCAAAAAAAAAAAAAAAAAAGCCCACAATGTCTCTATTTACTAGAATTACTTTCTTAGGCTTCATTCCCAGGAGTGTGATTATTGAGTCGAAGATATTTATAAACTTTGATACTTGTTACAGTGCTTCACTAAAGGAAATTTTTTTAAATCAATTTACAGTGCTCTCTGTCATGTTAGAGTAAACCAGCTTTACCACAATTTCCACAGCATAGCTATCATTGTTTAAAGTTATTTGCTAATAAAATAAAAGTAGAAATTCATTGTTTATAATTAATAAATAGTTCAATAAATGTTCACAAAATGAACACACATGTAACAGCTCCACATCAAGAAACAAAACATTATCAGTGCTGGAGAAATCCGCATCATGCTTCCTTCCAGTTACTACTCCCCCACTCCTAACAAGAGTAACCTCTGTCCTGACTTCTAACAGCATAGACTTTTTTTAACCTGTTTCTGCACCTTATGTAAATGTAATCATACAGTATGTACTCTTTTGTTGGGATAAAATTCATATACCATAAAATTCACCCCTTTTTTAAAAAAGATTTTATTTCTTTATTTATTTGTCAGGGAGATACAGAGAGAGAGAGAGCACAAGCAGGGGGAGCAGCAGGGGCAGAGGGAGAAACAGGCTCTCCGCTGCACAAGGAGCCCAATGTGGGACTTGATCCCAGGATCTTGGGATCATGACCTGAGCCAGAGGCAGATGCTTAACCGACTGAGCCACCCAGGTGTCCCTAATATTCACCCCTTTAAAGTATACAATTCAGGGGTGCCTGGGTGCCTCAGTCAGTTAAGCATCCAACTCTTGATTTTGGCTCAGGTCATGATCTCAGGGTCCTGAGATTGAGCCCCAAGTTACAACCCATGTTGGGTGTGAAGCCTGCTGAAGATTCTCCCTCTCCCTCTGCCCCTCCCCGCTCTAAAAAATAAAATAATAAAGTATACAATTCAGTAGTTTTTAGTATAATCAGAGTTGTGCATCTGTCATTACCATCAATTTTAGAACATTTTCATCATCCCACAAAAAAACCCTTTTCCTATTCCCAGTCATTCCCCATTTCCTACCAACCTACCACCCCCTTCACCCCATCCCTAGGCAACCATGATTCTACTTTCAGTCTCTATAATTTGCCCATTCTGGACATTTCACATAAATGGAATCATACAGTATGTGGTCTTTTGTGAACCAAATTCTTTGATTTACCATGTTTTAAAGATTCATCCACGTTGTACCATATATAAATACTCGATTCCTTTTTATTGCCAATTAATGTTTCATTGTATGGAAATACCACGTTTTATTTATCCATTCATTAACCAATAGATGTTTGGGTTGTTTCTATGTATTTTGGCTCTATGAATAATGCTGCTATGAACATCAGTGTACAAGTTTTTCTTTTTTTTAAGATTTTATCTATTTATTTGACAGAGAGAGAGAAAGGAGTGCACAAGCCGGGGGCGGGGGGCAGCAGGCAGAGGGAGAAGCAGGCTCCCTGCTGAGCAAGGAACCCAACACAGGACTTGACCCCAGGACCCTGGGATCATGACCTGAGCTGAAAGCAGACACTTAACTGAATAAGCCACCCATGCATCCCAGTGTACAAGTTTTTCTGTGGACATGTTTTAAATTCTTTAGAGTACATACCTAGGAGTGGAACTGCTGGATCATATGGTAACTCTGTATTTAACATTTTAGGAACTAACAGACCATTTTCTACGAGGGCTATACCACTTTACATTCCCACAAGCAGTGTATGAGTGTTCTAATTACTCCACATTCTCACCAACACTTGTTATAAGCCATCTTTTTAAAAAATTTTTTAAAGATTTTATTTATTTATTTGAGAGACACAGAGAGAGAGAGCACACGAAGGGCAGAGGGACAAGCAGACTTCCTGCTGAGTGGGGAGCTCAATTTGGGGCTCGATCCCAGGACCCCTGAGATCATGACCTGAGCTGAAGTCAGACATCTAACCAACTGAACCACCCAGGCGCCCCATAACATCTCTTTTTTTTTTTAAGATTTGATTTATTCATTTGAAAGAGAGACAGAGAGACAGAGACAGAGCACAAACAGGGGGAGAGCAGAGGGAGAGGGAGAAGCAGACTCCCAGCTGAGCAGGGAGCCTGATGTGGGGCTTGATCCCAGGACCTGGAGATCATGACCTGAGCCAAAGGCAGGCGCTTAACCATCTGAGCCACCCAGGTGCCTCAGCCATCTTTTTAATCAAAGCCAACCTAGTAAGTGTGAAGTGATATCTTACTGTGTTTTGTGTTGCATTTCCCTAACGACTAATGATGTTGAGCATCTTCTCATGTGTTTATTGGCTATTTAGATATCTTATTTGGAGAAAAATCTATTCAAATACTTAGCCCAATTTTAATTGGGTTGTCTTTTTATTGTTAAGTTTTAAAGATTTTTTTATGTAGTCTAGACACTAGACCCTTATCAGATATAAGATTTGTAGGGTACCTGGCTGGCTCAGTGGGTGAAGCATGTGACACTAGGTCTCAAGGTTGTGAATTCAAGCCCCACGTTGGGTGTAGAGATTATTTAAAAATAAAATCTTTAAAAAAAGATGATTTTTTTAAAAAATTAAGCTCTACATCTATCATGGGGCTCAACTCATGACCCTGAGATCAAGAGTCAAGTGCCCCACCAACTGAGCCAGCGAGGCACTCCTTGCTAATATTTTTGCCCATTCCATGGGCTGTCTTTTCACTTTCTTTATACTGTCTTTGGATGCACAAACATTTTTCATTTTTTAAAAAGTTTTATTTATTTATTTGCCAGAGAGAGAGCAAGAGAGAGAGCGCAAGTTGGCAGAGCAGCAGGCAGAGGGAGAAGCAGGTTCTCCACGGAGCAGGGAGCCCAACGCCGGACTCAATCTCAGGACCCCGGGATCAAGACCTGAGTCGAAGGCAGACGCTTAACCGACTGAGCCACCCAGGCGCCCCATGTTTTTCATTTTGATGAAGTTCAATTTATTTTTTCTTTGATCGCTTCTGTTTTAATTGTCACATGTAAAAAAAAAACAAACACTGCCTAATCATGGTTACAAAGACTTACACCTATGTTTCCTGATAAGAGTTTTATGGTTTTATTTCTCTATTTAGGTCTTTGACCCATTTTGAGTTAATGTTTGTACAGGGTGTGAGGTATGGGTCCTAATCCATTCTTTTGCATGTGGATATCAAGTGTCCCAATACCATTTATTGAAAAGACTGTTCTTATCCCTACTGAATTGCCTTGCACCTTGTCAAAAATCAATTGACCACAAATGTGAGGATTCACTTATGGACATTAAATTCTGTTCCAATGACATATATGTCTGTATTTATGCCAGTACCACACTGTCTTGGTTACTGTTAGCTTTGTAGTAAGTTCTGAAATTGGGAAATGTGAGTCCTTTAACTTTGTTCTTCTTTTTCAAGATTGTTTTATTAGCTTTTCTATGTCCCTTGAATTTCCATATGAAATTTAGGATCAGCTTGTTAGATTCTGCAAAGAAGACAACTGGCATTTTGACGGGTATTGCCTTAAATCCATAGACCAATTTGAGGAATACTGCTATCTTAACAATATCAAATCTTCTGATCTGTGAACGTGTGTTTCCATTTTTTAAGGTCTTCTTTAATTTCTGTCTATAGTATTTTGTAGTTTTTAGAGTGTAAGTTTTGTACTACTTTTGATAAATTTATTCCTAAGCATATTATTCTTTTTGATGTTATTGCAAGTTCTTTTTGATGTTATTGCAAGTGCAATTCTTTTCTGAATTTCATTTTCAGTTTGTTCATTGCACGTATAGAAATATAATTGAGGGACGCCTGGCTGGCTCAGTCAGTAGACTCTTGATCTCAGGGTAGTGAGTTCGAGCATAGAGATTACTTAGATCATAGAGATTGGGCATAGATATTACTTTATTTTTTAAAAAAGATTTTATTTATCTATTTAACAGAGAGAGAGAGAGAGCACAAGCAGGGGGAGCGGTAGGCAGAGGGAGAGGGAGAAGCAGGCTCCCCGCTGAGCAAGGAGCCCGATATATTGGCTCTATCCAAGGACCCTGGGATCATGACCTGAGCCAAAGGCAGACGCTCAACGAACTGAGCCACTCAGGTATCCCTAGAGATTACTTTAAAAAAAGAAAAAAATGTAATTGATATTTCTATATTGATTTTGTATCCTGCAACCTTGTTGAACTCACTTATTAGTTTCTAATAGTGTTTTAATGGATTTCTTAGGACTTTCTTTTTTTTAGTTTTTTATTCGGGTAAAGTACACCTTCCTTTGCCACTTTAACCATTTTATTTATTTTAAGTAATCTCTACCCACAACTTTAAGTAATCTCTACCTCAAATGTGGGGCTCAAACTCACAACCCAGAGATCAAGAGTCACACGCTCCAGTGAATGAGCCAGCCAGATGCCCTTCCTTAGGACTTTCCATATAAAAGATCATGTCATTTGCAAATAGAGATAATTTTACTTCTTCTCTTTCAATATGGATGCCTTTTACTTCTTTTCCTTGCCTAATTGCTCTAGCTCAAACTTCTAGTACAGTACAATGTTGAATAGAAATGGTGAGAGTAAACATCCTTGTCTTGTTCTTGATCATAGGGGGAAAGTATTCAGTTTTTCAATATTAAATATGATGGTAGCTGTGTATTTTTTGTAGACACCCTTTAGCAGACTGAGGAAGTTCACTCAACATTAACTTTCTAAGATTTGGGGCACCTGGGTGGCTCAGTTGGTTGACTGCCTTCCGCTCAGGTCATGATCCTGGGGTCCCAGGATTGAGTCCCGCATCAGGCTCCCTGCTCAGCGGAGGGTCTGCTTCTCCCTCTGACCCTCCGCCCTCTCATGCTCTCTCTCTCTCATTCTCTCTCTCTCAAATAAATAAATAAAATCTTTAAAAAAAACTTTCTGAGATTCATCCATATTGTTGTGCATCATTGTCTATTATTAATTCTTAGCTGTATAGTATTCCTTTGTGGGAATATATCACAATTCATTCTTTCTACCTTGTTGATTGATTTTTTGTTAGCTTACAGTTTTTAGCTACTTACAAATAGTGCTTCTATGAATGTTCTAGTACATATTATTTGCTGAACACATGTGCACAATCCTGTTGGTATAGAACTAGCAGAGGACTTGCTGAGTCAGAGAATGTGAATATATTCAATTTTTTATTTTTTATGATCAAAGTTGTCAATCTTGATTTTTTTTAAAGATTTTATTTGTCAGAGAGAGAGAGAAAGTGCACAAGCAGGGGGAGGGGCAGAAAGAGAAGCAGGCTCCCTGCTGAGCAAGGAGCCCCATGTGGGACTTGACCTGGGACCCTGGGATCATGACCTGGGCCAAAGGCAGACGCTTAACTGACTGAGCCACCCAGGCGCCCCTCAGTCTTGATTTTGTAAGAATATTAATAGTACTGACTAATACACTGAATTTTAAAAGATTTCATAGGTTCATAGAGATACTTTAAAAAGGAGCTTTTCTTTGTAGAAGAATGCCAGCTAATAAATCTACAAGAAATGCTAGCATTAGAAAAATCACCATTTTTCACTGACCAAAGTTAAAAACTGATTCAGACCAGGATCATTAATAGATGATCCTTAAAAGCTGGGAAACAGTAGTCACATGATCTCAAAGTATCACCCCACAGATTACATATTAATTACACAGGGAAAAGTACTGTATTCATTTTTTATTTCTGCTGTAACAAATTACTACAAATTTACTGGCTTAAAACAACACAAATTTATTATTCCATACTATATAGGTCAGAAGTCCAGCACTGCATTGCATTTCTTTGCTCAGGGTCTCACAGGGATAAAATCGAAGTTTCTGCATTCTCTTTTAGATACTCTGGGGAAGAATCCACTTGCAAGCTCATTCAAGATGTTGGCAGAATGTAGTTCCATGCAGTTGTAAGACTGAAGTCCACATTTCCTTAACATGTGGTCTTCTCCATCTCTAAGCCACAATGCATCAAATCCTTCTGCTTTGAAAAAATAAATCTACTTTTAAGGGCTCATGTGATTATAATGGACCCACTGAGATAATCCAAGACAATCTCCCTATTTTTTTAAAGATTTTATTTATTTGACAGAGAGAGACACAGCGAGAGAGGAAACACAAGCAGAAGGAGAGGGAGAGGGAGAAGCAGGCTCCCCGCGGAGCAGGGAGCCTGATGCGGGGCTCGATCCCAGGATCCTGAGATCATGACCTGAGCCGAAGGCAGACGCTTAATGACTGAGCCACCCAGGTGCCCCCAATCTCCCTATTTTAATAATTAGTAACCTTAATTATAACTGCAAAGTCCTTTTTGCCATGTAATGTAACACATTCATCGGGAGAGAAGGTTGTGGGGGCCAAAATTCTGCCTACAGCAGTACTTTACAGTGGAAGGATCTGGGGGGAACCACCTTAACCAAATGTTCAAACTTAGCATCACAAATAGTGGAACAAACTGACATTATGCACCTCTAGGTGTGATGTAATGAGAAGTACATATCATCCATGACATATTTTTTCCAAAACTTTTTAATCTGAATCTAGTCATGAGGATATAATCAGACAAATTCAGATTGTGAGATATTCTGCAAGACAAAAGAGAACTAGCCAGAACTCTGCAAATGTCTTGAAGACAAAAGGAAAAAAGCAAGGAGGCTTTTTAGATTAAATGAGACTAAAGAGGGATACCTGGCTGGCTCAGTCAGAAGAGCATGCAACTCTAGATTTGTGCATCATTGTCTATCATTAATTCTTAGCTGTATAGTATTCCTTTGTGGGAATACATCACAATTCATTCCTCTTGGGGTGGACAGTTCGAGCCCCATGTTGGGTACAGAGATTACTAAAAAAAATAATAAACTTTTTAAAAGGAAGAGACTAGGGGGTGCCTGGATGGCTCAGTCACTAGAGAAAATGACTGCTGATCTCAGGGTTGTAAATTTGAGCCCCATGTTGGGTATAGAGATTACTTAAAAAATCTTTTTTTTTTTTTAAGATTTTATTTATTTATTTGACAGAGAGAGAGAGCACAAGTAGGGGGAGCAGCAGACAGAGGGAGAGGGAGAAGCAGGCTCCCCGCCAAGTGGGGAGCCCGACTCGGGGCTCGATCCCAGGACCCCAGGATCATGACCTGAGCTGAAGGCAGATGCCTAACAACTGAGCCACCCAGGCGCCCCTAAAAATAAAATCTTGAAAAAAAGAAAGGAAACTAGACTAGAGAGAGAAGACATTATAAAATGCATTTTCCTGGGGCACTTGGCTGGCTCAGTTGCTAGAGCACATGACTCTTGATCTCAGGGTTGTAGGTTCGATCCCCACATTGGGTGTAGAGATTTCTTAAAAAAAATTAATAGGGATGCCTGGGTGGCTCAGTCAGTTAAGCGTGGGCCTTCGACTCAGGTCATGATCCCAGGCTCCCGGGATCAAGTCCTGCATTGGGCTCCTTGCTCAGCAGGGAGCCTGCTCCTCCCTCTGCCTGCCACTCCCCCTGCTTGTGCTCTCTAACAAATAAATAAATAAATCAAATCTTTTTTAAAAATTAAAAAAATAAAAATTGCAAAAGCAGGGGCGTCTGGCTGGCTCAGTCGGTAGAACACGGGACTCTTGTTCTGGGGGTCATGAGTTTGAGCCCCACACTGGGTGTAGAGATTACTTTTTAAAAAAAAATGAATTAAAAAATAAATATCGCAAAAAGCAAAACATGTTCATGAGAAAGAAAGTAAAATTCCACTGCCACCCAGTGTGATAGCCCCACTGTTAACAGTTTCGTTTTCTTCCAGATTCTGTGCTTATACAAAAATATATGCATAATATAAACACATATATCCTTAAAAAATACAAATATGATGATAATATACATATTCTGCTCTCTACTTTTTTCTTAAAAGTGTACTTTGGACTGCTTTCCAAAACAGTACTCATAGACCCCTCTACTCACTTTTTTAAATGGCTCTCTAGTGTTCCAGAGTTTGGAGGGCCCATAATTTATTTAACCACTCCCCTATTTATGCACATTTATGTAGTTTTTAAGTTTCTTTTCCCAGCGCAACATTTTAAATAATGGGCGCTTTACCATATTTTAACATTTGTTAAGGAAAGACTTTCTCCTTTCACAGAGTACTTCAAGCCGTTTATTTCTCAAAGTGAAGCAGTCATTTTATGTCATTTCTGCCCTAATGCTTATTTTGAAAATGAGAATTTGTTCCAAAGCAATTGACATATCAGGCGACGATTTGAGCAAAATGCGAATTTTGCCTCGGCTTATGTGCAATTTCGTCTATTGGCAACAGTAAATGAATGCAGCAAACTGCACCCAGATTAACCAAGCCATGCAGGAATACACATAATGAACACATGCATATATTTGCAGACATCTATGTCAGTTCACCACGTGCGCTATGAGTCACACCCTTCCACATCTGGTGTTACAACTTTCCGTCAAATTTCAGATAACTCTTTTTCCACCATTTCACAGTAATTCACAAGCTAAAACCACTCAGTGCTCACTTCCCCGAGCACACTTTAGGTCTTTTTCAAGGTAAAATGCCATATTTATTATAATATTCATATGTTTCTTATAATTTAACATGTGTAAAACTGTGGTACCTTTTTTTTTTTTAATTAACTTCCTATCATTTTGGTGTCACTGACACGGATTTTTAGTGTTGTGCCTCTAATCCCATTTTACCCATAGGCCATGTGGCTTTTATTGCACAATTTTGCATAGCGGGGTGATCTTTAGAAATGCATATGTTGCTTATAGCAGAACTGACTGTATTGAGTTTCAAGAAAAATTTTGTTGAGGTTCTGAGTGGAATCACAATAAATTTGTAAATTTATTTTAAGAGAACTAATATTCTTTTTTTTTTTTTAAGTAAACTCTATGCCCAACATGGGGTTTGAAGTCACGACCTTGAGATCAAGAGTTGCATGCTTTACTTCCTGAGCCAGCCAGGTGCTCCTATAGAACTAATATTCTTATATTTAGTTTTTCTATCCAGAAACAAAAGATGTCTCTTTATTAAAACCATATTATATTTCTCAGTTAAGCTTTGCAGTTTTTCTTAGGCCATACATCTCTCTCATTGAACTTATTTAAAAATATTGTATACACTTGTATTTATTACTATCATGCATTGTTTTTTCTAACTGGTTATTTATGGTGTACAAGATTGCTACTGATTTTTGTATATTTTTCCTACCTGGGGAATATTTAGGCATACAACCACATCATCTGCAAGTAATAATTTTGTCTCTTCTTTTCAAATGTTGATTCCTCTTATTTCTGTTTCAAATCTTAGGGCACTAGCCAGAACACCCAAGACAATATTAAATAATAATGGCAATAACAGGCATCCTTATTTGCAATTTAAAAGGGAGTAAGTATGGTGACTGTGAGTTTGGGATTCTCTCTACCACATTAAGAAAACATCCTTCAAAAAAAATAGGAAGGAAGAAAACATCCTTCTATTTCTATTTTTTTAATTATTTTATTACAAATAGATGTTTACAACATTGTTCCACATAAGATGCTTTCTTTCCTTTTCAATTCTTTCTTTTGTTTGGCATTATGTTAGCCACAAGTGAACTTTCCAGACCTCTAGACTTTTGCCCATGCTGTCTCTTTGAAATGCCCCTCCTTCTTAGCTTAAAAATGCCTACTCATGTTTCAAGACTGTATTATGCAGGCCTTTTTTCTGTTACAACAGACAAAAATCCTTTGCTGTGTTGTACACCTGAAACTAATTTAACACTGTATGTTAAATATACTGGAATTGAAATTTAAAAATAAGACAGAAATCCAATTCAAAGCACTGTAAGCAAAAAAGAATATATTGGCTCATATAATTGGGAAGAGTAAGGAAATTGAGCCTCTTTTCTCTTTCTGCCTCCTCACTACTCCTCTCTGGGAAGAAAACTGATTAATAGGACTAATGACTTTAAGAGAAGGTACAGGGTATGTATGGTTCAGCTCTTCCTGCCCTCCCACTTTGGAAGTCATCCTGCCAGCAGAGAGGGTGCATTCTGATTTGCTCTCTGTGAGGGTGGCCGTGGTTGCCTGACTAGGTAGTCTCTCTCATTCAAGACAGAGAAGTGTTTATTTAATAGGCCTACTGGGCCAAGATCGAAAGCCATGTCCACTCAATAGTTTTATCAGTAAGAATGTTAACATTTTGATCTCCATTTGTCTCCAGGAGCTTATTTCTCAATTGGCTAGAAACTATGAAGGGGAAAATGGGGGCGTTATATACTGACTCCTTAAAACCTTAGCATCCACTGCAAAGTCCCATCTGAACTATCACTTCCATGAAACCATTCCTTCTACTCCTCAGGTAGTACAAAGAACAAATCTCTTGCTCTTCTGTTTATATATCTAACACAGCACTTCTTACATAAAAGGATAATCATGTTCATATTTTTTGTTTCCCTCACTAGGCAGGCCCTCTCAAATGTAGAGATCATTTCGTTCCTCTTCTAACCCCAGCACCTAGTATCTTGCTAAATTCCTAGCCTTTATGAGGAAAAACAGATATTTCCTTTTTAATCACCTTTGACATAAAAACTTCTCAAAGGGGCACCTGAGTGGCTCAGTCAGTTAAGCATCTGCCTTCTGCTCGGGTCATGATCCCAGGGTCCTGGGATCCAGTCCTGCATCATCATCATCATCATCATCATGCTCCTTGCTCCTTGCTCTGCAAGGAGCCTGCTTCTCCCTCTCCCTCTGCTGCTCCCTTTGCCTGCTGCTCCCCTGTTTGGGCTCTCTCTCTCTCTCTCTGACAAATAAATAAATAAAATCTTTTTTTAAAAAAAGAAGTGGAGGTGGTTATAAAGGTATCTGGAAATAGTCACTTGCTAGCTCATGCTCATATAGTAAGACATAATTTCAAAGCAGGGTGAACCTGGCAGACCATAGCAATACAAGTTTCCTGTTTTGACATCTCTTAGAGTCGGGTCCCATACAAAGAAAAAATAGCAGTCTAAAGTACATAATATGGGTGTTTTCATTTAAACATATTCTCAGGATGAGAATTTACAGTTAGATGTCAAAGGAGAGGCCAGATGAAAAGTTCTACAGGGGCTTCATTGTGGGGTAGTGGATGGTGATGTTATCGCAGTCTAGAATCTAATCTCCAAGTTTTCAGGTTAAAAAACAAATATATATTTTTTTAATGGCGGTATAGTTGACATAACATTATATTAGTTTCAGGTGTACAATGTAATAATTTGATATTCGTATATAATGCCAAATGATCACCACAGCTAGTCCAGCTAACATCCATCACCAAACGTAGGTACAAAATTCTTTCTCTTGTGATGAGAACTTTTAAGATCCACTATCTTAGCTATTTTCAATAGATTTTTTTTTAGATTTTATTTATTTATTTGTCAGAGAGAGAGAGAGTGCACGTGCACAAGCAGGGGGGGAGCAGCAGGCAGAGTGAGAAGCAGGCTCCCCGCCAAGCAAAGAGCCAGATGCGGGGCTGGATCCCAGGACCCTGGGATCATGATCTGAGCCAAAGGCAGACACTTAACTGACTGAACCACCCAGGAGTCCCAAGGAGTGAATTTTAAATGTAATTCTTATTGCATTTTTCTCATTATAGAATACCTGTTCATTATAGAAAATGGAAAATATAGAAATGCATGAAAAAGAAAAAACTTTTAATTATTCAAAATTCCCAAGCCCTAAGAAAACCATTCCTAATATTTTTGAGTATTTCTTTCCAATGTTTTCCTGTATATGTTTATTCAATTAGGGTCACATCAAATATTATATCTCGCTTTTTTTACTCATGTTGTAAACATTTTCCTCTTGTATGGGCTGAATTGTGTTTCTCCAAAATTTGTATGTTGAAACCCTAATTCCCAGTACCTCAGAATGTGACTGTATTTAGAGATAGAGTCTTTAAAGAAGTAAAGTTAAAATGAGGACATTAGTATGGGCCAAAATCCAGTCTGACTGGAGACACACAGAGAGACATCAGGAATGGGCAAACACTGAAAAAAGATACTGTGAGGATAAAGTGAGAAGGCAGCCATCTGCAAGCCAAGGAGAGAGGCCTCACAAGAAACCAAACTTGCCAACATCTTGATTTTGGACTTCTAGGCTCCAGAACTATGAAAAACTAAATTTCTATTCTTTAAGTCTCCCAGCCTGTGTTATTTTATTGTGGCAGTTCTAGTAAACTATCACTCTTGCCATTGAACATTCTTCAAAATCTACTGTAATATCCTTTTCAAGTTTTCTAAAATAACTATTATGGTAAACTTATGTTGTTTTCACATATTAACTATTATAAACAATGTTTCAATCAATAGGAAATTGGATACTCTTAGATATGTTTTTCTTTTTTTTTTTTTTTAATAATCTCTACACTCAACATGGGGCTCAAACTCAGGACCCTGAGATCAAGAGTTCCATGCTCTACTGACTGAGGCAGCCAGGTACCCTCTCTTAGATATATTTTTCATTAAATAAAAACAAGCGAGGGGCGCCTGGCTGGCTCAGTCGGTAAAGCATGTGACTCTTGGTATCAAGGTCATGAGTTTATGCCCCGCGATGGGCATGGAGCCTACTTTTAAAAAATTATAGTTGGATTAATTCCTCTACTGCACTCTGAAGAAATTTATGTCTGCTCTCAAGGTCAAGCCTAGTGATACACTCACAGAATCTCACTTTTGATTCCATTATTTCATTATTATTCTCAAAGAACACAACTTTCTGGTAACTTCAAACTGCTTATAATACAGTTAAGTGTCTTTGTTTTCTTTATTATATCAGTTACAGTCCTGATGTGAGGATTAGCCCTCTCCCCCTCCATTAGATCTGAGAATTAGTCTGGGCTCTTCCTTAGATTAGAGATGTTCAAGTTTCCTTGATAAAAACTTGGAGAATGCCCTTGTCTCATTAAGTAATACGCTATGCTCAGAGCATGACATTTCTTGATTCTGTTCCCAACTCTTGGGGATTCACTACCACGCAGTAGGAAATAAACCTGGGTATAAATTTGAGGAAGAGAAGATGGCAACAATTCTGTCCCCAGTGTAGTATATTTAGCCTATCCCACTTGAGATCCATTAGTTCCTGCCACAGTCTTTGAGATACTGTAATTTTTTTAAAAGATTTTATTTATTTATTTGACAGAGAGAGACACAGCCAAGAGTGGGAACACAAGCGGGGGGAGTGGAAGAGGGAGAAGCAGGCTTCCCGCAGAGCCCCAAAGCGGGGCTCGATCCCAGGACCCTGGGATCATGACCAGCACTGAAGGCAGATGCTTAAAGGACTGAGCCCCCCAGGTGCCTGAGATACTGTAATTTATAATAAGAAGTATGTGTTTGGTCTTCACCCCTCTGACATTGAGCTCTTAAAACCCTTGGAATTTCCTAAGTGATTAGAATGAGCAAGGTGTCTTTTGTTATGTTAATGAGTGACTTTCGGACCGCACCTCAGGAAGGGAGCTGGTTGCCATGAAAACCAACCACATGATTACAGGGTTGAAACCTTTATTTCCATCCCCTGACCTCTGGGGAGAGGAAAGGGGTGGAAGATGAATCAATCACCAATGGCCAGTGATTTATCAATCATTCTATGTCATGAAGCCTCCATAAAAATCCCAAAAGGACAGGGTTCGGAGAGCTTCAGGGCTGTTGAACACGTGGAGATTTGGGGAGTGTGATACCCTCGGTACCCTTGGAAGCTCCAAGCCCTTTCCCTGTACTTTGCCTTATGTGTCTTTCCCATCTGGCTGTTCCTAAATTATATCCTTTTATGATAAACTGGTAATCTAGAATGCAAAATGTTTCTTTGAGTTGTATGAGCCACACTCTAGCAAATTAGTCGAACCTAAAGGGGGGGGGTGATTGGAACCTCCGATCTAGAGCTGGTAGGTCAGATGCACAGGTAACAACTTAGACTTGGAATTCATGTCTCAAATTGTAGGGAGGGCAGTCTTGTAGGGAGGGCAGTCTTGTAGGACTGAGTCTGTGGGATCTAAGGCTATCTCCAGGTAGTGTCAGAATTGTGTGGAATTGTAGGACACCCAGCTGGTGTCTGAGAATTGCTTGGTGGTGTGGGGGGGAAATCCATACATGTTGTAACTGGGTACAGAATCATAGTCTTGAACTATACATGTCTGTCAAGTACAGCTAGGTCAGGGAAGGGGCCACCATAAGCTGCAATGGACATAGGAAGGCCTATGATCATAACTCTACCCCTAAGTGAGAAAATACAGAAGAACAAACTAATGGTTGCCAGAGGGGAGGGGAATGGGGGGGGACAGACAACATAGGTAAAGAGGATTAAGAGGTACAATCTTCCAGGTATAAAATAAATAAGACATGGGAATGTAATGTACTGCATAGTCATTATAGTCAATATAGTCAATATAGTCAATAATATTGTAACAACTTTGGATGGGAGAGATGATAACTAGACTTATTGTGGTGACCATTTCATAACATATATAAATAGTGAATCAGGGCACCTGGGTGGCACAGTTGGTTGAGTGTCTGCCTTCGGCTCAGGTCATGATCTCAGGGTCCTGGGATCAGAGCCCCACATCGTGCTCCCTGCTCAGGAGAGAGTCTGGTTCTCCCTCCCCCTCTCCCTCTCCCTCACCCCTGCTCATGCTCTCTCTCTCATTCTACTCTCTCTCAAATAAACAAATAAAATTTTAAAAAAATACTGAATCACTATTGTACACCTGAAACTTTGTATGTCAATCATTCTGCAATAAAATAAATAAATGAATAAAAATAAATATTTTTTAAAAAATAAAATAAGAGCAGAACTTACCTTAGAAGGGGTTTGAATTTTTCATGGAGACCTCAAATCATATGTTACTTAGACATCTTATGCTTAAGTTCTCTGAAGCATTTTTTGTTGCTGATTGCCTCTTCTTTCGTTTTATTCATTCAACAAAAAGAATTATTAAGTTTCTATTACGTGTCAGGCACTGCACTAAGATGGGAAAAGTCAAGGTCCCTGTCTTCAAAGATTTCACAGTCTAGTGGGGAAGATGAGCATGTGAGCAGATATTTCCAAGGTACTCTAATAAGGGCTACTAGATCTCAAAAGAAAGAACAATCCACAGTGTATCAGGGGAAAAGGGCAGGGAAAAGCCATCCAGGAAGAACTCACAGAAGAGGAGATGAAACCTACCAAATAATCTACATGCTACAACACTGATTCCAAACCAAGAAGGTGGGATTTAATGGTAATAAATATTTTAAAAATCATATATTCAGTTTAAAAACTTAACCTCAAAATAGTTAGATGGAGTGAACTGACTTAAAATGATATGAAGAGGGCGTCTGCCTGGCTCAGTTGGTTAAGAGACTGCCTTCAGCTCCGGTCATGATCCTGGAGTCCCAGAATCGAGTCCCGCATCGGGCTCCCTGCTCAGCAGGGAGTCGGCTTCTCCTTCTGACCCTACCCCCTCTCATGCACTCATTCTCTCTCACTCTCTCTCTCAAATAAATACATAAAATCTTTTTAAAAAATAATATGAAGAGGGCGCCTGGGTGGCTCAGTTGGTTAAGCAACTGCCTTCGGCTCAGGTCATGATCCTGGAGTCCTGGGATCGAGTCCCGCATCGGGTTCCCTGCTCAGCAGGGAGTCTGCTTCTCCCTCTGACCCTCCCCCCTCTCATGCTCTCTGTCTCTCTCTCATTCTCTCTCTCAAGCAAATAAATAAAATCTTTAAAAAAAATTAAAAAATAATATGAAGAAAATCCATAAGTATTCATTTTTTAAGAGGCGGGGGGGCAGAGGGAAAGGGAGAGAGAGAATTTTTTTTTTGAGAGAGAGAGAGAATCTTAACCATCCTCCACACCCAGTGTGGAGCCCGACTAGGGGCTGGATCTCATGACCCTGAGATCGTGACCTGAGGCAAAATCAAGAGTTGGACACCTAAACTGACTGAGCCATCCCGGTGCCCCAACCTATAAGTATTCATTGATAACAAGCTCTAAATGGGTCAACAATTTCAGTGTATTAGTTTTCTATTGCTGTGTAACAAATTACCACAAATTTATCAGCTTAAGACAATCCCATTTATTATCTCATAGTTTCTTCCTTATTCATTTATTTATTTTATAGAGAGAGAGATTGAGAGAGAGAGAGAGCGTGTTTGCATGCACATGAGCTCGGAGGAGAAGGGCAGAGAGAGAAGGAGAGAGAGAATCCCAAGCAGGCTCCACACCCAGCACAGAGTCTGACTCAGGGCTCAATTTCTCTATCCTGAGATCAGGACCTGAGCAGAAATTAAGAATCGGTTGCTTAGCCAACTGAGCCATCCAGGTGCCCCTATTATCTCACAGTTTCTGTGGGTCAGGAGTCTCAGCACAGATTAGCTAGGTCCTCTGCTTAGAATCCCACTAAGCCGAAATCAAGATACAGATCTTACTTGACTTATGATGGGGTTATGTCACAATAAGCTTATTGTAAGTCGAGAATGAATTTAATATACCTAACCTACTAAATATCATAGCTTAGCCCAGCCTACCTTAAACAAGCTCAGAACATTTACATTAGCTTATAGTTGGGCAAAATCATCTAACACAAAGCCTATATTACAACAAGGTGTCGACTGCCTCATGTAACTTATTGAACAGTGTACTAAAAGTGAAAAACAGAATGGTTGTATGGGTACAGAATGGTTGTAAGTATATTGGTTGTTTACTCTTGTGATTGCACAGCTGACTGGGATCTGTGGCTTGCTGCCCCTGCCCAGCATCATGAGAGAATATTGCACTGCCTATCAGTAGGCCAGGAAAAGATCAAAATTCAAAATATGGTTTCTACATAATGTCTATCGCTTTTGCATCATCATCATAACGTCAAAAAAATCATAGGTCAAACCATCATAAATCGGGGACCATCTGCATAGGCCACAGCTGGGGTCTCTATCTGGAATTTGGGATGCTCTTCCAGGCTCACATAGTTGTTTGCAGAATTCAGTTTCTTGTAGTTGTTAGGACTGAGACCCTCAGCTCGTAGAAGCCACCAGCAGTTCCCTTCACAATGCCCTCTCCATAGGCAGTTTATTGCATAGCAGTTTGCTTCTTCAAGGCTAACAGGAGAGTTTCTCTTCCTCTCGTTTGGATGGAGTCTAACATAACTTAATCATGAGAGTGATAGACCATCACCTTTGCCATATTCTATGGATTAGAAGCAAGTCCCAGGTTCTACCCACTCAAGAGGAAGGGATTATACAGGGTGTGACAAACTGTGGGTCACTTTAGGGTATGTCCACCACAGTAAAGCAGGTACTAAATATGATAGGAAAAGTAAAGTATCCATATTGTTCAAACAACATTTACAGATGACCTACAATGGGCAAGGAACTTCATCCCCATACTTGAGGACAAATAGGTAGCTATAAATAAGTTGGATACATACATACACCCTACACCAAAATACATTACATATGGATGAAAACAATTTTAATATAAAAATGAAACCATAACTAACCATAACAGTACTAGGAGGAATCATGGAAAAATTTCTTTTCTTATCTCAGAGCAGGGAGGGGAGATGCCCTTCTTAGTATGACTTGAACCTAGAAATCATATAGAAAAGATTGATAAATTTGACTATATAAAAATAAAAGGAATTCTAAATGACAAAACCCAGAATAAAAAAAAACACAGGACAAAAACAAAACCCAGGACATACTAAGGGAAACAATTTGCAATTTATATAGCAAATGGCTAATTTTCCTAATTTCTAAAAAATTCCTACAAATCAATAAGAAAAAGACCATCATCCCAACTTTAAAATAAACAAAAGGGGGGCTGGGGGGCTCAGATGGTTAAGTGTCTGCCTTCGGCTCAGGTCATGATCAGGCCCCGCATTGGGCTCCCTGCTTGGCGGGGAGCCTGCTTCTCCCTCTCCCTCTACTGTTGCCCCTGCTTGTGCTCTCTCACTCTCTCTATCAAATAAATAAGTAAAATCTTTAAAAAATATAAATAAAATAAACAAAAGATATAAATAGAGCACAGAAAAGGAAATGTATGGCTCAGAAGTATATGAAAAGATTCTTAACTTCACTCATAGCAGAAAAAATATTAAAACTATATTCAAAATCATTTGTCAGGGCACCTGGCTGGCTCAGTCAGTACAGCATACAACTCTGGATCTCGGAGTTGTAAGTTTGAGCCCCACGTTGGGTGTGGAGATTACTTAAAAAAAATAAAATAAAATCTTTAGGGGCTCCTGGGTGGCTTAATCAGTTAAGCATCTGACTCTTGATTTCGGTCATGATCTCATGGTTGTGGGATTGAGCCCTGTATTGAGCCCCACATTGAGCCCCATGTCGGGCTCTGTGCTCAGTGGGGAGTCTGCTTGAGATCCTCTCTCTCCTCTCCCTCTCCCTCTACCCCTCCCCACCACTCACGTTCACTCTCTCTCTCTCTTTCTCTAAAAAAAGTAAAAATAAATAAAACAGTTTGTCACATAATAAGGCTAGCAGAGACCCAAAATTTGAAAACACCCTATTATGGCCAGAGTATAAAGTAGATACTCCCTGGATATTCCTGGCAGAAGCCCTCACAGACGGCAATGTGGCAACATTTATTAAAGCTATTTATATTAATACTATTTGATCCAAAAATTAAAATCTGTATTACAGATATACTAGCATACACAAGGGGTTATTAATTACAGCGTCATTTTCAATGGCAAGTTATATTAAAGTTTATTTATTTAAGTAATCCTACACCTAACATGGGGCTCGAACTCACGACCCCAAGATCAAGAGTAGCATGCGTTTCTGACTGAGCTAGCCAGTCACCTCAATGATAAAGGATTTTAAATAACCTAAATATTAATCAGTATGGAACCAATTAAATAAAGTATGGTCCTTTCAATGGGGTACAGTGTACAGTTGACCCTGAACAATGTGGGAAGAAGGGGTACCAACCCCTGCACAGTCAAAAATCTTCATATAGGGGCACCTGGCTGGCTCAGTCAGTAGAGCATGTGACTCTTGATCTCTGGGTCATGAGTTCGAGCCCCATGTTGTGTGTAAAGGTTACTTAAAAAAAATCTGCATATAACTTTTGACTCCCCAAAAACTTAACTACTAATAGTCTACTGTTGACTGGAAGCCTTATGGATAATATAAACAGTCAATTAACACATGCTATATGTATTATATACTGCATTTTTACAATAAAGTAAGCTAGAGAAAAGAAAATGTTGAGAAAATCATAAGGGGGCTCCGGGCTGGCTCAGTCAGAGGAGCATGTGACTCTTGATCTTGGGGTCATGAATTCAAGTCCCACGTTGGGTGTAGAGATTACTTAAATAAACAAAAAAAATTAAATAAAAGAAAAAATCATAACAAAGAGAAAATACATTTACAGTACTGTACTGTATTTATCCCCAAAAATCACATATAAGTGGACTCACGCAATTCAAACCCACGTTGTTCAAGGGTCAGCTGTAGTTATTTTTATTTTTATTTATTTTTTTATTTTTTTATTTTTTTTAAAGATTTTATTTATTTATTCATGAGAGACAGAGGAGGAGAGAGAGAGAGAGAGAGAAGCAGAGGGAGAAGCAGGCTCCAAAGGAGCAGGGAGCCTGATGCGGGACTCGATCCCAGGACCCTGGGATCATGACCTGAGCCGAAGGCAGACGCTTAACCATCTGAGCCACCCAGGCGCCCTATTTTTATTTTTTTAATTATATTTTTTAACTGTAGTTATTTTTATTTTATTTTATTTATTTATTTTTAAAGATTTTATTTATTTACTTGACAGAGAGAGAGAGAGACGGTGAGAGAGGGAACACAAGCAGGGGGAGCGGGAAAGGAAGAAGCAGACTTCCCACGGAGCAGGGACCCCGATGCAGGGCTTGATCCCAGGACCCTGGGACCATGACCCAAGCTGAAGGCAGACACCCAACGACTGTGCCACCCAAGCGCCCCAGCTGTAGTTATTTTTAAAATGAAGGAGATTCCACTTCCAAACGGCAATGTGAGAAATTCTGCACATCCATTCCCAAATGAAACACCCATAACTGGTAAAAATTATTTTTTAAACACACACACAACCATTTAAACTCTCCGGAAATTGTCAGAAGGGCATAGAGCAAATGAAAAACACATTGTCTCAAGAAAATCTAAATCTCAGTAAGAAGAGTAAGAGCCTGACATTTGAGCAAGACCTCCAACCTCCTCCCTAACCCTAGTTCAGCATGACTGAAGCTGCACTCTGGACAGATGTGGCCATAAAAACAGGACGTCCTCTCCTCTCAGGTCCCAGTCAAGGATTATGGTATTTCCCCAGGAGGGGCAAGCCTCCAGCATCTCTCAACCATTCCTAGCTCCAGTGGCAGAGGCTAAATACACGGTGATTGAGGCCAAGAGATGGAGGGCTCCCTTCCTGTGCCCAGCCGCCAATCATAGAGTGGAGACTCTACTCAGGACAAAATACTGGAGCCCTGAAGCCCCTTGCCCAGCTAGTTTGTAGGGTAGAGGTTTCACATTGGAAGCCAAGAAGAACAGAGGCTACTAGCCCTTTCCAGTGCCCTGGTCATAAAACTGGGGTGTCATTCCAAGAGGCCACTGTCGCTGTCCAGATCTCCAGAGGAGAAGCTCAGAGATTTAGCATAGGAGGAGAGGCAGTCCTCAAGAACTATCCGCAATTAACATCATACTTAATGGTGAAAAACTGAATGCTTTCCCCCTATAATTAGAAACAAGACAAGGATGTCTACTCTCACCGTTTCTATTCAACACTGAAAGTTCGAGTTAGAATGATTAGGCAAGGGAAACAAATAAGATGCATCCATATTGAAAACGAAGAAGGAAATGATCTCTATTTACAGATGACATGATTTTGCATATAGAATCCCAAGAAACTCGCTAAAAACCAACAGAACTAATAAGTGAGTTCTAATAACTAATAAGTCAGGTTTCAGGGTACAATCAATATACAAAAATCAATTGTATTTCTATACAGAATAAACCAAAAACGAAGTTTAAAAATTCCATTTATAATAGCATCAAAAATATTTAGGAATAGGTTTATCAAAAGAAGTACAAAACGTATACCCTGAAAACTATAAAATATCATTGAAAGAAATTAAAGATCTTAAAAAATGGAAAGCTATCCTGTTTATGAATCAGAAGACGTGGCATTGTTAGGTTGGTAATACGCTTCAAATTGATCTGTGGATATAAGGCAATACCCATTAAAATTCCAGCTGTCTTCTTTCCAGAAACTGACAAGCTGATTCTAAAATTCATATGGAGGAGTGCCTGGGTGGCTCAGTCATTAAGCATCTGCCTTCAGCTCAGGTCATGATCCCGGGATCCTGGGATAGAGCCCCATATAGGGCTCCCCGCTCAGCAGGGAGCCTGCTTCTCCCTCTGCCTGCTGCTTCCCCCACTTGTGCTCACTCTCTCTCTCTGCCAAGTAAATAAATAAAATCTTAAAAAATAAAACAAAATTTATATGGAAATTCAAGGGACCCAGAACAGTCAAAACAATCTTGCCTTCTGCTCAGGTGATGATCTCAGGGTCCTGGGATCGAGTCCCACATTGGGCTCCCTGTTCAGTGGGGAGTCTGCTTCTCCCTCTACCCCTCCCCTCTGCTCATGATCTCTCTCTCTCAAATAAGTAAATAAAAGCTTTTAAAAATATTTACAAAAAATAAAAATAAAATATTTTATTGCTGGGGTGCATGGCTAGCTCAGTGGATAGAGCATGCAACTCTTGATCACAGGGTCGAGAGCTTGAGCCCCATATTGGGTGTGGGGCCTAATTAAAAAATATTTTATTGTAGGGGTGCCTGGGTGGCTCAAATGGTTAAGTGTCTGCCTTCGGCTCAGGTCATGATCCCAGGATTCTGGGATCGGGTCCCGCATCAGGCTCCCTGCTCCTTGGGAGCCTGCTTCTCCCTCTGCTTCTCTCTCTCTCCCTCTGTCTCTCATGGATGAATAAATAAAATCTTTAAAAAATAATAAAATAAATAAAATAAAATAAAAAATATTTTATTGCTAAAAAATGCTAGACATCATCTGAGCTTTCAGTGAATCATAATCTTTTTTGCTGGAGGAAGGTCTTGCCTTGATATTAATGGCTGCTGACTGATCAGGATGGCAGCTGCTGAAGGTTGGGGTGGCTGTGGCAATTCCTTAAAATAAGACGATGAAGTCTGCCCCAGTGATTGACTCTTCCTTTCACAAACAATTTTTCTGTAGCATGTGATGCACTTTGATAACATTTTACCAACAGTAGAACTTATTTTAAAACTGGGGTCAATCCTCTCAAACCCTGCTGCTGTTTTATCAACTAAGCCTATGTAAAATTTTAAGTCCGTTGTTGTTATTGCAACAATCTTCACAGCATCTTCACCAGGAGTAGATTCCATCTCAAGAAACCACTTCCTTTGCTCATTCATGAGAAGCAACTCCTCATCCATTAAAGTTGTATCATGAGATTGCAGCAATTCAGTCCCATCTTCAGGCTCTACTTCTAAATCTAGTTCTCTTGCTATTTCCATCACATCTGCAGTTACTTTCTTCACTAAAGTCTGGAATCCCTCCAAGTCATCCATGAGGGTTGGGATCAACTTCTTCCAAACTCCTGTCACTGCTGATTTTTTTAAAGTAGGCTCCACACCCAACGTGGGGCTTGAACTAACAACCCTGAGATTAAGAGTCACATACTCTACTGATTGAGCCAGCCAGGCGCCCCTCAATGTTGATATTTTGACCTCTTCCCATGAATCACAAATGTTCGTAATGGCATCTAAAATGGTGAGTCCTGTCCAAAAGTTTTCAATTTACTTTGCCCAGATCCATCAGAGGAATCACTGTCTGTGGCAGCTATAGCCTTCCAACATATATTTCTTTTTTTTTTAAAGATTTTATTTATTTGACAGAGAGAGCGAGAGAGCACAAGCAGGGGGAACAGTAGAGGGAGAGGGAGAAGCAGGCTCCCCGCCAAGCAGGGAGCCCAATGCGGGGCTCGATCCCAGAACCCTGGGATCATGACCTGAGCCAAAGGCAGACACTTAACCATCTGAGCCACCCAGGTGACCCCCAAAATATATTTCTTAAATAATAAGACTTAAAAGTCAGAATTACTCCTTGATCCGTGGGCTGCAGAATGGATGTTGTGTTAGCAGGCATGAAAACAACATGAATCTCATTGTACATCTCCATCAGAGCTCTTGGATGATAAGGTGCATTGTTAATGAGCAGTAATATTTGAAAATAATCTTTTCTGAGCAATAAGAATGGGCTTAAAATAGTCAGTGAACCATGTTGCAAACAGATGTGCTGTCATCCAGGCTTTGTTGTTCCATTTATAGAGCACAAACAGAGTAGATTTATCATAATTCTTTATTTTATTTTTTTTTAAGTAAACTCTACCTCCAACATGGGGCTAGAACTCACGACCCCAAGATCGAGAGTTGCATGCTCTACTGACTGAGCTAGCCAGGTGTCCCAATTTAGCATAATTCTTAAGGGCCCTAAGATTTTCAAAATGATAAATAAACATTGCCATTCAACTTAAAGTAACCAGCTGCATTAAACCCTAACAAGAGAGTCAGCCTGTCCTTTGAAGCTTTGAAGTCAGGCACTGACTTCTCCTCTTTAACTATGAAAGTCCTACATAGCATCTTCCTCCAATATAAGGCTGTTTCTTCTACACTGAAAATCTGTTGTTTAGTGTAGCCACCTGCATCAGTTATCTTAGCTGGATCTTCTGGATAACTTGCTGCAGTTCCCACATCAGCACTTGCTGCTTCACCTTGGGCTTTTATTTTAGGAGACGGCTTCTTTCCTTAAATCTCATGAACCCACCTCTGCTAGCTTCAGAGTTTTCTTCTACAGCTTCCTCACCTCTCTCAGCCTTCATAGAATTGAAGAGAGTTAGGGCCTTGCTCTGGATTAGGCTTTGATTTAAGGGAATGTTGTGACTGGTTTAATCTTCTCCCCAGACCACTAAAACTTTCCCCATATCAGCAAGAAGGCTGTTCTGCTTTCTTTTTTTAAGATTTTATTTATTTATTTGTCAGACAGAGAGAGAGCACAAGCAGGCGGAGATGCAGGCAGAAGGAGAAGCAGGCTCCCCACTGAGCAAGGAGCCTCATGCAAGACTTGATCCCAGGACCCCGGGATCATGACCTGAGCTGAGGGTAGACACTTAACCATCTGAGCCACCCAGGCATCCCCCAAGCATGTGACTCTTGATCTTGAGTTGTGAGTTTGAACCCCACGTTGGGTGTAGAGATTACTTAAAATTTTTTATTTTATTTTTTAAAAAATTAACTCGAAATCAAAGACCTAAATGTAAGAGCTTAAAATATAAAGTTCTTGCAGTGCCTGGATGGTTCAGTCAGTATAGCATGTGACTCTTAATCTCAGGGTAGTGAGTTCAAGCCCCATACTGAGGGTAGAATTTACTTTTAAAAAGTATAAAAAAATAAAATATAAAATTCTCGTTATAAAACAGGTATAAATTTTCATGACCTTGGATTTGGCAATGGATCCTTAGATATGACACCAAGAGTATGAGCAACAGAATTAAAAACAGATGAATCAAACTCCATCAAAATTAACTTTTGTTCTTCAAATGACACCATCAAGGGAGTGAAAAGAATAGAAGAAAATATTTATAAATCATTTATCTGATAAAAGGTTTGTATCTAGAATATATAAAGAACTCTTACAATCTAGTAATAACAAGATAACAACTTCACATCCACTAGGATGACTATTATTAAAAGGAAAAAAACCAGAAAATAACAAGTGTTGACAAGAGTATGGAGAAACTGGAACCTTTGTGAATTGTTGGTGGGAATATAAAATGATCCAGCCACTGTAGAAAACAGTATGGTGATTCCTAAAAAATTAAACATAGAATCACTAAATGAGCCAGCAATTCTACTTCTGAGTATATACCCAAAAGAAGTGAAAGCAAGAACTTGAACAGTTATTTGTATACCCATGTTCATAGCAGTATTATTCACAATAACCAAAAGGTGGAGTAACTCACGTGTCCATCAACAAACAAATGAATAAACAAAATGTGGTATACACATACAATGGAATATTATTCAGCTTTAAAAAGGAAGGTCATATTGACATATGCTACAACATAGATGAATCTTGAAGTCATTATGCTATAGGAAATAAGTCACAAAATGACAAATATTTTAAGATTCCACTTACATGAGGTTTCTAGAGTAGTCAAATGCATTGAGACAACATAGAATGGTGGTTGCCAGAGACTGGGGAGAGAGGAGAAGACAGAATTAGTATTTAATGGGTATAGAGTTTCAGTTGGGGAAGATGAAAAAGTTCTGGAAATAGATGATGGTGATAGTTGCACAATGATATGAATATACTTAATGCCACAGAAATGTACACCTAAAAATGGTTAAAATCGTAAACTTTGTTTAGTATATTTTACCACAATAAAAAAGACAACCCAATTTAAAAATGTGCAAAGAATCTGAATAAACATTTCTCTAGTGAAGATATGCAAATGGCCAAAAAGAACATGAAAAGATGTTCAGTATCACTAGCCATCAGGAAAATGTAAATCAAAACCAGAATAAGATACCACTTCATACCCACTAGGATGGCAATGATCAAAAAGACAGATAATATGGATGCCTGGTTGGCTCAGTCAGTAGAGCATGCAACTCTTCTTTTTTTTTTTTTTAAGATTTTATTTATTTATTTGACAGAGAGACACAGTGAGAGAGGGAACACAAGCCAGGGGAGTGGGAGAGGGAGAGGCAGGCCTTCTGCGGAGCGGGGAGCCCGATGCGGGGCTCGATCCTAGGACCCCGGGATCATGACCCGAGTCGAAGGCAGACGCCCAACAACTGAGCCACCCAGGCGCCCCGAGCATACAACCCTTGATTTCAGGGTTGTGAGTTTGTGCCCCGTGTTGGATACAGAGATTACTTAAAAAATCGAACCTTTTTTTTGTTCATTTGAGACAGAGGGATAGAGAGAGAGAGAGCATGCGGGGGGAGGGGCGGGGGTTGCAGAGGGAGAGGGAGAAGCAGGCTCCCGCTGAGCAGGGAGCCGGATGTGGGACTCCATCCCAAGACCCTGGGATCATGACCCAAGCCAAAGGCAGAGGCTTAACCATCTGAGCCACCCAGGCGCCCCTCGAACCTTTTTTTAAAAGATTTTATTTATTTATTTACTTGAGAGATAGAGCACGAGCAGGGGGAGGTGCAGAGGGAGAGGGAGAAGCAGACTCCCTTGTTGAGCGTGGAGCCTGACACGGGGCTCAATCCTAGGACCCTGAGATCATGACCTGAACTGAAGTCAGGTGCTTAACCAACTGAGCAATGCAGGTGCCCCTAAAAATAAAATCTTTAAAGAAAATAAACCACAGATAATAACAGGCATTGGTGAAGATGAGGAGTAATTGGACCCCTCATATACTGCTGGTGGGAATGTAAAATGCTGTACCCTTTGTGGGAAATAGTATGGCATTTCTTCCAAAGGTTAAACACAGAATCACTAGATGATCTAGCAAATCTATAGCTAGATATATGCCCAGAGAAATGAAAACATACACAAATATTGATAGCAGCATTTAATAATAAAATAGCCAAAAAACAGAAGCAACCCTAATGTCCATCAATTGATGAATGGATAAATAAAATGTGGTATGTTCATGCAATCAAATGTTATTCATCAATATAAAGAAATGAAGTACTAATACATGCCATAACATAACATGAACCTTGAAAACTGTGTGCTGAGTAAAAGGAGCCGGTCATAAAAGACCACATAGCATACGATTCCATTTATATGAAATATCTGAATAGGCACATCTATAGATACAGAAAATGAAGAATGACTGCTAATGGGTATAGGGTTTCTTTCTGAGGTAATAAAAATGTTCTAAAATTGATCGTTGTGATGGTTTTACAACTAAACTAAACCATTTATTTGTAGGTAAGTTGTATGGCATGCAAATTACATCTCAATAAAGCTTTTTTTAAAAAAACAGAGGTGGGGGCACCTGGGTGGCTCAGTCAGCTGGGCGTCCAACTCTTGATTTTGGCTTGAGTAGTGATCTCAGGGTCGTCAAATTGAGCCCCTAGTTGGGCTTCGCACTTAGGGTGGAATCTGCTTGAGATTCCCTCTCCCTCTGCCCCTCCCCCAGTTCATGCGTATAAGCAAGTGCTTGCATTTTCTCTCTCTCTAAAAAAACAAAAGAGTGGGGCCCCTGGGTGGCTCAGTCGTTAAGCGTCTGCCTTGGCCTCTGGGATCGAGTCCCATAATCGGCTCCCTGTTCAGCGGGAGGTCTGCTTCTCCCTCTCACATTCCCCTTGCTTGTGTTCCCTCTCTCACCGTCTCTCTCTCTCTGTCAAATTAAAAAAAAAAAAAGTGAATTTTTTTTTTAAGATTTTATTTATTTGACGGGAGAGAGAGAGTACAAGCAGGGGTAGCGGCAGGCAGAGGTAGAGGGAGAAGCAGGCTCCCAGTTCAGCAGGGAGCCCAATGCAGGACTCGACTCCAGGACCCTGGGATCACCACCTGAGCCCAAGGCAGATGCTTAATCGTCTGAGCCACCCAGGCACCCCAGATGAAAATTTTTAATGAGGGACCTCTTTAGGTATATATAAATATAGTTCTCTCTCTCTCTCTCTATATATATATATCTCATAGATGATAGAAAAAAGAGATCGATCGATCTCCAATACATATTAAGTGAATAAAGATTCAGTGAGATTGCATCAGTTCTCTCTCTCTTTTTAAAGATTTTATTTATTTATTTAATTGACACACAGAGAGAGAGAGAGACAGCGTGAGAGGAAACACAAGCAGGGGGAGTGGGAGAGGGAGAAGCAGGCTTCTGGCCGAGCAGGAAACCCGATGCAGGGCTTGATCCCAGGACCCTGGGATCATGACCTGAGCCGAAGGCAGTCACTTAACCAACTGAGCCACCCAGGCGCCCCTGCATCAGTTCTCTTAAAAGAGGAAAAATTACATATATATCCTCAATTGCTTACATACACAGTTTATCTCTATAGCTTTCTCAACCAGGGTTCACAGAATAAAGCCCTATAGAAAATTATTTGTGTGACTATTCTCTCAATTCTCCCAAGAACTGCAAAAAACTAATGCCATTCTAGACGCATGGGTGACAAGTTTATTCATTAAGTACAATGGATGCCTTAGGCATTAGGGCTGGGCTGCAAAAGGATCAACAAGAAACTCAAAACCCTGATTGCCACTAGGATAGGAATGGGTGAGAAATTTTTCCTGGCATGCCCTTTTATAGCTTTGGAATTTTGAACCAAAAAGAAAATGATACAAAATTTTAAATGAAGATTATCTATTAAGAAAGGAAGAAAATAAATTTAACTAAAGCTGGATGTAGAATTAATGAAGTATACTTCTTCATAAGAAAGACAGTAGATACCATGATGGTTGGGGGGGTTGGGCAAAATGGGTGAAGGGTGGAGGGAGATAGAGGCCTACAAAAACAAGGGAAATTCAAACATATGTTTTTTTAAAAAGTAGGTACTAAAGCTTGTTTACTAGCTGAGGGCAAGAATCTGTGAAGGAGATAGAAAGGTTGAAGCGATAGGAAAAAGAAGGAATAATTTTGGCCTAGCCAGGACCCTGTAGAGATGGGAGGATATAGGACTCTAAGCGCAGGTAGCAGGATTAGCTTTCCACAAGGAGAGAAACAGGAGAGGCTGAGCACAAATATAACTCAATTTTGAAGCAGAGGAGCTGGTATTTAGCTTCAATTTCCTTTTTTAAAGATGTTATTTATTTGACAGAGAGAGAGTGCGAACACAAGCAGGGGGGAGCGGCAGGCAGAGGGAGAGGGAGAAGCAGGCTCCCTGCCGAGCGGGGAGCCTGACGCGGGGCTCGATCCCAGGACCCTGGGATCATGACCTGAGCATAAGGCAGATGTCTAATGACTGAGCCACCCAGGCGCCCCTCAGTTTTCTTTTTGAAGGGGAGGCAAGAGCATCTTCAGAAAGGGAGGGAACAGAGATGGAGCAGGCAACCTGAGAAGAGAAGTGAGAGGTTTGAAACAGCATCTATGGGGAATGGGAGCAAAAGCTGCCTAACTACAGTAAAAGCACCGCTAGGTCACTGTGGCTCCACTCTATTTCACTGGGGACGTCACCTGGGAACGCACATCTCAGGAGGGCCACTGCCAGCTACAGTGTACATTTGCGTCAAGGCAGTTAAGATGGTAAGCTTTCCAGGGGTGCCTGGGTGGCTCAGTTGGTTGAGCATCAGGCTCTTTTTTTTTTTTTAATTTTTTTATAGATTTAATTTTTTTATTTGACAGAGACAGACACAGAGAGAGCACAAGCAGGGGGAGCAGTAGAGAGAGAGGGAGAAGTAAGCTCCCCGCTGAGTAGGGAGCCAGACACAGGACTCGATCCCCGGACCCTGGGATCATGACCTGAGCGCAAGGCAGCTGCTTAACCAACTGAGCCACCCAGGTGTCCCAAGCATCAGACTCTTGATTTCAGCTCAGGTGCTGATCTCTCAGTAGTGAAGGCTAGTTGGAAGAAAGGCAGGCAGGGACAGGGGGCACCCCGCCCTAAGAGGAAACTATCCTTAAAAGGATTTTACACCACCCTGGAAGGAGCCCGCCACCCTTTCCCACGTGATAGGTAGATGGCAAACACCTGATTGGATAACAGGCGCATGGAGGGTTAATCAGATTAAAAGAACCTGACAACAAGCCTATAAAACCCCCTAGATCTAAATGCCAAATCGGCAACCCTCTCCGGTCTCCTCCCTCTTCGGGAGCTTTGTACTATCGCTCAAAAGACTTACTATCACTCCATAAACTTTGCTTTGCTGCCCACCACTCTTTCACTGGTCTACCTCTTCATTCTTCGAAGTGGCGTGACGAAGAACCACAGGCATTAAAAGAAGATAAATCCTGTAACAACAGTTGAGGGATCGAGCCCCACGTGAGGCTCTGTGCTCAGCAAGGAGTTAGCTTGAGATTCTCTCTCCCTCTGCCCCCCCCACTCTCTCTCTAAAATAAGTAAGTAAGATCTTTAAAAAAAAGATGGTAAGTTTTCTGGAAACATTGTCACATGAGGACTTGCTGAAGAAGCTAGAACTATTGAACGTAAATAAAATGAATCTAAGAAAGGGGCAGATGAGAATGGAGCCACAGACAGTAGTCAAATATGTGATGATTTGCCATATAAAAGAAGGCAGAATTAGGAAACCTTGTAGCTCTAAGATTCTCTGATTTGTTCCTTACGATTGTTACCATCCCAAGGAGACTATACACATTCACTGGTTGGTGAGCGAATCTGTATAAGGACCGCAACAGCCCACTGCTGAAATGATGGGGGTTAGAATGCAGTGGATTAAGGAGTGAATCAAAGTGGAGGAAAGGGGGACGGTAAGTACGACTACATTTTTGAAAAGCAGGGCTATGAAGGAAAAGAGAAAAATACATTTAGCTAAAGAGAAATTTAGAATTCAGGAAGGGCACAATGAGAATATCTAATAGCATATTTCATCGATTTAAAGATACACATGTCTTCATGTTTTTAATCTGAAATTGGGATATGCATCTTATAATTAACAGGATCTCACAATTGCCGTTGCCCAGGCTGCAGTGGTGATGCAGCTGTCATGGTCTGACACCTTCTGGTAAGATCAAGAAAGCACCAGCATCAAAATTTGCAGCATGGGGGCACCTGGCTGGCTCAGTTGGTAGAGCATGCCACTCTAGATCTCAGGGTTGTGAGTTCGAGCCCCACGTTTGGTGTAAAGATTACTAATTTAAAAAATTGCAGAATGTTCGTCAGCAACTTGGAAGAAAACCTTGGACAATAGACCACTTCCCCCCCATTAACATAAACATCACCAATGTTCTTAATGCCAGAGAGAATTAACATTATGTGGAAAATCCAGAACATGTTGACTGAGCCAAAAAGTAATTCAGAAGAGTCAAATTCCAAATGTGAAGATGTTTTAGGGGCGCCTGTGTGGCTTAGTTAAGAGTCCGACTGTTGATTCAGCTCAGGTCATGATCTCAAGGTGTGAGATTGAGCCCCGGGGCAGGCTCCATGCTCAGCAGGGAGTCTGCTTTTCTCTCTCTCTCTCTCTCTCTCTCTCTCTCTCTCTCTCTCCCTCCCCCCCCCCCTCCCCTCCCCTCCTCCTCCTCTCTCCTTCTCTCTCCCTCTCTCTCCCTCTCTCTCCCTCTCTCCCTCTCTCCCCCTCTCTCCCTCCCCCCCCGTCCTTCCCCCTGCTCACGCTCTTGTGAGTGCTTTCTCTCTGTCAAATCAATAAAATATTTATGTATTTTTTTAAAAAGATTTTATTGATTTATTTGACAGAGAGAGACACAGCGAGAGAGGGAACACACACAGGGGGAGTAGGAGAGGGAGAAGCAGGCTTCCCGCCGAGCAGGGAGCCCGATGCAGGGCTCGATCTCAGGACCCCGGGACCATGACCTGAGCTGAAGGCAGACGCTTAATGACTGAGCCACCCAGGCGCCCCTTTATTTATTTATGTATTTTTTAAAAGATTTATTCATTTATTTGAGACAGACAGAGAGAGTACAAGCGGGGGGGTAGAGGCTGGGAAAGGAGGGAAAAGGAGAAGCCGACTCCCTGCTGAGCTGGGAGCCTGACATGGGGCTCGATCCCAGCACCTGGAGATCATGACCTGAGCCGAAGGCAGACGCTTAACCATCTGAGCCACCCAGGTGCCCCTCAATAAAATCTTTAAATAAATAAAAGCAAATGTGAAGATGTTTTAGAAATATCCAATTTATTTCATTTCAGTGTTTTTGTAATGTAGGCACAGGAGTAATATATAAAAATCCATTTCCAAATAAGTGTTAAAGAACACTCTGAATAATCATAAAATATAAATTCCAAAACATAAAATAGTATTATATCATAATTTAATTGGCAGTATTGTGTTCGTTTTTTTTTTTTTAAGATTTTATTTATTTATTTGACAGAGACAGCGAGAGCAGGAACACAAGCAGGGGGAGTGGGAGAGGGAGAAGCAGGCTTCCCGCTGAGCAGGGAGCCCAATGTGGGACTCAATCCCAGGACCCTGCGATCATGACCTGAGCTGAAGGCAGAGGCTTAACGACTGAGCCACCCAGGCGCCCTATTGTGTTCTTTCTTAGTGCTGCATGAAAGAAGGGTACATCTATCACTGTTTTAATTTGTATTTCTTAAATGTGAGTGAGGTTAAGCATTTTTTTCAGATGTAATTTCTAATGTGAATTACCTGTTGGTGTCCTTTGCCCATATTTTTTTTTATCTTTTTCCAGTTGATTTTTAGGAGTTCTTTTTATATTATGCATCACAATTCTGACTCTCGGTTTATATCATTTATAAGCTTGGGATATGCAGAGTAAAACAAAATTAAGCAAACTTTATTACCACAGGATTATTAAAAGCCTTTAATATGATAATGTCCATTGTGAAGAAGTGAATTTAGTATGCAACATTTCTGAAACTAATCTGGCCACAGAACTATTTTCCTGGAGTATCTTTAGAATTAGTTTTGAGGGGCCAGTTTGGGAACTGAACTGCTGTCTTATTTAGTAATTAAGCTCAATGAAAGTGAAGTATCTATCAGAATACTATATAGTAGATGCAAAAAATGCTCATTTATTGGACATTAACAGATGTATTCATTTATTTATTCAACAAATATTTACTTAAAATTTACTATATGCCAGGTACTAGAAGTTGGATATACAAAGGTGAATAAGACAGACATAGTCTTCATTTTCTTTCTTTCTTTTTCAAAGATTTTATTTATTCATTTTTTTATTATGTTATGTTAATCACCATACATTACATCATTCGTTTTTGATGTGGTGTTCCATGATTCATTGTTTGCGTATAACACCCAGTGCTCCATGCAGTACGTGCCCTCTTTAATACCCATCACCAGGCTAACCCATCCCCTCACTCCCCTTTATTTATTCATTTGAGAGAGAGAGTGAGCGAGAGAGAGAACACATGAACAGGGGCAGAGAGAGGGAGAAGGAGACTCCCCCGCTGAGCAGGGGGCCTAACTCAGGGCTCGATCCCAGGGCTCCGGGATCATAACCCAAGCCAAAGGCAGACGCCCAACCAGCTGAGCCATCCAGGTGCCCCCTTCACTTTCATTGAGCTTAATTACTAAATAAGACAGCAGTTCAGTTCCCAAACTGGTCCCTCAAAACTAATTCTAAAGATACTCCAGGAAAATAGTTCTGTGGCCAGATTAGTTTCAGAAATGTTGCATACTAAATTCACTTCTTCACAATGGACATTATCATATTAAAGGCTTTTAAAAATCCTGTGGTAATAAAGTTTGCTTAATTTTGTTTTACTCTGCATATCCCAAGCTTTTATAAATGATATAAACCGAGAGTCAGAATTGTGATGCATAATATAAAAAGAACTAAAAATCAACTGGAGAAAAATAAAAAAGATATGGGCAAAGGACACCAACAGGCAATTCACATTAGAAATTACATCTGAAAAAATGCTGAACCTCACTCACATTTAAGAAATACAAATTAAAACAGTGATAGAGCAGACTTCTGCCTATCTGGTTGGCAAAGATGGAAAGTCACAGTGTTGTGAAGATGTGGGGAAGGAGATACTCCCATTCACTGCTAACTGGAGTGTGGAGTGGGTCAATGTTTTAAGAGTGCAATTTGGCAATATCTATCAGTTTTACTTCTATGAATTTATCTTACAGAAATACTTGTACAGGTGCCCAAATATGTATATACAAAGGATGTTCACTGCAGCACTATTTGAAGAGTGAAAAGCTGGAAAGAACCCAAATGTCTATCCACTGGGCATTTAATAAACTGTATTACATTCACACAAAGGTCTACCATGAAGCCATTATAAAGATAAAAGAGTTCTAATTGAAGATGTCTGACTGAAGATATTTGCTTATCTCCCTCCATTTTGACATCCCATTAAAATGGTAATAAAGGAATAAGCCCTTAACAGTGAAAAAAAATGGGCTTAACAAAATTCTGGAAGATTGGAAATGTGTCAACTGATGAAACAGAATGGAACAAGCCAATGTGTCTGGCAGAATCCCAGAAAGGCTCCCATTTCAGAGCTGGCAAGTATTCAAGGTTGAAATAAAAAGAGAGTCTGAAAGCTTGGGAGTGAATTGAAAGCCTATCTACGAAACAAAAGCCACCATTGGCTCCCCATGATCCCTCCACCCAACATACCCATACTCAGTATAGTTAACCTAATCTTTACCACCTAACAAGAAGGAAAGAAAGAAAAATAAAGAAAAGAGAAAAAAGAAAAGAAAACGAAGAGAACTCAATAGAAACAGAATACACACCTGGAGAAAACTGAAGGGTAGTATAGGTATTGGTGCCCAGAGCAAGCGAAAACTCTTCTTAAAAAAAACAAAAAAAAAAAAACCAAAAAAAACAAAACTTGGGGCACCTGGGTGGCTCAGTCAGTTAAACATCTGACTCTTGATCTCAGCTCAGGTCTTGACCTCAGGTTCTTGATTCAAGCCCTGAGTTGGGCTCCATGGGCATGGAGCCTACTTGAAAAAAATAAAATAAAAATTTTAAAGGTTATTTATTTTTTAAGTCAACTCTACACCCAACATGGGGCTCAAACTCAGGAGATCAAGAGTTGTGTGCTCTACCGACTGAGCCAGCCAGGCACCCCAAGTGAAAACTCCTCTTAATCTGGCATTTGGGGACCCCAGCCTAAAGGCAGCTTCCAAACCCAAGTCTAAAAGAGAAGGTGCTAGGGCGCCTCGGTGGCTCAGTTGGTTAAGCAACTGCCTTCGGCTCAGGTCATGATCCTGGAGTCCCGGGATTGAGTCCCGCATCGAGTCCCACATCGGGCTCCCTGCTCAGCGGGGGGTCTGCTTCTCCCTCTGACCCTCTTCCCTCTCATGCTGTCTCTCATTCTCTCTCTCAAATAAATAAATAAAATCTTAAAAAAAAAAGAGAGAGAAGGTGCTAGTCGTAAATCCTGACCAGTTACACTGATGTATATAGTCCAATCCCTTATTCGGGGGAGAGAGCTAGTGAGAAAGTGGATCTACATAAGTGGAGGAACTTACATCAATAGCCTATTCTTTCACTTATAAAAAGAATACAAAAAATGGGAAGAGGGGTGTCTGGGTGGCTCAGTCGGTTAGGCATCTGCCTTCAGCTCAGGTCATGATCCCAGGGTCCTGGGATTGATTCCTGCATCAGGCTCTTTGCTCAGCGGGGAGCCTGCTTCTTCCTCTGCCTGCTGCTCCCCCTGTTTGTGTTCTCTCTCTCTCTCTCTGACAAATAAGTAAATAAAATCTTTTTTAAAAATGTGAAGAAAAACAGCATTAAAAGGGCGTCTGGCTGGCTTAGTTGGAAGAGCATGCAACTCTTTATCTTGGGGTCATGAGTTCAAGCTCCACATTGGGTGTAGAGACTCATCAAATCGTATTTTCTTATTGTCAGAAAGAATATTCAAGACAGTGTGCCAAAGGCAGTAATGCATTTTTTGGTTAATCATGTGAAAGATACTCTTCAGAGTGAGTTAGTAGGACATCTGTATAAATCATCCTTACTGGATGATCTTCTGACTGAATCTGAGGACATGGCACAGAGCAGGAAGGAAGCAGCTGACATGCTGAAGGCATTACAAGGAACCAGCCACATAATTGCTGAAATCCAAGAGACTGATCTTTGGTGAAGAGAACTATATAATACTGAGACTTTGTTGACTCGAAATCTGCTAGTTACTGCCTACTTGAGTAGAATTTTATTTATGAACTCCTGTGTATTGCAACGGTATGAATCTGCTCATGTGAAGAGACTGGCTATAAACTGAAAATTTTACTCTGTATTGCAGAACAAATCATACATTTAATCCAAATAATAAATGGCTGTTTCTCAAAAATAATAATAATAATAAACTTAAAAAAAAAGAAAAACAGCATTATGAAAAGAAAGGCTAAGATAAAGAAGCAGAATTAACCCCAGAGGAAAGAGATAATTCAAAGAAGAGAAGATTTTAAAGGCCTACTAAGACCAAAGGGGAAATGGGGCACCTGGGTGGCTCAGTCGTTAAGTGTCTGCCTTAGGCTCAGGCCGTGATCCCAGAGTCCTGGGATCGAGCCCCGCATCAGGCTCCATGCTCAGCAGGAAGTCTGCTTCTCCCTCTCCCACTCCCCCTGCTTGTGTTCCCTCTCTCGCTGTGTCTTTCTCTGTCAAATAAATAAAATCTTAAAAAAAAAGGCCCATATGTCAACACTATATCATTTTACACTATTAGACAACGAGACAATTGGGGCCCCAGGTGGCTCAGTTGGTTGAGCATCAGACTCTTGATTTTGGCTTGGTCATGATCGTGGGGTCGTGGGATTGAGCCCTGCGTTGGGCTCCTTGTGCACTCAGCTCTGAGTCTGCTTGTCCCTCTCCCTCCCCCTCTGCCCCTCCTCTCTCTCTCAAAATAAAATCTTTAAAAAAAAGAAAAAAGAAGGGCACCTGTGTGGCTCAGATGGTTAAGCGTCTGCCTTCGGCTCAGGTCATGATCTCAGGGTCCTGGGATCGAGTCCCACATCGGGCTCCTTGCTTAGCAGGGAGCCTGCCTCTCCCTCTGCCTGGCACTCCCCCTGCTTGTAGTCTCCCTCTCTCTCTCTCTGGCAAATAAATAAATAAAATCTTTAAAAAAAAAGAGAGAGAAAAGGAAAATAGATAATTGTAAGTGCTTCCAGAAAAAAAAAAAGGCTACTCATAAAAAAATCAGATTTCTTTTAAGTAAACCTTATCCCCAACATGGGGCTTGAACTCACAGCCCCAAGTTCAAGAGTCGCATGTTTCACTGACTGAGCCAGCCAGGTGCCCCAAAATCAGATTTCTCATTAACAACACTAAATGCTAGAATAATACTTTAAAATTCTGAGAGAAAATTACTCTGAACCTAGAATTTAAAACCTAGCCAAATCACCAATCAAGTAGGAGTACAAAAAGATATTTTCAGAGATGTAAGGACTCAGAAGAATACCTCCATACATACCTTTTCTTCGTACGTTACTTGAAGATATACTCCAATAAAACTAGGGTAAATCCCCTAAAGAAAAAAAACAAGAAATAGTAGATTTAACTCATAAATCCAGTGACAAAAATACTCCAAGATAACAACTGTGAAGTAGGCCTGGAAAGCAATCATTTCAATTTGTAATAAGAATTTAGGGTTCTGGGGTGTCTGGGTGGCTCAGTTGGTTAAGTGTCTGCCTTCAGTTCTGGTTGAGATCCCAGGGTCCTGGGATCAAGCCCTGAGTCAGGCTCCCTGCTCAATGAGGAGTCTTCTCCCTCTGCCCCTCCCCCTGCTCATGCTCTTTCTCTCGCTCACACTCTCAAGTAAATACGAACAAATAAAAAATAAAATCTTTTAAAAATTTAGGGTTCTACAGAAACAATGTCTTCAAGGAGAATTATATGTATTCCAAGTGATAGATTAAGAAACTAGAAACTAGAAAATACTAATGATTTGAAGAAATCACCTCTTTCCTCAAAAAGAAACTATAAAAGGCAATTAGAAACTCCAGCAAAAACAAACAAAAACTATATAAGAAAACAGTTACAGAAATATGAAGCAAGATTTCCATTCCTGGTTATATGGTAGACTAGGTATCTGAACCATCCCTCCCACAGAAAGCCACTTAAGAGACTGGAAAACATAGAGCACCTTATGAAAAGCACCAAAGGACTGGTAAGATAGTAAGGAATTATTAAGATAAAATAAAAGGGGGGTGCCAGTCGTTAAGCATTTGCCTTGGGCTCAGGTCATTATCCCAGGGTCCTGGGATAGAGCATCAGTCTCCCTGCTCAGCGAGGAGCCTGCTTCTCTCTCTCCCTCTGCTGCTCCCTGCCCCCCCCCCCGCGTTTGTGCGCTCTCAATCTCTCTCTCTCTGTCCAATAAATAAATAAAATCTTTTTTTTAAAAAAAAGATAAAATAAAAGGGAACCCATAAAAACACGGTGCACTGAAGCTACTTTTGCCCTGGACAAACCTGGTAACCTTCAATTAAAATATTCGTGGACTCCTAGGTCCATCCAAGGTAGAGAGTCTTTAAAAAGGCCCTTTCTGTACCCCTGGGTTTTAGCTGGATCTTGAAAGGATTAAACTTTAAGTAAGGGCAAACTAGAAAGTAACCTCACCAAACCACACTTCTCCAGCTCCAGAGGACTAAAGGAAAGGTTACTTTGGCTCTGAACAGAGCAAAGGAGAGAATCATGTACTTGAGAAACTGAACAATAAGATGGCCCTTGCTCATGTTTACAGCTCAAATACACACCATCTCGTGGTTCAAAAAACTTCATTTAGTTCACATTGTCCCAGACCATTGCCCATAAATTCCTAGCAGAAGCAAACACACTTTCTGAAAGAATGTCCTTTTACTCAAGGCCTCAAAAACATCACAAATAATTTTCTTTTTTAATTTTTTCTTTTATTATTATTATTTTTTTAAAGATTTTATTTATTTATTTGACAGAGAGACACAGTGAGAGAGGGAGCACAAGCAGGGGGAGTGGGAGAGGGAGAAGCAGGCCTCCCGCCGAGCAGGGAGCCCAATGCGGGGCTCGATCCCAGGACCCTGGGATCATGACCTGAGCCGAAGGCAGATGCTTGACGACTGAGCCACCCAGGCGCCCCTAATTTTCTTTTTTTTTTTAAAGATGTATTTATTTATTTGAGATAGCAAGAGAAAGAGAGAGAGAGAGAGAGCTCGAGTAGAGGGAGGGGCAGTGGGAGAGCCTCTCCAAGCGGACTTCCTGCCGAGTGTGGAGCCCCAAGGGCTTGATCCCACATCATGACCTGAGCAGAAACCAAGAGTTGGGTGCTCAGATGACTGAGCCACCCAGGCACCCCATCACAAATAATTTTCTGAGGAAAATGAGCAGCTGTCAAAAATTAGTAAAATAGGGCACCTGGGTGATTCAGTCAGTTAATCGTCTGCCTTTGGCTCAGGTCATGTGCTCTCTCTCTCTCTCTCTCTCTCTCTCTGTCTAATAAATAAATAAATAAAATTTTAAAATAATTAGTAAATAGACTTCTCTCTAACCAGAAAGTTTATTTTAAAAAATATATTGATGTTGAATCACTGTATTTGTATACCTGAAACTAATATAACACTGTATGTTAACTATACTGGAATGAAAATAAAAAACTTTAGGGGTGCCTGGCTGGCTCAGTTGGTGGAACGTGAGACTCTAGACCTCGGAGTTGTGAGTTTGAGCCCCAAGCTGGGTGTAGAGATTACTTAAAAATAAAATCTTAAAAAAAAAAAGCTTTAAAAAGTATTGAAAATACCAATTTTCGACAAGGATGTGGAATCTGAACTCTGATAATTACTAATGGCAATGTAAATTGGTATAACCACTTTGGAAAACCATTTGGCAATACTTAATAAAGCTGAACATATATCTGCTTTATGACTCAGCAATTCCACTTCTGGGTAAGCATTCAACAGAAATTAGTGCATATATTCATCAGAAAACATGTACAAGAATATTCATAGTGGCTTTATTCATAATAGTCAAACATTAAAAATGATCCAAATGCCCATCAACGGGAGAATAAATGAATAAATGGTGGCATCCACACAAAGGAATATACTCAGCTTTAAAAGGGGGCAGGCTATTGATACAGGAAATAACATGAATGAATCTGAAAAACATGCTGAACAAAAGAATTCAGACACAAAAAGTACATACTGTTCAATTCCATTTATATTACATTCTACAAAAAGCACATTTATAGTAACAGGAAGCAGATGAAGGGTGGTGGCCTGGTGCCATGGGGGGTGGGTGGAGGATGAGACTGACCGGGAAGGGGCCCAAGGGAATTTACTGGGATGGTAGAAATGTTCCCTCTTGATGGTGGTGGTGGTGACACAGGTGTATTCACTTGTCAAAACTCATCAAACTGTACATCTAAAATAGATATATTTTATTATATGTAAATAGTACTTCAAAAAGTTCATTAAAATTGCTTTGAAAACTTATAAATATGAGAAAAATAATAATCGCAACTAAAACTCTTTGGACAAAAATAAATAAATAAAACTCAATGGACAGGATAATTTTTGGAAGGTGGTAAGGTGGCATAGTGTTTTTAATCCCCCAAGTCTGCTTTTGTTTTTGTTTTTTTTAGAGAGAGAGTGCACAAGTGCAAGTGGGGGGTGGGCAGAGGGAGAGGGAGAGAAAGAATCTTAAGCAGTCTCCATGCCCAACACAGAGCCTGACTCGGGGCTCGATCTCATGACCCTAACATCACAACCTGAGCCAAAATCAAGAATCAGACGCCCAACTGACTAAGCCACCCAGGCATCCCCCAAGTCTTTCTTTAAAGACAGAGAAAAGGGCGCTTGGTGGCTCAGTCCTTAAGCGTCTGCCTTTGGCTCAGGTCATGGTCCCAGGGTCCTGGGATCAAGCCCCGCATCAGGCTCCCTGTTCCGCAGGAAGCTTGCTTCTCCCTCTCCCACTCCTCCTGCTTGTGTTCCCTCTCTCACTGTGTCTCTCTCTGTCAAATAAATAAATAAAATCTTAAAAAAAAATACAGAGAAAATAGGAGAGCAAAACCAAAAACTCATGGACAATATCTGCAACAAAACTAGGTAAGATACCCTCATGACCCCTAAAATAGGAGGAAGGGGGACAAATAGCCAATGGCTACAAAACATGTATGGAATCAGCAATTGTACAAAAGGAAGCAGAAGGAAGCAGTGGGGCCTCTGACAAACCAGAGAATCCCCAAATCGCCAAAGTTACTTGTTGGAAAGTTAGAAGGCCAATTTGAGGACAGCAGCTGAAAGTGGGAGAAGTTTTTGTACATTTCAATAGCAGGGCAGTGGTAAAACCTAAAGAGGGTAGAATAAGCTGGGCCTGGAGCAGTGTGAGTCCCATGAACACTCAAAACTAACCAGCTGAAGTTCCATTCCAGGACAAAGCCCCACACTGAGGAGAAACTGCTGGAAATAGAATCCAAACTAGGTAGTGCAGCAAGAAAAGGCCCAGGTACAAGTAGGGGAGGTGAGTAGCGCCAGGTAATAATTTTTTAAAATATTACACAAAAGCAACAGAAGAGGGAGCTCAAAAGCCATGAAGGTAAAGAATCTAACTTTAAATTCAGCCTCCTAAAATTAAAAACTTTTTACATAAAAATTAGCAGCAGAAAAAGATAAAGGTTACATTTATAATCAAGAAGGGAGTAAGGATAATAACACCCTTTGACAATGAAAACATGTTAGAAATATTACACTACAAAACCTGAAAGCCACTATTTTAAAACAACTAAAAAGACATTAAGAAAAGACGCAAGATATAAAAGAACAACCAAAATCAGAATTAGAAAAACTCAAAAGTTAGGTATTAGAACTAAGGAAAGAATTAGAAATAAAAGAATATATCAGAATTGAATTCTAAACTAGAAGGAGCATGAGAGCAAATAAACTCAACACACAATGCCCTAAGAGAATCAGAAAATGAAAAGAAGAAAGTTTTTTAAACCAGAAATTAAAAAGGAAAGATATAAAAAGGATTTGAGGAAAAGTTATAAATTTAGAAGATAGTTAAAGAAAATCCAACATACATAGAAGAAAATCAAAGCAAGAGAACACAATGAATAATAAAGACTGTAAGAAAGTTTTCTTCTTTTTAAAAGATTTTATTTTATGTATTTGTCAGAGAGAGAGAGAGAGAGCGTGCGTGTGTGAGTACAAGCAGGGGGAGCTGCAGGTAGAGGAAGAAGCAGACTCCCCACTGAGCAGGGAGCCTGATGCGGGACTCAATCCCAGCACCCTGGGATCATGACCTGAGCTGAAGGCAGACACTTAAGCAACTGAGCCACCCAGGTGCCCCTGTAAGAAAGTTTTCTTGGGGCACCTGGCTGGCTCAGTCCATAGAGTATGTGACTCTTGATCTTGGGGTTGTAAATGTGAGCCCCATATCAGGTGTTGAGATTACTTAAAAATAATACAATCTTTAAAAAAATAAAGTTTTCTTGAAATAACTTTTAATAAAGACTTGACACAACATTTAAGAGGGCAATTTGTGTAACTTAGAAAATCGACCCTGAATGACCAAACCACAGTCAAATTAGTGGACTTTAAAGAAAAAAAAAATCTTATGCAGGCAAAGAAAACGAGGGAAAGAACAACAGCCAGTCATTAGGTGTACCGATAGCAACGGTGTATGCCAGAAGAAAATAAAGTCACATATTTCAGATACACACGCAAAAAATATGTGAGCCAGAGATTTTATATCCAGCCAAACTGACTGATATGGGTTGAACAGTGTCCCCTAAAAATTCATATGTTGAAGCCCTAACTCCTAACTCAGAATGTGACCGTAACTGGAGACAGGACCTTTAAAAGGTGATGAAGTTAAAATGAGGCTGTTAAGGTAGGTTATAATCCAATCTGACTGGTGTCCACATAAGTGGAAACTTGGACACACAGAGAGATACCAGGGACGTGGAGACACAGAAAAGACTGTGAAGGTGGCCATCTGGAAGCCAAGGAGAGAGGCCTCAGAACAAATCCAACCTGCCAACACTTTGATTTTGGATTTCTAGCTTCCAGAACGGAGAAAATGAATTTCTGCAGTTTAATTCACCCAGTCTGTGATATTTTGTTATGACAACCCTAGCAAACTAATATATTGCCTTTCTAAAATCGAGGCTACAAAGTATTATCAACATGCAATCACTCAGGAAAGATTGCTCTCATGAACACTTCCTTAGGAATGTGCTAGAGAAAAAACTTCAGAAAAACCAAAATAACTAGAAAAACATTGACCTAAGTACTGGTAGTGAGCTCTAAATAAATATAACACACACACACGTAGAATTAAGATTCAGTGAAAGGTCTAATAGTATGGTATGTAATTTCTGCAAAAAGGGGAAAATGGAGAAAGGATATGCAAAAAACATTTTTAAATCGTTTTTTTAAAAGATTTTATTTATTTATTTGACAGAGAGAGACGCAGCGAGAGAGGGAACACAAGCAGGGGGAGTGGGAGAGGGAGAAGCAGGCCTCCCGCGGAGCAGGGAGCCCGATGCGGGGCTAGATCCCAGGACCCCAGGATCATGACCTGAGCCGAAGGCAGACGCTTAACGACTGAGCCACCCAGGCGCCCCTCAAATCGTTCTTGTAACCATATTGGTGGTAGTAGTATTAATACTGCTATTTTGAAACAGCTGTGAATGTTAGTGGGATAAAGCAAATGAGTAATTCTGTGATGTTCTACTTCTATTATCCCCTACATCTTTGGGAACCGAGATTTTTTCTTTCATGAAAGAAAGGAGATTCAGATATAAGATAAAGGTTAAGGAAAACCCTATAGGCCTGAATTTGAATTAAAGTATCTTGACGAACTCAGGAGGCATTTTTCTTAAAAGGCTCAGAAACAATGACCAGCCCTGTAGCTTTGAGCACTGCTAGCATCCAGATTGTGGCCTTGAAATACCATTTCTCACTAAAAAGAAACGAGGGCTTTTTTTTTTTTTTTTTTGAAAAGGGGCTGAAGTTTTGGGGCAGGAAGTATACAAGAGGAGTCTGAAATATCAAATGTTCAAATCCATGCATTCATAAATGATTCAGTTTTTGTTAAAAAATAAATAAAACTGCACATATTAGCGCTATTCAAAGGGCCTCTATCAATGTATAACAAAGAGTTAACAGGGTTTATCTCTTGGGACCAGGATTATAGAGAATTTTTCTTTCAAAGTCGCAACTTTTCAGGTCGTTTAAAATTTAATGAGCATATATTACTTTTGTAATTAGCAAAAACAGTGATTAGAGAAAAGCGTTTAAAAGAACTGTGATAACAGCATAGTTCTCAAGAATCAGTTTAGAAAATGAGTCATTCTCGTTAACTTAATCAAAATTGAGCAATGACTAACACTAGGCTTTGATAAATGTAAGAACAGTTTCCTAAACTGAGTTTTAGACTGCTTTTGTATTATTGCTTCAAATCCATAGTTTTGAATAGTTAGCAGGCTACTGTTAATCAATACAAATTCATATTCCCTCACACATAGATTTCTGACCAGGTGGTTCAGGATTTAGAAAAAAAAAAAGTAGAACCCTGCTTTAAGTTTTAGCCGTTTTCTTCTCTCCTGCTCCGGTGGTGTGGGGGAAGGGGCTTCACAGAAGCAACACTCCTTGTACCCTGCAACCTATTTGCCGGGCATCCCCGACGTGTTGCCCCTGTTGCCCCCAGACCAGTATCTGCAAATTCTCAGGCCCCATCCGGAGCTACTGAATCAGAACCTCTTGGGGGTAGGGCCCAACAATCTGTGTTTTAATAAGCCCTCTAGTCAAGGTTGCCAGATAAAATACTAGATAGTCCAGTTAAATTTGAATTTCCGATAAACAACGAATAATTTGTTAGTATAAATATTTGCAAGATTTGGGACACACTCATATTCAACTTCAAATTTAACTGGGCATTTTGTTGTTTTGATTTGTTTATTTGGTTTTATTTTCTCCTAAATCTGGCAACCTGACCTCCAAGTGATTCTGATCCATGCTAACATTTGAAAAACACTGGGGTAAAGGAAAGAGGATGGGCCTCGGATTCAGATAGATCTGACTCCACCACTTTTTTTTTTTTAACAATGGATGGAATCCCACAAATATGAGTGGCATCTCCGTATGACAAAGGAGACCATGGGGGTAGAGAGCCAAACAGCCTCAGGGCTTAGAGAAAAGTTTGGTAGCAGAAAGGGCCTGGATTACACCAGAATATTCAAACACGCTCCGAGGGACTGCTACTCTAGTGCCCATGGGGTGCTGTTCTCATACAAAACACAACTTTGGCCTTATAAGGGAGAAAGAGCTGGGGTAGGGGTGGAGGTGGGGGATGCAGGGAAGGGGAAAAAACAGAAGAAATCTATAACCGAAAGGAAGGAGTATAAAGGGCCCAGGAAAAGTGCTAGGATTTAGAATTGTCAATTACTGCTCCCATCAAGTTCCCTACTGCTGACTTTGTCTGGAGAAAAGACTGGGGAAAAGTCACTCTTTGAGTATAAAAAGAGGCTCCTGGGCAGCCCTGGCCCCGTTCTGTGAGCCTATAAAGCACTGGTTCTCTAGCAGGGTGGTTTTAACCCCTGGCATTGCAATTTTGGTTGTCACAGTGTGGTAAGGTGGGAAGGGAATGCTACTGACACCTAGTGGGTAGAGGCCATAGATACTGGCAAACGTCTTAGGAAGCACAGGACGGCACCTCCAACAACAAAGAATTATTCGCCGGCAAATACAATGTTCCAAGGCTAAAAAACAAAACAAAACAAAACAAAACAAACAAACAAACAAAAAACCCTGCTCTAAAGCCGATCGGGGAAGAGAAAGAACCACCCTCTTTGCCACGGTCTCACTCCTTACCCCAAACCACTGACAGTCCTCTAGAATGAAACATTTACGCAGACTGCGGAGACTTTTATGCATGTGCCTTCCTCTAAGTCTGCACTTGGGCAAGCTACTAAGTCCTGGAAGCTTTTGTATCCGAATCTGCACCATGTAAGTAAAGCTGTTGACCTCCTAAATTATCGCAGGGATGAAATGAGATCAAACACTTGTTGAGCACCGACAGGATGTGCCAGATGGTGAGGGTACAGACACAATCCGTGCTAGTAAAGATTTAAGTCTAGTGAGTTTAAAGGCACATAGTAGATTTTCAAACAAAGGCTAATTTCCTTCACACTCAGCCCCCACCCATGTCCTTCCCTTTCGTTATGATCAGACAGGGTCCTTCCTAATCCTCTCTTCCTTACCAGAGAACTGGAAGGAAGAGCAGAATTAATACCTACTATGAAGAGGCGCTACCATCACTAATTTGTGCCATTTTGCTAATGCTCCTCATCATTAATTCTAAATACAGCACTGAAGCCAATGTATTGTTCTTAACCATCAAAAGAAGTTCTGTTAGCTAGTTAAAGCTTGCATCTATTATCCTTGAACATGGTCAGGAAATGAAAAGCAAGCCCACCTTCTTTTTGACCCTGACCTGCATGGCTCTCACATCCTGCTCCGACAGAGCTTCAGCAAGCAAGGTGAGGTTGTTAAGTATTAGAAAACTTAGGTCCTCGGGGCGCCTGGGTGGCTCAGTTGGTTAGGTGTCTGCCTTCGGCTGGGGTCATGATCCCAGCCCCGCATCGCATTGGGCTCCCTGCTCAGTGGGAGCCTCCTTCTCCCTCTCCCGCTCCCCCTGCTTGTACTCTCTCCCTCTGTCAAATGAATAAATAAAAAAACAATTTTTTTTTAAAAAAGAAAATTTAGGTCCTCTCTGAGGGCGCTTGGCTGGCTCAGTTGGTAGAGCATGTGGCTCTTGATCTTGTGGTTGTGAGTTCGAGCCCCATGTTCGGTGCAGAGATTACTTAAAAATAAAATCTTAAAAACAAAAAGGAAAGAAAGAAAATGTACGTACTCTCCCAACAGTCCCCGCTCGCTCATAAAATGGAATGACAGAAAGGGAGGACTCCAGGGTCATATCCAGGTTTGGGCGTTGAGTAACTAAGCGACAGTAAGGCCATTTACTAAGATTGGAAAGCCTTGGGGAGAAGCAAGTTTGGGAGGGAAATCAGGAGTTCCACTTTATCTGGTCTCTAACCTCTTCTCTAAGCCTGTATAAATGATCAAGTCTCTTCTTTCTTAAAACAAATGTAGCTCTCCCCAAACCTTAAAATCTCTCTAACCATTGCCCTTTCTTCTTCCCTTTAGGTACAAACTCCTTTAAAGGATCATCTATGTTTCACTATACCTAACTTCCTCACCTCCTAGTCTCTCCATGGCCCCCTGCAATCTGGTTTCTGTCCTCACCATATTACTGAAACTATACTCATGAAGGCGACAAATAATGCCCTAATTGCCAAATCTAATGGATACTTTTCAGTCCTAACCTCACAGGACCTCCCTATAGCCTTTGATCCTGCTGATCACATCCTCCTCTTTGAAAAATCTCTCCTCCCTTGGCTTCCCCAGCATCGCTCTCTGGGGCTTCTCTTCCTCTGTGACTTTTCCTTCTCACATTCTTCCTGACTCCTCTTCTATCTGCTGCTTGAATGTTGGATTTGCTGAGGTTCTATTCAGCTCCTTTCTCACTTGACACTGTTTCCAAGGATGATCCTATCTTTTACATCCCATTTAGATGATTTTGGCTATCACCTGTAAACTGTGAACTGTCAATTTTCTAGCTCCCTACTCCAATTCTGTTTGGAATAACAGACTCATATTTTGAGTTGTCTACTAGACAGGTCATCTAGATGCTCCTAGATATTGCACCCTCAACACATTCAGAATTCAGTTCCAAACAAGGCAATTTACAGAAGAAATTCAGATTGCCAAAAACATATGAAAAGATGCCCAACCTTACCTAGTAATCAGGAAAATGCAAATTAGAGCCATAAATGCAATATTTCTCACAAAGACTGGCACAAATTAACGAGAATAATAACATGCAGTGTTGGTGAAGATTAAGGAAAACAGGCACGCTCATACACAGCTGGTACAAGTATGACTTGCTATATAACCTTTTAGAAAAGTAATCTGGCATTAACTATTAAAGAATAAAATACAGGGGCACCTGGCTGGCTCAGCTGGTAGAGCATGCAACTTTTGATCTCAGGGTTATGAGTTCAAGACCCACACTGGGCATAGATAGAGCTTCCTTAAAAAATCAAATCAAATCAAATAAAAAATATAAAATACATACATGTCCCTTATATGTCAAAGAAATTGCCACACAGGTCCATAGAGTACACATACAAGGATGCTCATCACATTGTTGTTTGTGTTAATGGGAAGTTGGAGGTAGTCTGCTTGCCCATCACTGGAGAAGTGGATAGGGAAAATGAGGTAGTTATATACCTTAGAGTACTATGCAGCGGTTAGAAGTAATGCCGTAGGTGTATATACATGGCAATAGGAGCGGCTTTTACAACAGAGTGCTGAACAGCAACAACAACAAAATTGGGATGCCTAACACAATATGATTTATGTAAATTAAAATAACACACACGTAAAAACAAATTTCATTTTATAAGAATACAAACAAAAGAACATACATTAAGGAATGGTTGCTTGTGGGGCAGAGAGGGCTCAGGGCTAAAAGAGAATATACAAACAAACAAGGGAGGAATCTTGCATGGGCCAATGATGATAATGTGCTATAAACTGAGGAATATGATTAGCTCAACCCACAGCACTGAGGAGCTCCCCCAAATTAATAGCACATTCTCTTTGACCCTATAGACTATTCCCTATTCCGAACTTTTTTTGCCAGTAACAATAATGCTGCAACAAATATTATATATATATATATATTTATAGTTTCATATTGGAAATCAATATAACCCTATTTATGTAGCATATATTTTTAATTGTGATATCTCCACATTTGGAATAGTATACAGTAATTAGAAAGGATGGGTTACAGAGAGAACCATGCTAAGACATATCATAATTAGGGGCGCCTGAGTGGCTCAGTCCTTAAGAGTCTGCCTTCAGCTCAGGTCATGATCCCGGGGTCCTGGGATCGAGCCCCGCATCGGGCTCCCGGCTCCGCGGGGAGCCTGCCTCTCCCTCTCCTACTCCCCCTGCTTGTGTTCCCTCTCTCACTCTGTCTCTGTCAAATAAATAAAATCTTTAAAAAAAAAAAGACATATCATAATTAAACCTTTTTTTTTAAGATTATTTATTTATTTATTTCAGAGAGAGAGAGAGGGGCAAGCAGGAGCGGGGGCGGGGGCGGGGGCGGGAAGGGGAGGAGAAGCAGACTCCCCGCTGAGCAGGGAGCCCAATGCAGTGGATCCCAAGACCCTGAGATCATGACCTGAGATGAAGGCAGATGCTTAACTGACTGAGCCACCCAGGCGCCCCTCATAATTAAACTTCTGAAAACAAAACAAAAGACAAAGAAAAAATCTTGAAGTAAGCCAAAGAGAAAAGATGCATTACTTATAGGAAAACATCAATTTGAATGATAGCAGATTTCTCATCTGAAATCATTCAGGCCAGAAGGAAGTTGCACAAAAATTTTCAACTGCAGAAAAGTGTCAGGTTGGGGCAGGAAATATACAATTTGAGTCTGGAACAACTTGTAGTGCCAGAAAGTAAGGAGAAAAAGAAAAACCACAATGAAAGGAGCATGTCAAAGGGACAAGGAGCCAAATAAAAGAACTCCCAGTAGCCTAAGCTAGAACAGTTTGAGCAACACAGTAATGTGGTATTGGGTTACAAACCACAGTATAAAATAAATATTCATGAATCTAGACTGATATAAATAATTGATTGGCTGATTAGATGGATAGATAAGTACATATAAACAAACATGCCTATATCAGGGTAAAGAGATAAATCTCCCATACAAAATTCTAAATAACTTATGTAGCTACTTTGTTCTCAAGGAGATGGAGCATAACTCTCTATTCCTTAACAAGGAGATGGAGCATAAATCTCTATTCCTTAAGCTTGGGTGTACACAGTAACTTCCAAGAGTACAATATGGAAAGGGGGATAAAAGAGTAACTTTACTGTGAAGAAACCTGACAAATATCACCTCAGACAAGTGTTCAAGGTGAACATCAAAAGTGGTAAGTCACAGGGGCGCCTGGCTGGCTGAGTTGGTAGAGCATGTGACTCTTGATCTCGGGATTGTGAGTTCACGCCCCATGCTGGGTGTAGAGGTTACTTTAAGAAAAAAAGTGGTAAGTCATTGTGACAGTATGTACCCTTGATACGTTGTGGTGAAAATGGTATTTTACCTCTGTGGTCTTCTTCCTCAAAACCTATAACCCCAGTTTAATCATACATCAAATTCCAACAGAGAGATATCCTACAAAATAGCAGACCAGTTCTCCACAAAACTATCAAGGTCATCAAAAGTAAGAAAAGTCTGAGAAACTGTCATAGGCAAGAGGAGCCTAAGGACATGCGATAACTAAATATAATGTGGTGTCCTAGATGGTCCTGGAACAGATAAAGGTAAGTAGGTAAAAACTAAGGAAATCTGAATAAAGTATGGGCTTTAATAAGGTATCAGTATTGCTTTACTAACTATAATAACTGTACCATACTAATGTGAGATGTTAACAATAGGGGAAACTGGGTGTGGGTTATATGGGAACTCTCTGGACTATCTTCTCATTTTTTCTGAAAATCTAAAACTGTTCTAAAAAATAAAGAGTAGTAAAAAAGAGAAAGACCTTGTCAACAACAAATTGTATGTTGAGTAAAACTAACCTTCCGATAAAGGAAAATTGAGAAAATGTGTTGCTAGCAAATCTGCCCTTAAAGAATGGCTAAAAGGAAGTTCTCTGAACAGAAAGGAAATGATAAAAGAAGAAGACCTGGCACTTGAGAAAGGAAAGAACATCAGAATGAGCAAAAATAGGGGTATACTATCCTCTTCATGAGTTCCTTAAATCATATTTGATAGAGCAAAAATTATAACACCATCTGATGTGATGGCTCAATATATATAGAAGAAATACTTAAGACAATTATATATTTTAAAAGTGGGGAGGGGCGCCTGGGTGGCTCAGTCCATTAAGTGTCTGCCTTCGGCTCAAGTCATGATCTCAGGGTCTTGGGATTGAGACCCACATGGGGCTCCCTGCTCAGCAGGAAGTCTGCTTCTCTATCTCCCTCTGCCGCTCCCCCGCTTGTGTTTTTTTTTCTCTCTCTCTCTCAAATAAATAAATAAAATCTTTTTAAAAAATAAAAAATAGGGGCACCTGGGTGGCTCAGTCGTTCAGTGTCTGCCTTCGGCTCAGGTCCTCATCCCAGGGTCCTGGAATCGAGCCCCACATCGGGCTCCCTGATTGGCGGGGAGCCTGCTTCTCCCTCTCCCACTCCCCCTGCTTGTGTTCCCTCTCTCACTGTGTCTCTCTCTGTCAAATAATAAATAAAATCTTTAAAAATAAATAATAAAATAAAAAATAAAAGTGGGGAAAGTAAAGGCATCTGAATAGAAGGCCTCTATACTTCACTTGAAGTGGTAAAGCACCAATACCAGTAGACAGTAATAAATTACATATTTACATTGTAATACCTAGATCAACAACTAAGAAAACGACATAAAGCAGGGTGCTCAAAAATACTATAAATAAATCAAGATCGAATCCTAAAAAAATGTTCACGTAACCACAATATAACACAAAAAGACAAAGAGAACAAGAAACAGTGTTACAAGGTGGGGAGGGAGGGAGATATAAAAAGGGAGAGATCATTAACTTTATTTACCTTCTTGTATTTTTTTTTACCTTCTTGTAATTTTTAAAAGATTTTATTTATATATTTGAGAGAGAGAGCAAGAGAGAGCAAGAGAGCAGGAGCAGGATGGGAAGGGGCAGAGGGAGAGGGACAAACAGACTCCCCACTGAGCAGGAAGGGATGTGGGGCTCGATCCCAGGACCCCGAGATCATGACCTGAGCTGAAGGCAGGTGCTTAACTGACTGAGCCGCCCAGGCACCCCACCTTCTTGTATTTATAGATTATTTCACTTATTATAGTGAGAACATACTATATCTGTAATTTAAAAGAAAATTGCAATTAAATAAATTTTTGAGGGAAATGTTTTCCCTCAAACTTACTTTTGCTGTTCTCTCCTTTAGTGAATTGGTGTCATCATTCACTCCTAAGACAAGAGACCTAAAAGTAATTCTAGATCCATCAGTTTCTGTAATCTTCCACTCTTCCACTTAATTAGTCACCAGATCCAGATTTTAGTTCATAAATATCCCTATCTTCCTCTAATTAATCATAAATCCTATCTATTCTAGTTCCTAAATCTCTTTTTAAATCCCTTCCCCTCTTTACCACCTCTGCCAATAAGGCTTTTTTTAGTTCAGGACTTTATTATCTCTCAGTACTTCAATAGCTTTTAAAATAATCCCCTGTTTTACTCCTCTACCCAATCTCTTTTACACAGTGCTCTCAGAATTACCTTTCTAAACAGTTATATTGTACCACTGTTGGTACACAAATAAATATATTTTTATTTTAATAGGCATACTGTCGTTTTAATTTTCGTAAGAAAATATATTAAACTCAAGATTTCTAAGATATTACTGCCTAAATTTAAGAAATGAAAATGGTGAAGGTAGAATATGCTTCAGTGAAGTTGGAAACATTGGTCTACAAGAATAAAGCCCAACTCCATGAGTTTTTATGATCTGGTCCCATTCTAACTTTCCAAATCTGTAATCATAAATGTACCATTTCAATTAGAACTTTCTGGGGCACCTGGCTGGCTCAGTTGGTAGAGCATGAGACTCTTGATCTAGGGGTCATGAGTTCGACCCCATATTGGGTGTAGAGATTACTTTAAAAAAAAAAAGAACTTTCTGATGGCCCCCAAACATGCCACGTTCTTTCATTCTTCTCTGCCCTTCCTCAGGCAGTTCTCTCTCGTTCTACCTAGTAAATCCCTCCTTTTCCTTCAATATTCAGCTCAAATATTTCTTCTGTGAGGAATATTTTTGCACATGAATGTTTATAGCAACTTTATTCATAATTACTGAAACCTAGAAGCAACCAAGATTTTTTTTAAAAAGATTTTATTTATTTATTTGACAGAGAGAGACACAGCGAGAGAGGGAACATAAGCAGGGGGAGTGGGAGAGGGAGAAGCAGACTTCCCGCCCAGCAGGGAGCCCGATGTGGGGCTCAATCCCAGGACCCTGGGATCATGACCTGAGCCGAAGGCAGACACTTAACGACTGAGCCACCCAGGCGCCCATAACCAAGATTTTTCTAAGTTCATTTATTTTTTTAGTAATCTCTACACCCAACGTGGGGCTCAAACCCACAACTCTGAGATCAAGAGTCACACAGTCTCCTGACTGAGCCTGCCAGGTGCCCCAAGATGTTTTTCAGTTAAGTGAATGGATAAACAAACTGTGGTATATCCAAACAATGGGATGCCATTGAGTGATAAGAGGAAATGAGCTATCAAACCATGCAAAAGCATGCATGAATCTTAAACATATATTTCTATGTGTAAGAAGCCAGTCTGAAAAGACTACATACTATAGAATTCCATTTATGTGACATTCTAGAAGGGGGAAAACTGTAGTGACAGTAAAAATATCAATGGTTTCCAGGAACTTGGGGAAGAGGAGGAGGGTTGACTAGGTGAAACACGGGAGTATTTTAGTGCAGTGACACTATTTTCCATGATACTGTAATGGTGGATACTTTACACATTTTTCAAAACTTACAGAACTTTACAGCACAAAGAGTGAAACAATGTATGCAATTAACACAAAAAGTCATTTAGAAGATCAAGGGATACAAAGTCAGAATGTAGAATGTGAAAAAAGAACCTAACTATATTACAAATGTTATGAAATAACCTTAGAGAAATAGGTAGGGGCAGAGGTACAAACCTAAGTAACTTTTGTAAATGAATGATGTCTGGAAAATTATAGGCAAAAGGGGCTACACATAAAGCACTCCATTCTGGTCAATACAGTTGTTTCCCGGGGCGCCTGGGTGGCTCAGTGGGTTAAGCATCTGCTTTCAGCTCAGGTCCTGATCCCAGGGTCCTGGGATCGAGCCCCATGTCTGGCTCCCTGCTCAGAGGGGAGCCTGCTTCTCCCTCTCCCTCTGTTGCTCCCACTGCTTGTGCTCTCTCACGCTCTCTCTTTCTCTCAGATAAATAAATAAAATCTTTTAAAAAAATACAGTTGTTTCCCGGGAAGCTACATGCTAGCAATTCAATTATATATGATACTGGAATTGAACAATTAAGTGACCAGATGATGGATTGTGGGAGCCAGGTTTCTCACTGTTGGGAGTGGGAGGGTACAGAGAAGCAAAGAGGCTAAAAGAATCCACATGGTAAGGGATAAGAAGTGGAGGCCATAGTATGTACTCATGTTTAGCATAATACAGATACATTTATAAATCTTTATATATATATATATATATATATATATATATATATATGTTGCTAAATTAATTAAATAAGGAGGGCATTAGACCAATACAGGCTCTAAGGCCAATGTGGCCTACATAAGCAAACCAAAATCTAAGCCTATAAAGGCCTCAAGATTACCAAATCCAAACATTAAGGACAATCAATTACAAACTGCCAACTGGGCTTTAAGCTACAGGCTCCAAACACCTCCAGTTTGTTGCTGCCCAATTCAAATGGATTTTTGCTCAAACTTCCAAAATTTTTAATATGCCTGAGTTTAATCTTCCAGCAGCCCTAGTGCCAGAAGAGGGAACTAAAGGAGACTCCTGAGGGACCCGGGAGCAACACTGGCAACCAGGGGAAGGCACCTGCTGAGCCCCTTGAGCTCACCACTCCTTCACTGCCTCTGGAGGTGGTAGGCAAGCCCCCCCAGCCCCATCCCAGCTCCACAGCCTTTGCTTTAAGAGCTTTTGGACTCCCTCTGTGCATTTTTCTCTGGACTCTGGGTCAGGGAACTGACTAGAGTTAGATCGGATCTGACCTAAAAATCAGACTCTGGCTTGAGGATTTTTTTCCTAACATCACCCCTCTTACAGCTTTATTCTAGTACTTATATTTATAATGTGGTAATTATTTGTTCATATTTCTGTGTTCCCCACCAAATTATGAACCCTTCCTGGACAGGGCCTAAATCTTACTCAACTTCTTATCTCAAAGTCTCACAAAATACCTGGCATACATAAGTACTCATAAAATGTAAGTTGAATGGAAAAGATTGAAGTCTGGAATCTAGAGTCAAGGAGAGCAAGCATTCCCTAAAGGCATACCTGCTTTGCATGTTACTACAGCCTTTCTCTCTTCTTTTAGACATCACTCAGATCACCTGGAAAAGAATGCAAAGGCCAGAGTCATGAAGGTTTCAGGGCTAGGAACAGAAAAGATCAGAAGGGTTTAAGGTGAGGCCAAGCTGCCTTCAACTGGCACTAAGTTAACTGTTCTATGCACCCACACTTCAGTCTCTGTGGACCCAGCCTTCTTGCCCATCTTCCCTGTCTGTCTGGTTTCTGACTATCTGTGAGGAATCAACACAAGGATTATGGCATCTGCTTACCTCTGGGAGCAGCAAATAGTGCCCTGGACTTGAGATAACAGAATGGACATTGCTCTGCTGCAGTTTCATTTCTATGTTGAAGTTTGGAACTCTCTAGATTGGTATTTCACTTCTAGATAAGGCACAGTGGTTATAAAAGATTGTTAGTGGTGGTAGGGAACAAAGATGAGGGTGAGAGGAGAGAGAGAGAGCTAGATTGACTATCACCATACAAATCTTTTTTTTTTTTTACGATTTTATTTAATTGAGAGCACAAGCAGGGGGAGGGGCAGTGGGAGAGGGATAAGCAGACATCCCGCTGAGTGGGGAAGCCTGATGTGGGGCTTGATCCCAGGACCCTGAGATCATGACCTGAGCTGAAGTCAGATGTTGAACCAACTGAGCCACCCGGGCACACTTTCACCATACAAATGTTACACAGAAAATGTTTAAACTCTTTGGCTTAAGGTTGGCCCTGATGATAGCTCCACTTCCTGTAGGAACGCTGACTGGACTGGCAGAGAGAACTTGGGAAAAGCCTGCAGGGCCTTGAAGTGCCAGACTTGGAACTACCCCTCTTATATGCCTATTTTTCTCTTCACACTAAATACAACCCTTATGGTTTACTATCTCCGCGTGATCTTTGGTTAGAGCACCTTGACAAAGGAATAAGTGCATAAAGGTTGAATGTTTCCAGCTCTCTAGGGGCTCCTTGTCTTGAGAAGCCCATGGCTACAGCCCCCACAATCCATGAATAGGCAGTATGGCACTGACCTTCCAAGAAACTTAATATAAAAGGGTTTACATTGAAAGTTAGTGATTGCTTTTTAAGTTATTGTTTGAGGGATGGCAAACGGTACCAACAAAGAAGTGGCAGATTAAAAACAAAAACAAAAACAAACCCTAAGTCTCTTCACTAAGCTTTTATTCCGTTAGCCAATTGATTCTGAAAGCCAGCCAAGATTAGGCAGATATGAGGGGAGAGAAAAGGGAAATGTGCCTCGCTATAAAAAAGGCAAATGTAAAGGTGTATGGTGTAATAAGAACTATGATCCTGAGAGTTCACTAAACATCAGTATCCAACATTTTAAAAGATGTTTTCCACTTAAAATGATACATGTTTTAGGGGCGCCTGGCTGGCTCAGTTGGTAGAGCATGAGACTCTTTTTTTTTTTAAGATTTTATTTGTTTGTTTGTTCATTTATCAGAGAGAGAGAGAGAGAGAGAGAATGAGAGAGCACAAGCAGGGGGAGTGGCAGGCAGACGGAGAAGCAGGCTTCCCACTGAGCAAGGAGCCCGATGTGGTACTTGTTCCCAGGACCCTGGGATCATGACCTGAGCCAAAGGCAGACACTTAACCGACTGAAACATCCAGGCATCCTGAGCATGAGACTTTTGATCTCAAGGTTGTAGGTTTGAGCCCCATGTTGGGTGCAGAGATTACTTAAAAATAAAATGATACATGTTTATTATAGAAAATAAGGAAAATGGAGTCCTCAAGGTGATTCTGTCTATATTCACTCTCTGAAGCAGGCTCTCTCAAACATCAATATTCATAAAATCGCAGGAAGCTTTAATAAGCGTAACAGAGAAGCTTGTTATAATGCAGAGTCCGATTCAAACCCAAGAAATGGATTAAGTAGATCTGGGATTCTGTGTTTTAAATAAGCATACCACATAATGCAGAAGGTCCACATTTTAAGAACATGGGCCTAAGGGTAGAGCCTCATTCTTAGTACACAAACTGATGATTCTGAATTTCTTCTTATTCTGTCTTTCCTTCCTTTAGCAAACTTATCCATTGATGTAGTCACAGCCTCACTTATATGAACAACTCTTGAATATTTATGTCTACCCTCAACCTCTCTGAGTTTCAGAACCAACTTTATAACTACCGGCAGGATACTGTGTGCCTTGCCAGCACCCAAACTCAGCATGTTCAAAACTGAAGTCATTAGTCATCAGTGAACAGTGGCTTCTTACTATGTACCTGAAACCATGCTAAAGATCTGGGATAGAAAAATGAAACAATTTATGGTTTTTGCCAAAATCCCTAAAAATTAACTTGTTTCAATAGCATCTTAAGGTAACCTTTTGGGGAAAAAAATAATGAAATAAAATTCAGTACTTACCTTTGAGAAATTCACAGGCTATCCATCATAATAAAACAGAATACATGCTATAGTAGCAGTATGTATACAGTATTATGGAGATACAAATCTTGGAGCAATTAGTTCTACCCAAGACTGGGTAGAGATGGTAGGGTGGTAAAGGGTCTACCCTAAGAGAAGATATTGTAGAGAACACTTCCCTGAATTCCCTGTTAGAGAAATGAGTAAATAATACATTCATAAAATGTCTTTTGACCAATTAGTACTGGGAACTTAATATTTTTATATCAATGTGTACTAGATTTAGAATGAGTTAGTATGATGTAACCTAATGAAGTATATTATGATCTACCCGGGAGAAATTAAGTATTAATTGAAGGGAAGTGGTCTATATGCCATCTAGGCAAAAATGGAGCAGGAAAAGACTATGTTAGTGTATCTCCAGTGCTAGCCACGAAGGGGAGAAACTGGTTAGTAGATACAAGTCCTAATAGCTCACATTTACTGAATATTGCTTATGTTCCAAAGATTAAACTATATGTTTGATATGGATGATTTACTGTAATTCACACAACTCTAAGATGTAGGTACTATTACTAAACACATGTATGGTGGACCAAGTGACATACATATCCCTTTAGTGGAGCTAGGCACATGTTTTTGTTTTGTTTCTAAACCGCTGCTATTTATTTCAGTGGTATGATACCACAACTTAATCTTATTTATACAGGTGAATGCATTTTTATTGTAGTAAAATATACATAATAGAAAATATAATATAGTTTACCATTTTAACTATTTTTATTTTTTTATTTTTATTTATTTTTTAAAAGATTTTATTTATTTGAGGGAGAGAGAGAACATGAGTGGGGGTGTGAGGGGCAGAGGGAGAGGGAGAAGCAGGGTGAGCAGGGTGCCCGATGCTGGGCTTGATCCCAGGACTCTGGGATCATGACCTGAGCCGAAGGCAGATGCTTAACCAACTGAGCCACCCAGGTGCCCCTTAACTACTTTTAGGAATACACTTCAGTGGCATTAAGTACATTCATGCTTGGTGCCTGGGTGGCTCAAGGGTTGGACACTTGACTTGACTGAGCCACCCAGGTGCCCCAGAATTTCCTTCATTTTAAGGCTGAACAATATTCAGTGTATGTATAAACTACATTTTCTTTTTTTTTAAAGATTTTATTTATTCATTTATTTGTCAGAGAGAGAGAGGACACAAGCAGGGGGAGCAGCAGGGGCAGAGGGAGAAGCAGGCTCCCTGCTGAGCAAGGAGCCTGACACGGGGCTCCATCCCAGGACTCCAGGATCATGACCTGAGCCAAAGGCAGATGCTTAATGGACTGAGTCTCCCAGGCGCCCCATTCCTAGCATTTTTTAAAAGTAATCTCTACCCCTAATATGGGGTTTGAACTCATGACCCCAAGATCAAGAGTCACATGCTCTAAATGTATATAGCATTTTTATCTTTCCTTTTTTAATAACTTTTCTCTAATTAAGTTATTAAATAACTTAACTTTTTAATAACTTTTCTCTAATTAAAAGTAACACATTTGTAGAAAAAAGTGAGTTGAAAAACAAAATGTAAAATATGATTTAAAATACAAAATAGCAATTCTACTCCTGGGTATATACCCAATCGAACTGAAGGCAGGGACTTGAACAGATATTTGTACACTCATCTTCATAGCAGCATTATCCACAGTAGCCAGAAGGTGGAAGCAACCCTAGTATCTACCAGTGAATGAATGGGTAAAGAAAATGTAGTTTAGGGACGCCTGGGTGGTTCAAGAGTTGGACACTTAACTGACACCCAGGTGCCCTTCATCCCACTGGTGCTCTCTCTCTCTCAAATAAATAAATAAAATCTTTTTAAAAAATGCTAGGGGCACCTGGGTGGCTCAGTTGGTTAAGCGTCCAACTCTTGGTTTTGGCTCAGGTCATGATCTCAGGGTTGTGAGATCAAGCCTCACGTTGAGGGGCGCCTGGGTGGCTCAGTCGTTAAGCGTCTGCCTTCGGCTCAGGTCATGATCCCAGGGTCCTGGGATCGAGCCCCACATCAGGTCTCTGCTCAGTGGGAAGCCTGCTTCTCCCTCTCCCACTCCCCCTGCTTGTGTTCCCTCTCTCGCTGTGTCTCTCTCTGTCAAATAAATAAAAAAATCCTCACGTTGGGCTCTGTGCTCAGTGCAGAGTCTGCTTAAGACTCTCTCTCTCTCTGCCCCTCCTGCATGCTTGCTGAGGCTCTCTCTCTAAAAATGAATACTCCTTTAAAAATGCTATATACATTTTTTTAAAAGATTTTATTTATTTATTTGACAGACAGAACACCAGCAGGGAGAGCAGCAGGCAGTGGGAGAGGGAGAAGCAGACTCCCTGCTGAGCAGGGAGCCCATTGCGGGGCTTGATCCCAGGACCCTGGGGTGATGACCTGAGCTGAAGGCTGACAACCAACTGAGCCACCCAGGTGCCCCTAAAAATGCTATATACATTTAAGAAAAAATTAATACAGTGGTATTTCTGATCTATTGGCCACAGAATTCAAGTTAGTTCTGAATCTGATCATCTTTGGATGAACTGACAAAACTAGGTTTCTGGACCTATAAAACAACAAATTGACCCTAGTCTTAGAAATGCCACAGGGATAATGGCATCTTTAAGACTCAGTCTAAAGCAGCCTGCTGACTCCTTTCTGGTCTCTCTCTAAGCTGAGATGTGGGTAACTCCAATTTAGGAACAGTGGATACTAAATTTAGAAATAAGGAGTTTCCTACCTCATTTCCTTTCAGTACTTTCTTGAATGGATTTCAGAGTTGGAAGAAGCATGAGTAGTAATTAGCATAATCCGTTTATAAAACAATCCACTTGAAATGAATGGGCCTTCTGAAAGTGACTCTAGGGTGTAGGTATTTGGTCTCTGATGGCATTAATCAGGGTATGGATCTCTTAAGAAATATAATTTCAGGGGCGCCTGGTTGGCTCAGCCATTGAGCGTCTGCCTTCGGCTCAGGTCATGATCCCAGCGTCCTGGGATCGAGCCCCGCATCAGGCTCCCTGCTCTGCGGGAAGCCCGCTTCTCCCTCTCCCACTCCCCCTGCTTGTGTTCCTGCTCTCGCTGTGTCTCTCTGTCCAATAAATAAATAAAATCTTTAAAAAAAAAAAAGAAAAGAAATATAATTTCAAGGTGGTGATTGTTTTTATAAAGTAATATTTCAGGGGATAATTTCCAAACATTCTAAACCCATTTATACCAGGAAAGCTATTTTCTCGATATTACAGAGTAGGAAACTTTACCATAAGTTCTCAGGCTGACTACACAGCTCAGCAGCTCTTAGGGTCAACAACAAATACATCAAGCAAAATCTTCCTTGAAGAAAAGAACAGTGGAGAGCAATTGCAAATGGGCATGGGTTTTACTTTTGGGATGATAAAAATGTTTGAAAATTAATTGTGGTGATAGTTGTACAACTCTGTAAATACACTAGAAACCAATTAATTGTATGGGATGTCTCGGTGGCTCAGTCTGTTAAACGTCTGCCTTCAGTTCAGGTCATGATTCCAGGGTCTTCTCCCTCTCCCCCTGCTTGCTCACTCTCTTGCTCACTCTCTCTCTCCAATAAATAAATAAAATCTTTTTTTAAAAAAACAATTAATTGTATACCTTAAATGGGTAAGTTGTATAGTATGTGAATTATGTATCAATAAAATTGTTATTTTTAAAAAGATATCAAGGGGCGCCTGGGTGGCTCAGTCGTTAAGCGTCTGCCTTCAGCTCAGGTCATGATCCCAGGGTCCTGGGATCGAGTCCTGCATTGGGCTCCCTGCTCCGTAGAAAGGCTGCTCTCCCTCTCCCACTCCCCCTGCTTATGTTCTTGCTCTCTCTGTGTCTCTCTCTGTCAAATAAATAAATAAAATCTTTAAAAAAATAAATAAATAAATAAGATATCAAGATAATGAAAACACAACCCTCAGAATAGAAGAAAAAAACTTGCAAATCGTATATCTGATATATGGTCGTGCATATATATATATATATATATATATATATATATATATATATACAACATATAAAGAACTCCTACAACTTAACAATAAAATGATAAACTGATTTTTAAAAGGGCAAAGATTTCAATAGACATTTCTCCAAAGAAGATATAAAAATGTCCAACAAGCATGTGAAAAGATGTGTTTTTTTAATATTTTATTTATTTATTTATTTGAGAGAGAGAGCACGAGAGGGGGGAGGGTCAGAGGGAGAAGCAGGCTCCCTGCGGAGCAGGAAGCCTGATGCGGGACTCGATCCCGGGACTCCAGGATCATGACCTGAGCCGAAGGCAGTCGCCTAACCAACTGAGCCACCCAGGTGCCCCATGTGAAAAGATGTTAACCACCACCAATCATTAGGGAAATGCAAATCAAAACTACAGGTATGGTTATGATTAAAACAATAGATAATAAGTGTTAGTGAGGATATGGAGAAATCCGGATCCCCACATATTGCTGGTAGAAATGCAAAATGGTACAGCTGGTGTGGAAAACAGTTTGGCAATTCCTCAACAAATCAAACATAGAATTACTACATGACCAAGCAATTCCATTCCTAGATATACACTCAAAAGAATTACAAACATTTGTTCAAACAAAACCTTAAACATGTATGTTTATAGCAGTACTATTTACGATAGCCAAATGGTAGAAACAACCCAAATGCCCATCAATGAGTGAATGGATAAACAAATTGTGGAGTAATCATACAAAGGAGTATCATTCAGTCATAAAAAGTAATCAAGTACTGATACATGCCACAGTGTGGATGAGCCTTAAAAACATGCTAATCATTTCACAATGTATATAATATCATGTATGCATATATCAAAACATCACATTGTACCCCTTAAATATATACAATATTTGCCAATCATACCTCTGTAAAGCTGGAAGAAAAAAGAGAAAACATCTAAGTGAAAGAAGTCAGAGACAAAAGATCACGTATTGTATGGTTCCATTTCTATGAAATATCTAGAATAGGTAAATCCAGAGATAGAAAGCAGATCAGGGGTTACCAAGGGCTGAGGGCAGGGGGAAATGGGGGGGTAACTGCCTGATGGGTACAGATTTTCCATTTGGAGTGATGACAAAGTTAGATAGAGGTGATGGTTGCACAACATCATGAATATACTTAATACCACTGAGTTGCACATTTTAAAAGAGTTAAAACAGTAAATTTTATGGTATGTGTATTTTGCAACCATAAAAAGAAAAAAATTCAGACCTATAAGAGGTTGCAGGAAAGCATTAGGAATAACTAAATGTAAGTGAGATTTAAGTTTCATTACAAGACAGCTTGGAAAATAAAAGTGTAGTAGATCTAACCAGTTGAGATACAGGAATGTATTTAGCAAAAGTGTAACTCTGTAAGACTAACTACTGATTGAAATCTTTTATCACATAAAAATCTTAGTATTGGAAAGAATCTTAGATGCCATCCTAATCTTCTCTACAGTAAAAAAAAAAATGATGAACACAGGAAAAAACATGAAAAAACTTACTTTGAAAAACGTCAGGTCCAAAATATAAAGAGCTCAGAAGGTCATCACTCTTACTTTCATACCACAAAAAAATGCTGACAAACTGAAAATCAACAACTATTCTTAGGTTCATCAGAGAATTGAGGTCACAGGGCAAATGACTGCCTCCAAAAATAGAGAGACAGGTGAATACAGAGAATCACAGCTTTTGAGAATAGAAGCCCACCACTGGAGCTAGAATTAGAATTGGAAATTTAGACTATAATTGACCAATTGCTGGAAACTCTGTGTGGATAAGCATAAGAGTTAAAAAATCCAGAGGGAAGGCCCAATCTTAGGGAGGCCTGGACACTTTCATGAGTTTTACCTACATGAGCCCCACTAAGTTCTCAGTGTAAAGACTGGAGAAAAAGTACCTCAGAATTGTGATGGTAGTGGAGGGGAACCATTTTGAAATATGCCCAGAATATTCTGTTCTCCTTAAAAAAAAAAAAAAAAAAAGCCTGCACTAAAGGTAATTTATTTTACCAGAGCCTAACCATCTTGGGTTTTACCAGAGCCTAGCCAATCTGGAGGAATGGAAATACCCAATCTCAGCCCCTTCTAGTTTTCCTGTCTCACCTAAGTTGGGAGATGTGGTAGAATGTAAAGCACTTGTTGAAGGTCACAGCTCAGGAACACAGGTTCACTAAAAGACTGAGACCTAACCAGAGGAATAGAGAATCCTCCTCCAACACCATGCCACCACATTAGTAAGATTCCTGTATAATAACAAAATGACAATGGAAAGAACTATACATCTCAGACCTTATTTAAAAAGAACTCTCTAGGGACGCCTGAGTGGCTCAGTCGTTAGGCGTCTGCCTTCGGCTCAGGTCATGATCCCAGGGTCCTGGGATCGAGCCCCACATAGGGCTCCCTGCTCAGCGGGAAGCCTGCTTCTCCCTCTCCCACTCCCCCTGCTTGTGTTCCCTCTCTCGCTGTGTCTCTCTCTTTCAAATAAATAAATAAATAAAATCTTTAAAAAAAAAGAAAAAGAACTCTCTAGGAAAATCCAAAGACAACAGGGGTGGCAAAAACATGGGCACCAGTGGGAATTTCACATCTGACACAGCCACAGTAAATAGTAAACCCAGCCTAACTCCTAGCCAGATAAAAATAAATTTTCACACTAAATGCCAATTTACCTGAGTTCCTTTTACCCAGTATGTCATGTCTAGCTTCCAACCAGAGATTAGGAGGCATACTAAATGGCAAAAACAAAAGTATAAACAGACAGAAAAAAACATCAGAACCAGACTAAGATATGGCTGAGATTGTGAAATTACTGGAACAGAATTTAAAATAACTATATGGTAAGGGCTCTATTAGAAAAACTGGACAACATACAAGAACTGAGAGGTAATGTAAGCAGGGACATGGGAACTCTAAGACAAAATCAAAAGGAAATGCTAGAAATCTAAACACTATAACAGACATGAAGAATGCCCACGGGGCATCTGGGTAGCTCAGTTGGTTAAGTGTCTGACTTTTGATTTCAGCTTAGGTCACGATCTCAGGGTCAGGAGATCCGAGCCCCACACTGGGCTCCTTGCTGAGCGGAGAGTCTACTTGAGGTTCTCTCTCTCTCTCTCCTTCTGCCCCTCCTGCCTCAAATAAATAAATAAATGTGTAAAAAAAAAAGAAATGAAGAATGCCTTTTATGGGCTTATCAGTAGGCAGGACATACAAGAGGAAAGAATCAGTGAGTGCAAAGATATGTAAATAGAAACATCTAAAACTGGAATGCAAAGAGAAAAAAGAATGAAAAGGAGATATAACATAATATCTAATAATTGTGGAACAATTACAAAAGTTGTAATATATTCTTTTGTTGTTGTTGTTGTCATTGTTGTTGTTGTTGTAATATATTCAAAATGGGAATACCAGAAAGAGATGACAAGGGAACAGAGGAAATCGTTGAACCAATAATGGCTGAGAATTTTCCAAAATTAATGACAGATAACAAACCACAGATCTAGGAAGCTCAGAAAACACCAATCAGGATAAATACCAAAAAAATCTATACCCAGGAAAATCATATTCAAATTACAGAAAATCAAAGAAAGACAAAAGATTTATAGAAGTCGGGGTTAAAAACACCTTATGTACAGAGGAATGGGGATAAGAATTACATCAGACTCTTCAGACACCATGCAAGCAAGAAGAGAGTGCACTGAAACATTTTAAGTGTTGAAAGAACAAAAAAATCACCAACTTAGAATTCTATATATAGCAAATTTATCCTTCAAAAGTGTAGAAGATCGGGCGCCTGGGTGGCTCAGTTGGTTAAGTGACTGCCTTCGGCTCAGGTCATGATCCCAGAGTCCCAGGATCAAGTCCCGCATCGGGCTCCCTGCTCGGCGAGGAGCCTGCTTCTCCCTCTGACCCTCTCCCCTCTCATGTACTCTCTCTCTCTCATTCTCGCTCTCTCAAATAAATAAATCTAAAAAATAAAATAAAATAAAATACTTTATAAAAAAAAGTGTAGAAGATCAACAATAAAAAGGGGGAGATGAACCAGGAGAGACTACGGACTCTGAGAAACAAACTGAGGGTTCTAGAGGAGAGGGGGGTGAGGGGACGGGTATTAAAGAGGGCACATTCTGCATGGAGCACTGGGTGTTATACGCAAACAATGAATCATGGAACACTACATCAAAAACTAATGATGTAATGTATAGTGATTAACATAACATAATAAAATAAAATTTAAAAAAAAACTATTTTTTAAAAAAGGCATTGAACAGCCATTTCTCCAGGGAGATACACAAATAGCCAAGCAGCATGTGAAAATAAGCTGAATATTGCTAATCGTTAGGGAAATGCAAATCAGAATCACAATGAGACGCTACTTCACACCCATTAGGATATTAGGAGAGTTATTGCTTGAAAAAAAAAGAAAAGATAATAACCAGTGTTACTGAGGATGTGGAGAAATTGGAACACTTATGCATTGCTGGTAGGAATATAAAATGGTACAGTATGGCAGTTCCATAAAAAATTAAACATAGATTTACCATATGATCCAGCAATTCCATTTCCAGGTATATATCCAAAAGAACTGAAAACAGGAACTTGAACAGATATTTGTACACTTATGTTCACAGCAGCCCTCTTCACAATAGCCAAAAGGTGGAAACCACTCCAATGTCCATCAACAGATGAATGGATAAACAAAATGTGGCATATACATATAATGGAATATCAGTCAGCCTTAAAAGTGAGCAAATTCTGATATATGTTACAACATGGATGAGATGTGAAGACATGAGGACAAATATTGTATGATTCCACTTATATGAGATACCTAGAGTTGTCAAATTCATAGAGACAAAAAGTAGAATAGTGGTTTCCAGGGGCTGGGGGAGGAATGGGGAATTACTGTTTAATGGGTACAGAGTGTCAGTTTGGGATGACAAGAAAGTTCTGGAGATGGATAGTGGTAATGGTTGTACCACAATGTGGATGTAATTAATGTCACTGAACTGTACACTGATAAATAGTTAAAATGGTAAATTCAGCATGTATATCTCACAACAATAAAAAAATGAGACAAGGCATATATATATATGCATATATATATATGTATACACACACACAAGGAAATATTTCTACATGCTTTGTTCTTTTTAAAGACTTTATTTATTTGAGAGAGAGAGAGAGAAAGAAAGAGCACAAGCTGGGGGAGGAGAAGCAGACTCCTCATTGAGTACAGAGCCTGATGTGGGGCTCGACCCCCAGACCCTGAGATCATGACCTGAGCTGAAGGCAGGTGCTTAACAACTGAGCCACCTAGGCACCCCTCTACATACTTTGTTGTAAAAAATCTAAAAGGTATGCATAAAATACTGTGGTAATCTTGAAAGCCTATAAAAATGTTTACAAAAATGTTTTCTTTCGTTATCTTCCACTTCTAAAGTTGTACCTTGATTAATCTGATTGTTTCCCATGTTTGTGTTAGCAACATACTTGTAAACCACTTCTACAGATGGCTAATCTTATCTCTTAGGTGACAAGTGTTATTAAAATTTCAATGATTAATTCTTTTTCCAAGCTTTTAGCTTCCAACATACTCATTATAGCACTAATCATTTCACCTGACAATATCTATTCGCTAATCAATTCCCAGTGAGAATTATAAGATATTTATGTGCAATAGCAAGAAAAAAAAATTAGAATCCCTGAAACAGATGGTTAGTGATATGCTTTTACATCTAGAATGTATAGAAAATGAAAATGTGAGACTCCCTGGTGATTCCCAGAGGAAATAACAGTACCATAATCAGTGCACTGTGTGGCTTGTCAAATAAGTAAAATAGAAACCTGAGTGGGACCATTTGGAATCTGACAAAAGGAAGCCTTGCAGAAGTGGTGATGGGGGTTGGCTATATGCACAGCCATTGCATATAGGAGAAAAGACTAGAAGAACATATACTAAAATATTAATATTGATTATCTCTGGGGAGTTGGGTTACCAGTTTTCATTTCTTTTCTTTTTTGTTTGTTTACCTCTATTTACTAAAAAATTTAAAATAAACATGACAACTGCTATAGTAGAAAAAAATCCAAGCAATAAAATTTATCAAGGATGTCACCAAAATGGCAATGTAGGAGATCCTGGCCTCTGTCCCCCAACAAAGATAAACAATTAAACAGCTATTTGTTAACAAAAAAAGCTCTAGGAGAGCTCTGGAATCCACTTAAACTTTAGCAACACAGTGGAACAAAAAACTTGAGAATAATCATCCAAGAAGGGAAAAAAGACTGCTTCATTTTGCCTGTATCAGCCCATCCCTCAAGCCAGCATTGCTCAGCACAAAGAAAGAACTTCCTGGCTAGAAAGAGTCCCCCTCACCAGGTAAGGAAGAGTGGGGTGAGTGATGAGTTTGCCCAGCCTTTTGGGCACTGCACCAAGGTTCTACTTCAGCTTCACTCCACCCATACCGGCAAAGCTGATACATAAAGAGATGGCTAGGAACAAGGAAGAAAAGCTGAGGCTACCTAAGCAGTCACACAGTGGAAATAATCGTGGTTCACAATGACCTGCTTTGCAGAAAAACACAAGAGATTTCACCACTGAAGAAACTAACAGCCAACAGAGCTGTTGTCGACTGCCTACAAATGTCACCATCTTTCATCCCACAGGTATTCATACTCACTGACACGAGCTGCCTAAGTCCTTCCCTACTTCCCTTTCCCACCAAAGCCCAGGAACCATGCGGGCAGCCAGCCCAGGCCTCTGCAGCTATATAAGTGCAAGACACCAGCCAAGACCCCCCACAGCTGACCCTCACTGCCATGTGTACACTCGGGTCTAGTCCCTCCAGCTGTGCACTTGCACGCTGCCGGCCTGACGTCTATCACTGACCTGGGAAAGACTGTGCAGTCATGAGAAAGCCAGGACCCCTGCAGTTGCCAGTGAGCCCATAATTGGCCCCAGCCTTTGTTGTGTGCCCTGGCCTCCACCACTACATGTGTGTCTGCATCTGGCCCCTGGCCACTACAAAGGCACCTGCAGCTGACTTCCCTAACTAAATGTACACAACCACTGGTTCCAGCCACCACCAGTGCTGACACATGTCCTGGTCCCTAGCCATGGTAACAGAAGATGCTGCTGAGGACCTGATACCCCTTGCAGCCACTGTGGATCCCCCACAGTGATCACCAAGGATCACAGAACTGTCCATGCTGTGGAACCCAGTGGCCTGAGCCAAAGAGACATCACACTCCCCCCCGGATCCAGTGCCATCACATGCCCCTGCACTTGGTGCCCTACACCACTAGACCTGGAGTCACAGCATGCTCAAGTGAGGACCCATCCCCAGGTGAAAGGATTCCTTTACTAAAGGCAGTCCATAATGTCTATAAGGGGTGACTGCTTCTTTAAATGTGCAGGTACCTACACAAGGCTACAGGGATCACAAAGAAAACAGGAAAGCATGATTTCACCAAAGGAATACAGTAAATCTCCAGTGACTAGCCCCAAAGAAATGCAGATACAGGAATTATCCAACAAAGAATTCCAAGAATTGTTCTCAAGATGCTCAGAGAGTTACAAGAGAACACAGATAAACAATTTAACAATATCAGAAACCAGGGGCACCTGGATGGTGCAGTCAGTTGGCTTCTGACTCATGGTTTCAGCTCAGGTCATGATCTCAGGGTTATGGGGTTAGGCCATCATTGGGCTCTGTGCTCAGCACAGAGTCTGCCTGAGATTCTCTGCCTCTGCCCCTCCCCACACTCACATGCTCTCTCTCTCTCAAATAAATAAATAAAATCTTTTAAAAAAGCAATATCAGAAAACATTACAAGAACAAAGTGAGAAATTCAACAAAAATAAAGAAAATATTTAAAAACCCAGGGCGCCTGGGTGGCTCAGATGGTTAAGCGTCTGCCTTCGGCTCAGGTCATGATCCCAGGGTCCTGGGATCGAGTTCTGCGTTGGGCTCCCTGCTCCTTGGGAGCCTGCTTCTCTCTCTTCCTCTCTCTCTCTCTCTCTCTGTCTTTCATGAATAAATAAATAAAATCTTTTTTTAAAAAAAAGAACTATTTAAAAAAAATAAAAAATAAAAACCCAGAAATTTTGGGGTGCCTGCCTGGCTCAGTCAGTAGAGTATGTGACTCTGAATCTCGAGGTTGTGAGTTCGAGCTCCATGTTGGGTGTAGAGATTACCTTAAAAAAATTTTTTTAAAGATGTATTTATTTATTTTAGAGAAAGAGCGCATTCAAGCAGGAAGAGGGGCAGAAGGAGAGGGAGAGAATCCTCAAGCACATTCCCCACTGAGTGTGGAGCCTGACATGGGGCTCAATCCCAGGTCCCTGAGATCATGACCCGAGCCAAAATCAAGAGCTGGATGCTTAAATGACTGAGCCACCCAGGTGCCCTAAATAAAAAAAAAAGTAAAAACAAAACAAAACAGAAATTTTGGAGGTAAAGAATAACTGAAGAACTTAATAGAGAGCTTCAATATCAGATTTGAACAAACAGAAGAAAGAATCAATGAGATAGAAGACAGATCAAGTCAAAGTATCCAATCAGAGGAGCAAAAAAGAAAAGTTTCAAAATGAATAAAGAAAGGCTACAGGAGTTATGGAATACAATCAAGGGAAATAATGCATGCATCATTGGAGTCCCAGGAGGAAAACAGAGGGAGAAAGGGGTGGAAAACTTATTTGGCTGGGGCGCCTGGGTGGCTCAGTTGTTAAGCATCTACCTTCAGCTCAGCTCATGGTCCCAGGGTCCTGGGATTGAGCTCCGCATCGGGCTCTCTGTTTGGTGGGAGGCCTGCTTCTCCTTTTCCCACTCCCCCTGCTTGTGTTCCCTCTCTCACTGTCTCTCTCTGTCAAATAAATAAATAAAATCTTAAAATAAAATAAAATAAACAATTAGAAAAAAAAAAAAGGAAAGAATGGCTGATTACTTCCCAAACCTGGGGAGACTTTTGGACATCCAAGTTCATGAAGTTAATTGGTCATACCAAATTTCAATTCAAAATGATCTTCTCCAAGAAACATAATAACAAAACTGTCTAAAATCAAGAAAAAGAGAGAATTTTAAAAGCAGCAAGAGAAAAAAAACTTCTCATACAAAGGAAACCCCATAAGGCTATCAGTGGGTTTCTTAACAGAGACCTTACAGGCCAGGAGAGAATGGAATATTTTGGAATTGCTGAAAGAAAGAAACTGCACACCAAGAATACTTACTGAGCAAAGTTATCCTTTAGAAATGAAGGCAAGATAAAGACTTCCTCTAATAAATAAAAGTTGAGGGAATTCATCACCACTAAATGTGACTTGCAAAAAATGCTGTGGGGCGCCTGGCTGGCTCAGTCATTAAGCGTCTGCCTTCGACTTGGGCCATGATCCCAGGGTCCTGGGATCCAGCCCCGTATCGGGCTCCTTGCTCAGCAGGAAGTCTGCTTCTCCCTCTCGCACTCCCCCTGCTTGTGTTCCCTCTCTTGCTGTGTCTCTCTCTGTCAAATAAATAAATAAAAATCTTTAAAAAAATGCTGAAAAGAGGGGTGCTTAGGTGGCTCAGTTGGTTAAGCATCTGCCTTTGGCTCAGGTCATGATCCCAGAGTCCTGGGCTTGAGCCCCATGCTGGGCTCCCTGCTCAGCAGGGGCCTGCTTTTCCCTCTCCCTCTGCCATTCCCCCAACTTGTGCTCTCTGGCTCTATCTCTTTATCAAATAAATAAATACAAATCTTTACAAAAAAGTTTAAAAAACGAATATAGAAAATTTGTTTTAAAAAAAACAACGCTGAGGGGTGCCTGGGTGGCTCAGTCGGTTAAGCATCTACCTTCAGCTAAGATCATGATCCCGGGGTCCAGGGATTGAGCCCCGCATTGGGCTCCCTGCTCGGAGAGGAGTCTGCTTCTCCCTCTCTCTGCTCCACCCTCACTCGTGCTCTCTCTTGCTATCTCTCTCTCAAATAAATAAATAAAATCTTTAAATAATTTTTAAAAATCCTGAAAGGAGTTCTTCAAGCTGAAACAAAAGGATGCTAATTAGTAATATGGAAACATAAAAAATATAACACACTAGTAAAAGTAAGCATATAGACAGATTCAGAATACTCTAATACTATAATATGGTGATGTGTTAACTACTTAACTCTAGTATAAAGGTTAAAGGACAAAAAGTATTAAAAAGCACTATAGCTTCAACAATTTGTTAATGGATGTACAGCATAAAATATATAAATGGTGACATCATAAACATAAAAGGAGGGAAGTAAAAGGATAGAGTTTTTTTATGCAAAGTTTTTGTGTGTGGTACATCGTTATCAGCATAAAATAGACTGTGTGTGTGTGTGTGTGTGTGTGTGTGTATTTTTTTTATGTAAGTTCCATGGTAAACATGAAGCAAAACTTACAATACATTCACAAAGATAAAGAGAAGGGGATCAAAGCATATTACTATGGAAAATCATCAATTCACAAAGGAAGGCAGAAAGAGGAGAAGAAAGGAAAAAGGGAACTAGAAAACAATAAGGTGGCATTAGTAAGTCCTTACCTATTACTAATTACACTAAATGTAAATGGATTAAATATCCAATCAAAAGACATAGAGTGGCTAGATGGATTAAAAAAACAAGACCCAACTACAGTTACCTAAAAGTCACTCACCTCAGCTTGAAGGACACACATAGGCTCATAGTGAAGGGATAGAAAAAGATATACAATGCAAAGAGAAGCCAAAAGAGAGCAAGGGAAACTATACTTATATCAGAAAACAGACTTAATGGGGTGCCTGGGTGGCTCAGTCAGTTGAGTATCTGACTCTTGAATTCCACTTGGGTCATGATCTCAGGGTTGTGAGATCAAGCCCCATGTCAGGCTCTGCGCTGGGTGTGGAGCCTGCTTGGGATTCTCTCTCTCTGCCCCTCCCCCCGCTCTCTCCCTCTCTAAGAAAAAAGAAAGAAAATAGACTTAAAGCCAAAAACAGTAACAAGAGACAAACATGGTTATTTTATGATGAGGGGGTCAATATATCAGCAAGATAAAACAATAGTAAATGTATATGCACCAAACCTCAAAGCACTTAAATATATTAAGCAAATACTAACAGATCTAAAGAGAGAAATAGACAAAAATAGTAGTAGGAGACTTCAGTATCACATCATCAACAATGGATAGATCATAAAGACAGAAAATCAACAAGAAAATGCTGGGCTTACAGCTACTTTAGACCAAGTGGACCTAACAGACACATACAAAACATTCCATCCAAAAGCAGCAGAACACACATTCTTCTCAAGTGCACATGGAACATTCTCTAAGACAGATCATATGATAGGTCACAAAGCAAGTCTTAGCAAATTTAAGAAGACTGAAATCATACCAAGTATCTTTTCTGACCACAATGGTATGAAACAAGAAACCAGTAACAGGAAGAAAGCTGAAAAATTCACAAATATGTGGAAATCAAACAGAACACTGTGGAACAATAGATGGTTCAAAGAAAAAAGAAAAAGTGATCAAGAAATATCTTGAAAAAAAATGGAAGCACAACATATCAAAACCTATGGAATACTACAACCTATGGACTTCTAGGAGAGACGTTTATAGAAATAAATGCCTACACTAAGAACAAAGTGAGATCTCAAATAAACCACCTAACTTTACACCTCAAGGACCTAGGGAAAAAAAGAATAAGCCCAAAGTTAGCAGAAGGAAGAAAATAACAAAGAGCAGAAAGAAATGAAAGAGAGACCAGAAAACAGTAGAAAAGATAAATAAAATCAAGAGCTGGTTTTTTAAAAAGATAAAATTGACAGACTTTAGCTACACCAACTCAAAAAAAAAAAAAGGAAGAGGACTTAAAATCAGAAATGAAAGAGGAGAAATTTTAAGAGATACTACATAAGGGGCGCCTGAGTGGCTCAGTAGGTTAAGCGTCTGCCTTTGGCTCAGGTCATGACCCTGGAGTCCCAGGATCGAGTCCCACATTGGGCTCCCAGCTCAGCAGGGAGTCTGCTTCTCCCTCTGACCCTCCCCCCTTTCATGCTCTCTCTCTCTCTTTCTCAAATAAATAAATAAAAATCTTTTTTAAAAAAAGAAATACTACATAAATACAAAAAGACTATGACAGACTACAATGAACAATTATATGCCAACAAACTGGACAAGCTAGAAGAAATGGGTAAATTCTAAAAACATACAACTTACCAAGACTGAATATGAACAGACCAATAACAAGTAAGGAGATTGAATCAATATCAAAAACCTCACGGGATGCCTGGGTAGCTCAGTCAGTTGAATGTGTGCCTTTGGCTCAGGTCATGATCCCAGGGTCCCGGGATCGAGTCCTGCATCGGGCTCCCTGCTCAGCAGGGAGCCTGCCTCTCCCTCTGCCTGCCATTCTCCCTGTTGTGCTCTCTCTGACAAATAAATAAAATCTTAAAAAAAAAGAAATATTTAACAGACATATTATATGAAATGTTTGTGTTAAAAAGTTGGCTTTGCATATATGGTTTCATTTTTTTATTTTTACTTTTTAATTCCAGTATAATTAACATACAGTGTTATATTAGTTTCAGGTGTACAATATAGTGATTCAACAATTCTATATATTACTGAGTGGCATATTTGATGTTTTATATATTTGTTGGTAAATTTGTTCTGGTAAAATGTTACCTTTGTAATCAATTTGAAATATTTGAGCAATTTAAATTTTTTATTTTAAGGTGAATTCTTACTAAAATATTTTTTTTAAAGTTTATTTATTTATTTTTAGTAATTCCTACACCCAACACGGGGCTAAAACTCACCACCTCGAGATCAAGAGTCACATGCTCTTCTGACTGAGCCAGCCAGGTGCCCCTAAATTATTCTTTTTTTAATCCAGCTTTATTGAAGCATGACAAATAAAATTGTGTATATTTAAAGTGTACATGATGATTTGATATATGTATACTTTGTGAAATGATTAGCACAATGAGGTTATTTAATGTATCTATCACTTCATATAGCTACCTTTTCTTTTTTGGTGTGGTGAAAAGGCTTAAGATCTACTCTCTTAGCAAATTTCTTTTTTTTTTTAAGATTTTATTTATTTATTTGACAGAGACACACAGTGAGAGAGGGAACACAAGCAGGGGGAGTGGGAGAGGGAGAAGAAGGCTTCCCGTGGAGCAGGGAGCCCGATGCGGGGCTCAATCCCAGGACACTGGGATCATGACCTGAGCCGAAGGCAGACGCCTAATGACTGAGCCACCCAGGCGCCCCTCTCTTAGCAAATTTCTAGTATACAATACAGTATTATTAACTATAGTCACGATGCTATATGTTAGATCCCCAGAACTTACTCATTTTATAACTGAATGCTGGTACCCTTTGACGAACATCTCCCCATCTCTCCCACCTCTCAGATGCTGGTAACCACCATTCTACTCTCTGTTTCTAGGAGTTCAATTTTTTTTTTTATTCTACATATAAGTGAGATACAGTATTTGTCTTTCTCTATCTGGCTTATACTTAGCATAATGTTGCAAATGGCAGGATTTCCTTCCTTCTTGTGGCTGAATATTTCATTGTATATCTATACCACATATCCTTTATCCATCAGATCTGTTGATGGATACTTAGATTATTTCTACATCCTGGCGTCTGTGACTAATGCTACAATGAACATGGAAGTGCACATATCTCTTTGAGATCCTGATTTCATTTCCTTTGGCTATATACCCAGGAGTGGGATTGCTGGATCATATCACAGTTCTATTTTTAATTTTTTGAAGAACCTTCATACTGTTTTCCATAATAGCTTACATTCCCACCAACAGTGTACAAGACTTCCCTTTACTTCACATCCTCTCTACGCTTGCTATCTCTTGTCTTTTTGATACAAGTCAAGAGCACTACTTTTTTTTTTTAAAGTTTACTTATTTAAGTAATCTCTACACCCAACATGGGGCTCAAACTCAGGACCCCAAGATCAAGAGTCACATGTTCTTCTGACTGAGCCAGCCAGGCTCCCTGAGAGTACTTCTCAAATTAACTTTCTCTTTCAGCAGCCCAATCTACTGACACCTTCTCTTCAAACTATTAATGTTCTCAAGCCTTTGCTCATCTTAAAAATAAGTATTCTGCCAATGATGTTTTCTTGTCTAGCTATCACTTGCTTTTCCTATTGCCCTTTCCCTTTGCCAATGTCTTCAAAGACTAGTTTGCACTTCTGCACCTCACAGTCACTTTTTTTAAATTGGGAAATATTTTAAGCAAACTAAAAATAATAATATAGTGGGGCACCTGGGTGGCTTAGTCAGTTAAGCGTCTGACTCTTATTTCAGCTCAGGTCATGATTTCAGGGCCAGTGGGGAGTCTGCTTGAGATTCTCTCTCCCTCTCCCTTTGCCCCTCCACCCCACTCTCTCTCTCTCTAAAATAATTTCTTTCCTATTTTTTAAAGAAGTAAAACATTACTGTTATAGTTTAAGTATCACGTGTAGCTATCACTTCCCTATTTCTCTTCCTACCTCTCCAGAGGTAACCACTATTCAGATTTCGGTATTTCTTATTTTCACACGTTTTGTTATTGATACTATATATGTATATATCCCTAAAAAATATGTAGTCATGGGAGATGTGTAATCAATAACCACCAATGAATCCCCCACCCTGAATCCATACCCTTGGGTAGTCTCCTCCCACACTGACTCTGGATTTGGCCATGTGATTCACTTTGGCCAATGGGATAATTACAAATGTGATACACGCAGAAGCTTGAAAGGCATTTGTACATTGAAGCTTGCCATCATATGAAGAGGTACAAACTTTCTAGAGAGGCCACACGGAAGAAAATCTAGGCACCCTGGCTGGAAGCCTGCCAAATGCCAGGCGTGAGTGAGGTAATCTTAAATCATCTGGCCCCCACCAACCTGACTGCCACAGCATGAGTGAGCCTAGGCAAGACCAACAGAAGAAATGCCCAGCTAAGTTTAGCCCAAACTGTCTACAGAATTGTGTGTGTGTGTTTTTTTAAAGATTTTATTTATTTATTTGGCAGAGAGAGACACAGCGAGAGAGGGAACACAAGCAGGGGGAATGGGAGAGGGAGAAGCATGTTTCCCACTGACCAGGGAGCCCAATGTGGGGCTTGATCCCAGTACCCTGGGATTATGACCTGAGCTGAAGGCAGACACTTAATGACTGAGCCACCCAGGCGCCCCGTCTACAGAATTTTGAGCAAATACAATGAATGTTGTTTTAAGTAACTCATTTTGGAGTGGTTTAGCTCTATGTCAATGGTATCATATGAATATATGGCATATCACAAGCACATGTCACAGTTTGCTTTTTTGCTTCTTCATAATATGATTTTTCCTTGTTTACATGTATAGTTGTAGTTCAATCATTTTAAACGAACTTTCATAAAGAATTCCTTCATATGACTAAACCACGATTTTACTAATGAACATTTGTGCTTCTAGTTTTTTACTACTATGAGCAACATCATACTGAACATTCTTGTATGAGTCCTTTTGTACTAGGAGTGGAATTACATGGTTGAAAAGTGAGGACATCTTTAACTTTACTATATAGTGTCATGTTGCTTTCCAGAGAGGTTGTACAGGTCCTCAATCCCTTATCTATAACTTTGAAATCCAAACATCTCTGAAAACGGGAAGAATTTTTCGTAAGTTTGGCCTTTTCACTTTGTTTATGGTGTTTTGGCATTTTCTGTTATTTAAAAGTTTTCTTTTTCAAAGAATTTATTTATTTGAGAGAGAGCACACGAGAGAGCACAAGCAGGGGGAGCAGCAGAGGGAGAGGGAGAAGCAGGCTCTCCACTGAGTGGGGAGCCCAAAGCAGGGCTCGATCCCAGGACCCTGGGATCCTGACCTGAGCCGAAGGCAGACGCTTAACCAACTAAGCCACCCCATTATTTAAAAGTTTTTCATTTTAATGTAGTCAAAGCTATTAATCACTTTCTTTACGGCTGTACTTTATCTTACTACTCAACCCACTATAAACTGGCTTCTGAACCATAGCACTCCAATAAAACTGCTCAATAAGGTCACCAACTATCTCTTAAAAGCCAAATCTCACGGACATGTTCTAGTAAGGGTCAACAACTAGTTGACCTCTGCAGCATTTGATATTATTCATTCTCCTACCTTAGAAATTTTACCTCCCTTAGTTTCTTCGGCACTACTATATTCTTGTCTCTCTGAATCTCTCTCTCAACCAGCAGTCTGTATACCATTAGTGGGATATGGCAGTGTGCAGTGGGATTCGGAGTTTTAATAAAAATTACCAAGAACCCATGCTCCCTTATGTCCATCTGTGTCATCGTGATATGTATAGTAGGTATGATATATTAAAAACTTACTGTGCAAAAATGTTAATGAGTAATTTGCAAATGGATTCTATACAAGAATGATGTGACATTCATGCCAGTGAATTTAGAAGATTAAATCATGTATCTGCTTCCCCCTATACTATTAATGTTTTTTTCTTTTTTCCAAGTCCCTATTTGTTCTTCAGACTAGCATATAGTTAGATGCTGATTAAGGGGTATCTTCTCAAGAAGGTAAATTTAGTCAGAGCATTCACAATACCAGCATGAAATAAAGTTCAATAGTATTGTTTGTTTTTAAAGATTTTATTTATTTATTTGAGAGAAAGAGGGAGCACAAGCAGGGGGAGCAGCAGGCAGAGGGAGAGAAGAAGCAGGCTCTCTGCTGAGCAGGGAGACTGATGTGGGGCTTGATCCCAGGACCCTGGGATCATGACCCGAGCCGAAGGCAGACACCTAACCGACTGAGCCACACAGGTGCCCCAAATTCAGTATTGTTGTGCAATGTTTTGCATCTCCCACAATAATAATTATTCTAAGCAAAGATCATCAATGAATGTTAAAACTAGTGGGTGAAAATTTGATGAAAAACAAGATATTTTCAAAAATATCCCTCTATAAATTACTTGTTTTTTTTTTAATGAAGATTTTATTTATTTATTTGTCAGAGAGAAAGAGCACGAGCAGGGGGAATGGCAGGCAGAGGGAGAAGCAGGCTACTGCTGAGCAAGGAGCACAATGCGGGACTCAAGCCCAGGACCCTGGGATCATGATCCGAGCTGAAGGCAGAAGCTTAACTGACTGAGCCACCCAGGCGTCCCTATAAATTACTTGTTTATTGCAAAGGGAAGAATAGTAACTTTACAGTGGAGAAACCTGGTAGATTTTAACCACCTGATCAAAGCTAACATCACCAGGAATGGCACAAACAGGTATCATGTGCCTCCTGATATTATACACTGAGAAGGCCACAAATTACTTCTCTGGTATTCCTGTCCAAGATGCATAACTTGACTCTCACAATGTGGAAATATCAGATAAATCCAAAATGAGGGGAATTCTACAAAATAACTAGTCTGTACTAAAAACAATACCAATGTCATGAATAACAAAGACTGAGAAACTGCTCCAGATTAAAAGAAACTCAATGTGATGGTTCCTTAAAAAGGTAAACATAAAATGACCATATGACCCAGCAATTTCCCTCCTAGGTATATACCCAAAAGAACTGAAAACAGGTACTCAAAGAAAACCTTTAACAGATATGTTCATAGCAGCACTATTCACAGGAGCTAAAAGGTGGAAACAGTCCAAATGTCCATCAGTGAATAAATGGGTAAACAAAATGTGGTGTGTCCAAACAATGGGTTATTATTCAACTATACAAAGAAACGAAGTACTGATACATGCTACAATGTGGACGAACCTTGAAAACATCATGCTCAGTGAAAGAAGCCAGACACAAAAGGTCACATATTGTATGATTCCGTTTGTATGAAAGTCCAAAATAAACAAATCCACACAGACAGAAAACAGATTGGTTGTTACCAGAGGCTGGGTGTTGGGGGGCAGGAGGAGAGAGGCAGATGGGGAGACATTGCTTAATGTATATGGAATTTTATTTTGTGGCAATGAAAATGTTTTGGAATTTGATAGAGGTAGCAGTTGTATAACATTATAAATGTACTAAATGCCAATTGGTCATTCCCTTTAAAACAGTGTTATGTGAATTTTACCTGAATTTGGGGTTTTTTGTTTTTGTGGGGTTTTTTTTGTTTTTTAAAGTTTACTTGGTTTTTTGTTATTGTTGTTGTTTGTTTGTTTAGTAATCTCTACACGCAATGTGGGGCTCGAACTCATGACCCCAAGATCAAGAGTTGCATGCTTTTACGACTGAGCCAGCCAGATGCCCTGAATTTTACTTTAATTTTGAAAAAATAAGCTAAAAGAGACATGACAACTCAATGCAACTTGTTATCCTGGATTAGATCCTGGGCTAGATTTTTTCTTTTTCTATAAAGGACCTTAGTGGGACAATGGGTAAAATTTGAATAAAGTCTGTAGGTTAGATAGTAGCATTGTGTTGATATTAATTTCCTGATTTTGATCATTGTACTAGAGTTATATAAGAGAATGTCTTTTTTTTTTTTTTAGGAAAATCGCTGTGAAATATTCAGGGGTAGGGGGCATTATGTCTGCAATTTGTGTGAATTAGAAAAAATTGGAGGGAGAGAAGAGAGGGAGAAGAGGAGTGAGAAGGGGGAATGATAAAGCAAATGTGCTTAAATATTTACATCTGGGGAATCTCAGTGAAACATATAAGGTATTATTATTTTTTATTTAATTTATCTATTTGTCAGAGAGAGGGAACACAAGCAGGGGGAGCGGCAGGCAGAGGGAGAAGCAGGCTTCCCGCTGAGCAGGGAGCCCGATGTGGGACTCGGTCCCAGGACCCCGGGATCATGACCTAAGCTGAAGGCAGATGCTTAACCAACTGAGCCACCCAGGCGTTCCACATATAAGGTATTATATACACTATTTTTATCACTTTTCTATAAGTCTTAATTATTTCAAAATACAAAGTTTTTCATTATGTCAAAGAGATATCTGTAACCTCATGTTCATGGCAGCATTATTTACAATAGCCAAGACATGGAAACAATGGATAAAGAAAATGTGATACACACACACACACACACACACACACACACACACACACACGAATACTATTCAGCCATAGAAAAACACAAGGAAATCCTGCCATTTGTAACAACATGGATGGACCTTGAGGGCATTATGTTAAGTGAAGTCAGTCAGTCTGAGAAAGACAAATACTATATGATCGTACTTATATGTGCAATCTAACAAAACAAAACAAAACAAAAAATCAAACTCATAGGAAGAAAGAGCAGATTTGTGGTTACCACAGGTGGGGGAGCTGGAGGGAGGTGGTCAAAAGGTATAAATTTCCAGTTATAAGATAAATAAGTAGTAGGGATATAAGGTACAACATGATGACTACCGTTAACACTGCTGTGTGGTATATTTGAAATTAAGAGAGTAAATCCTAAGAGTTCTTGAAAATAACCCATATTTTTCTCTTCTTTTTGTATTTATAGGAGAGGATGGATGTTAACTAAAATTAGTGTGGTAATAATTTCACAATACAGGTAAAGTCAAATCATTATGCTGCACACCTTAAACTTATACAGTGCTGTATGTCAATTCTATCTCAATAAAACTAGAACAAATATAAATAAAGTTTGTTTTCTTTAAAAAATCTTACTGTGGGTGCCTGGGTGGCTCAGTTGGTTAAAAAATCTTACTGTAAGTCACCTCAGTGGGGGAGGGGCGAGCATACAGTGAGCTTCTGGAGTGTTAGTAATATTTTATTTGGGCTCTGAGTAGTGGTTATACAGGCATTCATTTTATTTTATTATTTTTTATGGGCATTCATTTTATAATTATTTGTTAAACTGTAAATAAACACTGTATGAATATTCTCTATGTATATTTCACAATTTGAAAAGTAAAAGAAATGAATAAATATCCTTAACCTAAAAATGAAACGGTAACAGAATGCTGTAAACATATACTTATCTTTCAAAGAGAGGTCTCTGCTTCTTACATACCAGGCTCTTTTATTTTTCATTTGAGAGAGAGAGGGAAGAGGAAGGGAGGGAGAGCACAGAGGGAGAGGGAGAAGCAGACATCGCACTGAGCAGAGAGCCTGACTGGGGCTTGGGGCTCGATCCCAGGACCCTGAGATCAGGACCTGAGCTGAAGGCAGACGCTTAACCGACTGAGCCACCCAGGCGCCCCTGTACCCAGGTTCTTTTATGATGATTGGTAGGACATAAGATACTGAGAAGCACTGCCCTGAAAGACTGGGTGGTGATGGATATTGTGCTTCCCTAGCCTTTCTCCTACTTTACTGACCAATCCTTCTTTTATCTTTCCATTTCCTCTGCCTCACCTCCCCCTTAAATGTCTGTGTTCTTCTAGGTCTTATCCTCAGTCCTCTTCTGGTCTCATTATCCAAATTCTCATCAAATGACTGTATCAATTTCCAAGGCTTCAACTAACAGCTATGAACTGACAAATTCCAACTCTCATAAATTTTAAACCCATATATCCAAGTATCTAGTATACATCTCTATTTTGATATCCCACAGGCTCTCAAATTCAATGTATACAAAAGTGATTTTTTAAAAAGATTTTATTTATTTATTTGTCAGAGAGAGAGAGAGAGAGGCAGGCAGAGGGAGAAGCAAGCTTCCCACGTAGCAAGGAGCCCAATGCGGGACTTGTTCCCAGGACCCTGGGATCATGACCTGAGCTGGAGGCAGATGCTTAACCGACTGAGCCACCCAGGTGTCCCTACAAAAGTGATTTTATCGTCTTCCCCATCCCCCACAAATCTCAAATCTTGTCCTCCCAAATTCCTTGTTCAGTGAATGGTTCTCAAGTCTGGAGAAAAGAATTCACCCTTTCCATGTCTTGACTTGATCCTGAATGTCTCTCAAATCTTCCTCCATCTTCTATACTTTGATAATAAAAATTTTTAAATGCTTAAAAATGTTTTTAAAATATTTTTTTTAATCTGCTCCCATCTCCCTATCATCATTACCATTGTGTAGATTTAAGCTCTGAAATTTTTTACCTGAATTATTCTAGTAGCTACTTAACTGGTCTTCATGCTTCCAGTTTTGTCTCCTCTACCAATGCAGCTTTCACATGGCCACAAGATTAAATTTTCTTTTTTTTTAAAGATTTTATTTATTTATTTGACAGAGACACAGCAAGAGAGGGAATACAAGCAGGCAGTGGGAGAGGGAGAAGCAGGCCTCCCGCCGAGCAGGGAGCCCGATGCGGGGCTCGATCCCAGGACTCTGGGATCATGACCTGAGCCGAAGGCAGATGCCCAACAACAGAGCCACCCAGGGGCCCCAAGATTAAATTTTCTAAAGTGAAAACTTGACCATGACTACTCTGCTTAGTCCTTCAGTGGCTTCTCACAGCTTCAGAATAAAATCCAAACACCTTGGCACCTTGGCATAACACGACCTACAATACTCTTCCTATTCTAGTCCCTGACTCTCTACAGACTCATTTCTTTTTTTTTTTTTAAGATTTTATTTATTTATATGACAGAGAGAGACACAGAAAGAGAGGGAACACAGGCAGAGGGAGTGGGAGAGGGAGAAGCAGGCTTCCCGCCGAGCAGGGAGCCCGATGCGGGGCTCAATCACAAGACCCTAGGATCATGACCTGAGCCAAAGGCAGACGCTTAACAGACTGAGCCACTCAGGCTCCCCTATCCTAAGTGCTTTATATGGACTTGTTCATTTAATTCTCACAACAACCTTAAATGAGGTAGGTAGTAGTATACTAATATTTATGAAGTAGGCAGAGAATGAGGAGACAGTGAAAGAGATTGAGTTCATGTTCATTAAATATAATGAATTTTGTTCTTGTGAATTTATATACCCATCAGCTTGGGAACATACTTATTCGGGTTCTTTATGCCCAGTGCTAATGCCAGGTACTTTGGGAGCTATCTGTAGTGTCAGATAACTTATGTGCTCAAGGTTACATGAATTGAAAAAGGCATCACTGAAGAGGCGGGACGAGGGTGGGGTTTTTTTTCTTTATTTTTTTTATAAATTTACATTCAGACAGTATCCCTTCCCTCTAACTCCTCCAAAAGAGAAGAAGAATGATCATCAATGACAAAGGGCAGCTGCAAAGACAGCTTCCAAAGTTGGCTTCATGCTCAGGAAGGGATACTGCACCTCCTCCTCATGGTTCCGGGTACTCTACATGTTCAGAGAAACTTCTCTAGTAACAAACTATAGAAATGATCCCTGAAAGTATAGTCTTCTAGGGTGGGTTATTAAGCAAGAGAGGGTTTAAATACAGAAAGAGGTGATGGGAGGACCTTCTAAGAAGAGGAAATAGTATGAAGAAAGGTATGGAGACGGGAATGTGCCTGGTGTGATCCAGGAAGAGCGAGGAGGAAATTGGTGTAACAGTATTGGCAGTTACAAGTGTGAGAGTAACAGGAAATAAGGTAGTATCATGTTGGTAAAAGGAGAGCAGACAATAGAAAACTCAAAATTAAACTGAAGAGTTTTCACCTGATGTAGCTAGATAGCTGTTGAATTTCCTTAGGCAAGAGTGTGGCATGATGAAAAAAGATTTTTTCAATAGCTCTGTATGAGATATACTGGAAACAATAAAGCGAGACCAGCTAGAAATCTGTCATGGTGATCATGGTATGAAGCAATGAGATCCTGGATGGTAGTGGCCCCAATAGCATTGAAGAAGAATGTGTAAATGAGACACATTATGATGGGATAAATGAGAGATCTGTTTTTGAACCCTGTATCCAAAGATGAGGCCAAGACTTTTACCTAAAAGACTGGAAGAATTGTGGTACCACAGACAGGAATGGGATATCTGAGAAGAGGAACCAAGTCTTAGGATAAATAATCTATTCTAAATTATTAAAAATTCAAAATAGCTGTGGCTTGGAGTAAGATGGTGATTTCTCTGAATTTATTATCTTCCTAAGATACAACCAGGAACTAGAAAATATTACAACTCTATATATTTTTGTATAATGTCATTTATTTGTTTCCTCAACACCTATTTACTTGTAGTCTGGTGAGATGAGAGTGAGAGAGTTTGGCACAGTAGGGGTTCAGTTGCAGATGGGCTAGAAAGAAAGAAGTTCATCAAGGAGGACGTTGCATAAAGTACCGAGGAATTTTGACTTTATTTTGTAAATAATGGGGAGCCATCAAAAGGATTTTTAGCCAAAAGGGAAACATAATCAGATCTTTTCTTCAGCACTAGACTTTTAGTTTTTCATGGGCAGTGACCATTATTTATCTTTGAGCTAGTCAGTGGGGGTGACATATTGCCTTTTGTTTATTAAACATCTATTATGCAGGACACCTGGGTGACTCAGTCAGTTAAGCATCTGCCTTCAGCTCAGGTCATGATCCCAGAGTCCTGGGATCAAGTCCCAAGTCAGGCTCCTTGCTCAGCGGGGAGGAGTCTGCTTCTCCCTCTGCCTGCTGCTCCCCTGCTTGTGTGCGCACTCTCTCTCACACACAAATAAATAAATAAAAATCTTAAAAGAAAAAAGAAATAAACATCTATTATGGGACAGGTATTGTGCTGAAGTTTTAGAAGTGTTAGTGGTAACAAAACCATGTGCTACTCTCAAACAACAAATAAAAATGCACCCAGAATCTATTTCTCTCCATTTCTACTGCTACCACCCTAGTCCCAGTTGATCAGTTCTAGTTGGATTATTGTAGCAGCCTAGTCTCCCTGCTTCCACTTTTGCCCTTCTACAGTCTGTTTTCTCAGAGTAGATACACTAATCTCAAAAGGGTAAGGACTTAAGCTTCTCGTTATGGTGGAGTAAGAAGGACTGAATTTATCCTTTGGCCAACTGCAAAACTGTACAAAATCTATGAGACAACAGTTCAGAAAGAGGGAACCTAGCTAGAGCCTCATAGTCTCTCTGAGTTTAGGAGACAGAGTTGAGAATTCAAGAAAGCTGAAGTGGCTAACATGCAGGGCACAGTACCAAAAAGAAGAGACCTTCAAAGAAAGATTGAGAGAGATAGAGGGAGAGGGGAGATTGAGAGAGAAAAAAAGAGAGTGAGAGAAAGAGAAAGAGGGAATATTGCCTCAGTAGTGGAGACCAATTAGCTCTAAACTAAATGTTGCTCTGGTCCTGCCTAACAAAACTTAAGAGAAAGCTTGAAAGGATTAAGCTGTTTCTGAGTAACTTAAGCATATCCTAGAAAAAAATCTCAAAAGTATCTGAAGGAACAATAAAGAAAAGAACCCAGCACCCAACAATATAAAATCCACAATGCCTTGCATCTAATAACAAATGATCAGGTATACAAAGCAGAAAAATATGAGCAAAATCCATCAACAAATACAGACCCAGAAATAACACAGATGATAGAATCAGTAGATAAGGACATTAAAACAGTTATTATGAATATATTCTATTTGTTCAAAAATGTAGAAGAAATGTGATCATTTGATCATGTGATCATGTTGAGGAGGGACATGGAGGAGATAAAAGACTGAAATTAAACTTCTAGAAATGAGGGATGCCTGGGTGGCTCACTCAGTTGAGTGTCAGCCTTCAGCTCAGGTCATGATCCCAGGGTTCTGGGATTGAGCCCCACGTCAGGCTCCCTGCTCAGTGGGGAGTCTGCTTCTCCCTCTGCCTCTGCCCCTCCCCCCACTGCTTGTGCCTGCTTTCTCTCTTTCTCTCTCTCAAATAAATAAAATACTTTTTAAAATAAACTTCTAGAAATGATAAATACAATGTCTGAGAAAAAATATGCTTGATCAAATTAGATACTACTGAAGAAAAGATTAGTGAACTTGAAGACACAGTGATAGAAATTATCCAAAATTAAACACACAGAGAAAAAATGACCAGACGACAAAAAAACAGAGCATCAGTGTGCTGTGGGACAACTTCCCAAAGTCTGAACTAGGGAGAGATAAGAGAAGTAGAGATGTCCTAGTCTCAATTATAATAGGTGGTCTTTGAAGCCGTAAGACTGGATGCTATCCCAAAGGGGGGAAATAGTAGAGGGAAAACAGAGGAGGACCCATGACAGAACACTGGGGAATGGTTTTGTATAAGTAGGGATCCCTTTCTAGCAGTGTATGTTAGAGAGTAGACTCCAGAATCTCTGATTTCAAAATTTGTTACTGACAACAGATTCTCAGCCTTCACAGTCAAATTCCTTTAAAAAAAAAAAATTCTGCCTTCATTACTCCTTGCATACTAGGTTGTGGAAATATAGAGAAGAAAAATGTGATGGTAGAGGGGCTATGTTCCAGAGGGAGTAGTGTGTAGACAAGCACAGCAGTGTGCGTGAGCATGGTATTTGGAGAGAACTTCAAGCAGCATGTTGTTAACATATAGGGAGTATGTAGGGCAGTAGCAAGAGATGAGGCTACAAAGATCAGCATGGGGGGAATTATGGAAGGTTTTTTTTTAAGATTTTACTTATTTACTTGACAGAGAGAGAGAGCACAAGTAGGGAGAGTGGCAGGCAGAGGGAGAAGCAGGCGCCCCATTGAGCAGAGAACCCGATGTGGGGCTTGATCCCAGGGTCCTAGGATCATGACCTGAGCCGAAGGCAGACACTTAACTGACTGAGCCACCCAGGCTCCCCTCATGGCAGGGTTTAAGCAGAGGAGTGAAATGATTACATGGGTACTGGTGGCAGTGTAGAAGATGGATTGTAAGGAAGCAAGCCAAGGCAGGGAGATCAGTTAGAACTCTCTCTCCTTCTCTCCAATAAATAAATAAAATCTTTAAAAAACTCATGTAGTGTAGTGCCTGCCACACAGTGAGGTCTCAGTAAATGTCAGCAATTACACAGTCACCACTCTCCAAACTTGTTTTACTACCAATAGTCTCATTCTTAGTTAATGGTCTCACCATTGACCTAGGCTCCCACACCAGAGCCCTTTAAGGCTTTAAGCCATTCTAATACCCTTTAATGGCTTTAAGCCCTTAACTCCTCTCAAACCTGCCATATTCACTTAGTCAGCAAAGGCCTATCAATTCCTCAGAAATACCTCTCTGAATCTATCACTTCCTTTCTTTTGTTCAGGACCTCATTTCTCCCTTGAGACAATTCCAACAGCCTTCTAAACTTGTCTCCCTTCCTTTGATCTTTCTCCTACCCAGTCTATTCTTCACAATGTAACCAGCTGTCTAAAACACAGTTCACTTTCCCCTTTAAAGCTCTTCAGTGGCTACCAATTATACTTCACGGTTTGGCATGCGAGGCCCTTTTGTGCTCTGACCCCTGCCTACCTATCCAACTTCATCTTCTATCAATTCCTTATTCCATTCCTTTAGTTCAGCTATACATTCTATTTTCATTTACAAGAATGGGCCATACTGTTTTACCACAGCATGCCTGGGTAATTTAATGTCTTCCTGAAATGCCCTTCCTGACCTTGTACACTTTGTAAATGCTTACTCATGCTGTCTCCATTTAATTACCTTCTCTGTGAAGATGTCTCTAATCTCACTCTCCATTGTTATTCTTTATTACATTTTCTATGTTTATATTTCCCCTACTACAAGATTTTCTTTATTGCTTAACAGCAAAAGCCATGTCCTATTCATATTTTATGCTAAACATGCTGCATAGTGTCTTGTACATTGTGAGAGGGCAATAACTAATGACTAAATGAACCTCTTCTTCAATTGTATTTCCCACTATCTGATCAGTTCTATGAATACACATCGCTCTTTCTAGCCACTCTTCCTCTCCTCTGCCTGTCTCTGTGCCTACAATGTTTCCCATTACCTACTGAAAACCTACCTATTTGCCAAGGGCCAAAACATTCCCATCTCCTATTGCTTCCTTTTCTGACCACCATGGCTGGAAATGATCCCTTTCATGTTCCATTCTTTATTATAGCATGAGATTTTAGGATCAATAAGATGCAAAGATTAATGAGATCTACTCTTCACCTTAAAAATTATTTCACAGTGGGGGCCCATAAACTAGGACAGGGGTTCTCAAAGTTTAGTGGATAAAAGTATCACCTAGGGGAATTGTTCAAAATCTTTGGGGCCCACCTCCAAAGATCCTGATTCAGTAACTGGTGGTGGGACCTGGGAATCAACTTTTTAAACAAGTATTCTAGGTGATTCTGATGAAGATACATGGGTCTGTACGTGTCCTTTGGGAGGTTCATAGACCCTGAAATTACATGAGAACTGTGTAAATATATGCATATATGTGCATTTTTTGAAAGAGTCCACAGTTTATATTCTATCACCTATAACCTCCAACAAAGTTTGAAACTCACTTATCAAATGGAAAACATATATAAACTGACAAGTTACAAAACAATTAAGCTAAGAGCTAGTACAGAAATACAAATAAAGTGCTATGGGAACATAAACCAGGGAACAATTAAGTGTGCCTGTGGTAGCTAGGGAAAGCTTCACATGATGGCAACACTTTTTTTTTAAGTTTTTATTTAAATTCCTAGTTAGTTAATATACAGTGTAATATTAGTTTCAGGTGTGCAATATAGGGATTCAACAATTCCGTACATCACCCAGTGCTCATCAAAGCAAGTGCCCTCCTTAATCCCCATCACCCATTTCACCCACCCCTCTGCCCACCTCCCCCCTAGTAACCATCAGTTTGTTCTCTACAGATAAGAGTCTGTTTCTTGGGGCACCTCGGTGGCTCAGCTGGTTAAGCGTCCAACTCTTGATTTCAGCTCAGCCATGATCTCAGGGTTGTGAGATCGAGCCCTGTGTAGGGCTCTGTGCTCAGCGGGGAGTCGGGTTGAGATTTTCTCTTCCTCTCCCTCTACCCCTCCCTCTGCTCGAGCACACACTCTCTAAATAAATAAATAAATAAATAAATAAATAAATAAATAATCTTTTAAAAAGTCTATTTCTTGGTTTGCATAAGGGCAACACTTTAGAAGGATATTCAAAAATGAGTACAACTTTACCTAGTGGAATAGAAGACTACTAGTATTCTAGGCCGAGGGAACAACATATATAAAGAAACAGAGATACAAAAGGGAAGTTTTACATTCTGTTATGTTTAGAATATTTGTGAGAGGAAGTGCATATGTATCGAGACTAGAGACCTTGCATGCCAAGTTAAAGAATGTAAACTTTATCCTGTATGTAACAGAGAAACAACAGGGTTTTTTAAATTGAGGTAAAATTCACATAACATAAAATTCACCATTTTAACCATTTTAAGGTGTACAATTCAATAGCTTCCAGTACATTCACTTTGTTGTGCAACCATCACCATTATCTAATTTCAGAACACTTCATCACTCAAATAGAAACCATGTGCCCATTAAGCAGTTACTTCCCATTGCCCTCTTACCCCTAAGCTCTGGGCAAACACTAATCTGCTTTCCATCTCTAAGGATTTGTCTACTGTAAGTATTTCATACAGATGGAATCACACAGGATGAAGCTTTTATCTCTGGCTTCTTTCACTTAGGTTTAGGTTTAGTTGATCCATGTTGTAGCATGTATCAGTTCTTCATTCATTCCCTGTTTTGGCTGAACACAGTTCCACTGTCTGGATATACCACATTTTGTCTACCTGTTCAGTAGTTGATGGACATATGTATTGTTTCCACTTCTTGACTATGATTAATAATGCTGTTATGAACATTCACATACAAGTTTTCATTTGAAAACCTGTTTTCAATTCTCTTGAATATATACCTAGGAGTGAAACTTCTGAGTCATATGGTAATTCTGTGTTTAACTTTTTTAGGAACATGAAAAAAGGCCTTTATTTGAGAGAGAGAGAGAGAGCATGCATGCACACGCAAGCATGAGCAGGGGAGGGGCAGAGGGAGAGGGAGAGAGAATCTTCAAACAGATTCCCCGTTGAGCAAGGAGCCTGATGCAGGGCTCAATCCCAGGACCCTGAGATCATGCTCCGAGCCCAAATCAAGAGTTGGACACTTAACCAACTGAGCCACCCAGATGCCCCACAAACAGAGACTTTTAAGCAAAGAAATGATCAGTAAGATAGCTACTACAGCACAACGTAGAAGAAAGCTAGAATAGGAAAGAGATAGGAGGCAGGAAGACTACAGAGGTGGCTACTGTAATAGTCTAAATAAAAGTAAACAAGAGTTTAAATTAGAAAGTCTAGAGAACAGATAAAATAACAGTATATGTAGTGTTCAGGATAAAGAATAGGGATAAGTCAAGGAGATGACACTGAATTTGCTAGCTTAAAAAACCAGAGGGATGGTGACATTCACCGAAGCTGAGAACATATGATGGATAAGAAGTTTAAGAAAGGTAGGGAGCACCTGGGTGGCTCAGTCAGTTGGGCATCTGCCTTCGACTCAGGTCATTGTCCCGGGGTCCTGGGATCAAGCCCGCATCGGGCTCCCTGCTCAACAGGGAGCCTGCTTCTCCCTCTCCCCTTCCACTAGTGCTCTGTCTCTCGCTTTCTCTCTCTCTCAAATAAATAAATATTTTTTTTTTTTTAAAAAAAGGAAGTTTAAGGAAGGTAGTAGAGCACAGTGGTTAAGAGTATTGGGTCTGGAGCCAGAGGTTCAAATTCAGACACAGCCCCTTAGTATCTGTATGACTTGAGCAGATACCTGCCTTTCCATGTGTCAATATCCTCATCTGGAAAATGGAGAATATAACATACCACTTCATCAAGTTGTGAGAAATAAAATGAGTTAAAATATATAAAGCACTGGGCGCCTGGGTGGCGCAGTTGGTTAAGCAACTGCCTTCAGCTCAGGTCATGATCCTGGAGTCCCGGGATCGAGTCCCGCATCAGGCTTCTTGCTCAGCGAGGAACCTGCTTCTCCCTCTGGCCCTCCCCCCTCTCATGTGCTCTGTCTCTCTCTCTCATTCTCACTCTCTCAAAATAAATAAATAAATCTTTAAAAATATATATATATAAAGCACTTAGAATAGTACTGAGCATATAGTAAGTGCTCAATAAATATAATCTACCATTGTTTGTTATTGTTGTTGATGATGCTAATGTTATTTGAGGTAAAAAGTTTAAGTCTGAGGTGTTATGCCTGGAACATTTAGGGGAGAAGAGTCCACTAGGCAGTAAGAAATACTAAAATGATCCTAGAAAAGAGCACAGGCAATAATTTCTCTGACACTGGCTATAGCAACTTTTTTCTAGATAGGTCCCCTGAGGCAAGGAAAACAAAAGCAAAAATAATCCATTGGGACTACACCAAGATAAAAAGTTTCTGCACAGTGAAAGAAACAATCAACAAAACTAAAAGGCAACCTATGGAATGGGAGAAGATATTTGCAAATGACATCCAATACAGGGTTAGTATCCAAAATATATGAAGAATTTATACAACTCAACACCAAAAAACAAATAATCCAATTAAAAAATGGGCAGAAGACATGAACAGACATTTCTCCAAAGAAGACCTACAGATGGCCAACAGACACATGAAAAGATGCTCAACCTCACTAATAATCAGGGAAATGCAAATCAAAACTGCAATGAGCTATCAGGACTGGCTCAGTCAGTGGAGCATGCAACTCTTGATCACAGGCTTGTGAGTTCGAGCCCCATACTGGGTGTGGAGATTACTTAAAAAGATAAAGTCTTAAAAGAAAAAAAAAACTACAATTGAGCTATCACCTCACACCTGTCAGAATGGCTAAAATCAACAACACAAAAAACAACAGATGTTGGCAAGGATGCGGAGAAAGGGGAACCCTCTTGCACTGTTGGTAGGAATGCAAACTGGTACAGCCACTCTGGAAAACAGTATGGCAGTCCGTCAAAAAGTTAAAAATAGAACTACCCTACAACCCAGCAATTGCACTACTAGGTATTTACCCAGAGTACAAAAACATAAATTCAAAGGGATACATGCACCCTGATGTTTACAGCAGTATTATCTTTTTTAAAAAAAGATTATTTATTTGAGAGAGTGTGAGAGAGAGCATGAGCAGTGGAGAGGGGCAGAGGGAGAGGGAGAAGCAGACTCCCCACTGAGCAGGGAGCCTGACATAGGGCTCGATCCCAGGACCCCAAGATCATGACCTGAGCTGAAGGTCATGAGTTTAACCGACTGAGCCACCCAGGCACCCCTATAGCAGCATTACCTACGATAGCCAAATTATGGAACCAGCCCAAGTGTCCACTGACTGATGAATGGATAAAGAAGAGATGGTATAAATGCACATTGGAATATTATTCAGCCATAAAAAAGAATGAAACCTTGCCATTTGCAATGACGTGGATGGAGCTAGAGAGTATTATGCTAAGTGAAATAAGTCAGTCAAAGGAAGACAAATACTATATGATTTCACTTATATGTGGAATTTAAGGAACAAAACAAATGAGCGTGGGGAAAAGGGGAAAGAGAGGCAAACCAAGAAACAGACTCTTAACTGTAGAGAATAAACTGATGGTTACCAGAGGGGAGGTGGGGGGCATGGGTGAAATAGGTGATGAGGATTATGGAGTGCACTTGTTATGATGAGCACTGGGTGATTAAATTTTTTTTAAAAAAGAAAGAAATACTAAGATGGATCTTGAAAAAAAGGTACTTTAAGTCATTGGTATAGATGAGATTTCTCATAGAAAATGTGTAAATAAGACCAAAAAAAAAAAAAAGAATCAAGGATAGAAATCTCCTTTCTAGGGTATTCCTTAACCCAACCTCTAAACATTCCCTTAGGAACCAACCTTAGCCTATCCCTCTTGTTTTAATCACCCTAAGCAATCTTCATAAATTCCATGCTTTTAACAATTACCTAAGTGCTAACAGTTTTCAAATGTCTACTTCCTGTCTTCATCTCTCCCCTGAACTTCAAAATCTCATATCCTATTACCTGATTAATGCCTCTTCTTAAATGCTCCTAAACATACCTGAAAGTGAACTTATTGTCACCCTCACTACCAACCCTGTTCCTCCTATATCCCATATCTCAGTTGGTAGTGCCATTTTCCTCCTAGGTCAAGCCAGAAACCTGCAAGTCATCCTCTTACTCAACAGTGCTGCTACGAACATACACATCTTATTTCCTACTAAGGTTTTGGTTTTTTTTAAGTCAGCTCTATGCCCAACGTGGGGCTTGAACTCATGATCCCAAGATCAAGAGTTAACATGCTCACCCAACTGAGCCAGCCAGGTGCCCCTTTCACTAAGGTTTTATTCTACTTTTCTGAAGATCTCTAGAATCCATCCTCTCCAACCCTACAACTGCCCTAGTTTAGGCCCTCATCATCTTGTACATGATATAACAATTGTATCCTCATCAGTCTCCCAGCCTTGGATCTTGGCCAAGGCTCTTCATTCCCACCCAAAACAATTATCTTTTTAAGATGAAATTCTGACTATTATTAGTAAATAAAATAAAAATTCATTTTTAAAAAAGAAAGTGTTACACTAGAAAATATTCACAATACAAAACGAAGTAGAAAAGGAAGACTGGAGAAACAAAAACAGAGATGAACCATAGAGAAAATAAAAACTAAAATGGCAGATATAATCCAACTATATCAATAATATCATTAAATGTGAATAGATTAAACAATCCAATCAAAAGGCAGTTATTGTCAGATGGATTAAAAAAACAAGATCCAACTACATGCTATCTGCAGGAGAAACACTAGATTAAAGATAAAAATAGGTTGAAAGCAAAAGGATGGAAAAATATATACCACACAAACAGCAACCATAAGAAAGCTGGAACTGCTGGACTAATATTGGACAAAATGGGCTTTAAGAATAAAATGTTACTGGGGCACCTGGCTGGCTCAGTCAGTAGAGCATGTGACTCTCAATCTCAGGGTTGTAAGTTTGAGCCCCACGTTGCGTGTAGAGATTACTTAAAAAAAAACTTAAAAAAAAAAAGAAAAAATGTTACTAGAGATAAAGAAGGACATTTTATAATAATAAAACTAGCAGGACTATATAACAATTAAAATATATATACACCTAACAAAAGAACCCCAAAATATGTGAAGCAGAAATTGACAGAATTTAAGGGATAAATAGACAATTCAACAATAATAGCTGGAGACTTCAATATCTCACTTTTAATAATGGATAGAACAACAGGACAGAAGAGCAACAAAAGAAACTGAAGACTTAAACAATACTATATACCAATGAGACCTAACTTACCTCTTCAGAATGCCACATCCAACAACAAAAGAATGCCCATGCCTCTGAAATGCACATGGAACATTCTCCAGAACTGACTATATGCTAGGCCTCAGTAAATTTTTTTTAAAGATTTTATTTATTTATTTGCCAGAGAGAGAGAGAGAGAGGAAGAGTATAAGCAGGGGAAGTGGCAGGCAAAGGGAGAAGCAGGCTCCTTGCTAAGCAAGGAGCCCGATGTGGCACTCAATCCCAGGACCCTGATATCATGACCTGAGCCGAAGGCAGATACTTAACCATCTGAGCCACCCAGGCGCCCCCAGGCCTCAGTAAATTTAAAATGATGGAAATTGTATGAACTATATTCTCTGATCACACTGGAGTGAAATTAGAGATTAATAACAAAGAAGTTTGGGGAATTAACAAATACGTGGAAATTAAACAAGGCACTCCTGGAAAAGCAAGGGTTCAAATAAAAATCACAAGGGAAATTAGAAAATACTATAAGGTGAGTAAAAATGTAAACACAACATACCAAAACTTCAGGTTGCCACTAAAGCAGTGTTTACAAGGAATTGTATAGATATAAATGCCTACATTAAAAAAAGAAAGAGCTCACATCAGCAACCTAACCTTCCACTTGAAGATACTGGAAAAAGAAGAGCAAACTAAACCCAAAGCAAATAGAAAAAAAGAAAATAATAAGGATGAAACTGTAATACAATAAAATAGAGATCAGAAAAACAACAGAGAAAAATCAATGAATCAAAAGTTGATTCTTTGAAAAGATCAACAAAACTGCCAAACCTCTAGCTAGACTGATAAGGAAAAAAGTCTCAAATTACTAAAATCAGGAATGAAAGTGGGAAATCACACTACTCACATTAGAAATACAAAAATGATTAGTAGGCAGTTTAGATAACCTAGATGAAATGGACAAATCCCTAGAAAACACACAGTAACTAAAATGACTCAAGAAGAAATAAAAAAATCTGAATACATCTAAATAAGTAAAAAGATTGAAGTAGTGATCAAAATGTTCCCACAAAGAAAAGCCCAGACACAGATGGCTTCACTAGTGAATTCTACCAAACACTTAAGAGTTAATACCAATTCTTCACAAACTCTTCCAATAAATAAATAAATAAACAAACAAACAAACAAATAAATAAATCAGAGAACACTTCCTAACTTGCTCTATGAGGTTAGTATTACCCTGATATCAAAACCAAAGACATTGCTGGACAAGAAAATGACAGACCAGAATCTCTCATGACTATAGACACACACACACACACACACACACACACACACACACACACACACACACAAACTAAAAAGGATTATAAACCACAACCAAGTAAGGTTTTCCCAAGAACATGTTGGTTTAACATCCAAAAACCAATTAGTGTAAAACACCAAATCAAAAGAATAAAGAACAAAAACCACATGATCATCTCAATAGACACATTAAACTGACAAACTTCAAAACCTCTTTATGATAAAACACTCAGTAAAGTAGGAGCAAAGGGAACTTCCTCAACTTGGTAAAGGACATCTATGAAAAACCCACAGCTAACATAGTATTTAATGGTGAAAGACTGAAAGCTTTTCCCTAAGCTCAGGAGCAAAACAAATATGTCTACTCTTGCCACTTGTATTCAACATCATACTGAAGGATCTAGCCAGGGCAATTAGGCAAGAAAAAGAAATGCAAGGCATCCAGACTGGAAAAAAAAAAGAAGTAAAAGTATCTTTGTTTGTAGATGACATTGTCTTGTATGTAGAAAATCCTAAGAAATCCACTAAAAAACTATTAGTACTAAGAAATGGATTCAGTAGGGGTGCAGTATATAAGATAAATATACAAAAATTGGTGGTATTTCTATATACTTGCACACTTGCAAAAAACAATCCAAAAATGAATTTAAGGAAATTCCTTAAGGTTATTTCTTTGCAGAAATTTACAAGCTGAACCTAAAATTCATATGGAAATTCAAAGGACACAAGGATAGCCACAAGCAAGAGATGAAGTTGGATCCTTACCTCACATCATAGACAAAATTAACTCAAAATGGATCAAAGACCTCAATGTAATATAAGTGTAAATCTTCATTACTTTGGATTGGGTGATGAATTCATAGGTATGATACCAAAACACAAGTAACCAAAGGAAAAAATGGGTATGCTGTACTTAACCAAAATTCAAAACTTCGGAGCTTCCAAGGACATATCAAGAGAGTAAAAAGATTCTCCCCCTTCATCAGTTAAAGGATCCATGGCAAGACAGTCCATGCCAGCCAGATTCCAGGAAGATAAGAAATGAAATCCTCAATATAAACAGGGACTGAAGAGCTTGAACAGGAGGATAAAGAAGTCATAGGTATAAACTGCATCTAAATTAATTTTTTTAAGATTTTATTTATTTGATAGAGAGAGACACAGCAAGAGAGGGAACACAAGCAGGGGGAGTGGGAGAGGGAGAAGCAGGCTTCCCGCGGAGCAGGGAGCCCAATGCGGGGATCCATCCCAGGACCCTGGGATCATGACTGGAGCCGAAGGCAGCCGCTTAACAACTGAGCCACCCGGGCACCCCTAAATTAATTTTCTTATAGTTTTTAAGCCTAAGACACCCAGGACTATGAAAAAGATCTCTCCAAATGCAATCAGCTTATCTACTTTATCCTTGAAGGTAATCTCACACGCCCAAATTTTAGAATGCTTGGGGAGAATATAAAACACATCTGAGACACTACTTTAGTTATGAGAATAACTGCTTAGGGAAAGCAGTGCACAGGTACCTCAGCCACACTTGTAAAAAGGCAATTCAGGGTCGCCTGGCTGGCTCAGTCGGAAGAGCACATAACTCTTGATCTCAGGGTCATGAGTTCGAGCCCCACAGTTCAGCAGGGAAACAATGTTTTCAAGCATAAAAATTTACTTGGGGAGAATCAGAAGATGATTTATTTTTTTTAAAGATTTTATTTATTTATTTGTCAGAGAGAGACAGAGAGAGAACACAAGCAGGGGGAGAGGCAAGCAGAGGGGGAAGCAGGCTCCCCGCTGAGCAAGGACCCCCCCCAATATGAGACTCCATCCAAGGACCCTAGGATCAAGACCTGAGCCGAAGGCAGTCGCTTAACCAGCTGAGCCACCCAGGCGTCACAGAGGATGATTTATTTAGACAATAAGTTGTATTTTACTCTCCCTCCTGTAAAGAGTCAAAAAATGAGAGGTATTAGACCCTCCCAGTTCTAAATCTGTGCCCACACCATGTGTCCTGAATGTTGGCTCCCTAACCCAAGGACCTCAGTGACTGTTATGTCACAAAACATAAAAAAAAGAAGTTATCAAACACATGGAAGGCAAAAATTCCCCAGTTCCTGCCATCAGATCTTGTTTGAGAGATGACAGCTCATCAAAAAGTGTTGGTATAGAAAGTGGTTCAAAGATATGAGGAAAAAATAACAAATTCAGAGGCAAAGGTAGAGCTTCTCCAGGACAATGAGGAAAGAAGGTATTAAACTTCCAGGGAGCAACAGAAAAAAAAGTGAAAAGACAACTCACAGAATGAGAGAAAATATTTGCAAATTATATATATATATATATGTTAAAGCACTAGTATATAAATTCTTACAACTTGATAATAAGACAAATAGTCCAGTTAAAACATTGACAAATGAGGGGTGCCTGGGTGGCTCAGTTGGTTAAGCCCCAACTCTTGATTTTAGCTCAGGTCATGATCTCAGGGTCATGAGATTGAGCCCCGCGTCAGGCTCTGCGCTGGCATGGAGCCTGCTTAAGAATCTCTCTCTCCCTCTGGCCCTCCCCTCCCCCACCGCTCACGTGCTCTCTTCTCTCCCTTTCTCTCTCTCAGAAAAAAAAAAAAAAAACAAAAACCTGACGAAAGAGACTTCCAATTTCCAGTCTGGAATGTAAGGAGTTTAGAAGTCACCACTCCGTCCTAACAAGTAAAAAGCTTAACAAACTGAAAAGTCAACAACTCAGGGCACCTGGGTGGCTCAATCTGTTAAGCATCTGCCTTCAGCTCAGGTCATGATCCGGGGGGCCCTGGGATTGAGCCCCGCATTGGGCTCCCTGCTGTGCTTCTCCTTTTCCCTCTGCCCTTCTCCCTTGCTTGTGCTCGCTCTCTCTTGTGCTCTCTGTGTCTCTCTCTAAAATAAATGAGTAAAATCTTCAAAAAAAAAAATCAACAACTCTTCCTAGATCTGTCAGAAAAGTAAGGTCACAAGGCAAACCACTGTTCCCAAAACTGGAGAGAAAGGCAGACACAGAGAATCATAATTCTTCAGAGAAGAAACCTCTGCAAGAACCAGTACTGGCATAGAAAAATATGAACTATAATTGATGAAATGCTGGAGGCTCAGAGTAGACAAGCCTGAGAGATAAAAAAAAAAAAAAAAACCAGGAAGACGGGGCACCTGGGTGGTGCAGTCAGTTAACCGGCGGACTCTTGGTTTTGGCTCAGGTAGTGATCTCGGGGTTGTGGGACTGAGCCCCACGTTGGGCTCCACGCTCAGCACAGAGTTGGCTTAGATTCTCTCTTCCTCTGCCCCTCCCCACCATGCTTGCTTTCTCTCTCTTTCTCTCTTTAGAATAAATAAATAAATCTTTAAAAAAAATTCAGGGAGGGTGCTTGGGTGGCTCAGTCGTTAAGCATCTGCCTTCGGCTCAGGTCATGATCCCAGGATCCTGGGATCGAGCCCCGCATCAGGCTAACTGCTCGGCGGGAAGCCTGCTTCTCCCTCTCCCACTCCTCCTGCTTGTGTTCCCTCTCTTGCTGTCTCTCTCTCTCTGTCAAATAAATAAATAAAATCTTAAAAAAAAATTCAGGGAGACCCAGTCATGGGGACCCCCATGATTTTATGAGTTTTACCTCCAGATTCTTATAAGGAAGACTAATGAGAAATCTCCTCAGGATTCCAGCAAGAGGAGAGGAAAATAATCATTCTAAAATATGCCAGACCATTCTGTTCTACCTAACAAGGCCTGCCCTCAAGAGAAACTACTTTATGGCCGCCTAACCTATTGGGGTTTTATCAGAGCATAACCAACCTGGGGGCAGGGAAATACCCAAATCCTGAGCCCTCTATCCACCCTGTATCACCTGAGGGGTAGAAGAAAAAAACTGAGAGACACAAGTTCACAGCCCAGGGGCAGAGGCTACTGAAAAATGGAGGCCTAATCATAGGACTATAAAATGCTTCCCCTCCCGCCAAACTTTACCAGTACATTACTACAGGCCTATTTACCAAAGTTCCTTTTACCTAGCACATCATGTCTGGTTTCCCCCAAAAAATTACAAGGCATACCAAAGGACAAAAAAATACAGTTTGAAGAAACAGAGCAAACATCAGAACCAGACCCAGGTGTTGGAATTATCAGACCATAAGTTTATTTATTTATTTTTTTAAAGATTTTATTTATTTATTTGACAGAGAGAGAGACAGCAAGAGAGGAAACGCAAGCAGGGGGAGTGGGAGAGGGAGAAGCAGGCTTCCCGCTGAGCAGGGAGCCCAATATGGGGCTGGACCCCAGGACCCTGGGATCAGGACCTGAGCCGAAGGCAGACCTTTAAGGACTGAGCCACCCGGGTGTCCCTCAGACCATAAATTTAAAACAATTATGATTAATATGCTAGAGGCATAACATGCAAGATAACATGCAAGAACAGATAAGAAATTTTAGCAGAGAGATGGAAATTCTAAAAAAGAATCAAAAAGAATTGCTGGCGATCAAAAACACTATTAACACAAATGAAGAATGCCTTTAACAGGCTCATTAGTAGACTGGACATGGCTGAGGAAAGAATCTCTGAGCTTGAAAATAACTCAATAGAAACCTGCAGAAATGAAAACTGAAGTGAAAAAGACTTTCTTAAGAAAAGGGGACTGATAATCTAGGAACTGTGGGTAAACAAAAAAAGTATAATATATTCATAACAGGAATACCAGGAGAAGAAAAAAAAAGGAACAGAAGAAACCTTTCTCATTCTTAATCTAATAGACAACAGTTTGCTCAAAATTATAAGAGCAAAAATGTATTCAATTATGTATGCTTGTGTGTGTGTATTGCCTGTGTGCATGTGTGTATATGCTTATCATAGGTGAAATGAAAGACAGCATTGATACAAAGGATGAGAGGGAAGAATTAAGATTATTTTGTTATTACAAGGTACGCACATTGCCTGTGAGGTGGTACAGTGTTGTTATTTTCTTATTTGAAAAGTGGACATGACGTGGATTAGTTGTAAATGTATATGGAAAACTCTAGAGCAACCACTAAAAAAAGGTAAAAAAAAAAGCAGTACAATCGATATGCTAAGAAAGGATACAAAATGGAATCATATAAAATGTTCAGTTAAAACCACAAAAGGCAAAAGAAGAGTAGAGGAAAAAATAACAAGGGTAACAAACAGAAAACACTAACAAATATGGTAAATATTATCATGTTAATGTTAATGGTCTAAATGTACCAATTAAAAGAGATTGTCAGAGTGGATCAGAAAACAAGATCCAGCTGTATGTTGTCTACCAGAAACCCACCTTAAATATAGACATATAGATTAGAAGTAAATGGATGGAGGGCGCCTGGGTGGCTCAGTTGGTTAAGCGACTGCCTTCGGCTCAGGTCATGATCCTGGAGTCCCGGGATCGAGTCCCATATCAGGCTCCTTGCTCAGCAGGGAGTCTGCTTCTCTCTCTGACCCTCTTCCCTCTCGTGCTCTCTATCTCTCATTCTCTCTCTCAAATAAATAAATAAAATCTTTAAAAAAAAAAAAAAGAAGTAAATGGATGGAGGAAAATAGGCCATGCTAACAATCAAAAGAAAGCAGGAGCAGCTAAATGAATTTCATACAGAGCAGACTTCAAAACAAGGAAAGGTATCAGGGATAAAGATGAGCATTGCATAATGATAAAAGGTCACTTCTCCGAGAAGATATAACAATCTTTAACGTGTAGGCACCTAACAAGAGAGCATCGAATTATATGAGGCAAAAACTAATAGCATTTCAGAAGAAATAGATGAGTCTAGGATCTTCACTGGAGACTTCAACACCCCTCTATCAGAAATGGACAGATGCAGCAATCAGAACATCAATAAGGATATAGTTGAACTCAATAGCACCAGCAATCAACTGGATATAATTGATATCTGTAGACTGCTTTATCCCACAACAGCAGATTACATGTCCTTTGCAAGCTTACAGGGAACATTAACCGGGACCGATCACATTCTGGGCCATAAAACACACGTTAACAATTTAAAGAACAGAATTTAAAGGAATAGGATTCATTCAATTTCTTTTGTCAGGCGGCAGTGGAATTAAACCAGAAATCAATAACAAAAAGATAATCGGAAAAATCCCAAAATATGTGAAGATTAAACACACTTCTAAATAACACATAAGTCAAAGAAGAAATCTAAGAGACATTAGGAAAATATTTTCACTAAATGAAAATGAAAACACAGCTTATTGAAATGTGTGGAGTACAGCAAAACCAGAGCTCAGAGGGGAATTTATAGCATTGAATGCATGTATTAGAAAAGAACTGGGATGCCTGAGTGGCTCAGTGGGATAAGTGTCAGCCTTCGGCTCAGGTCATAATCCCAGGGTCCTGGGATGGAGTCCTACATCAGGCTCCTTGCTCAGCGGGGAGCCTGCTTCTCCCTCTACCTGCTGCTCCCCCTGCTTGTGCTCATTCTCTCTCTCTGACAAATGGATAAAATCTTAAAAAAAAAAAAAAGAAGGGGGCACCTGACTGGCTTAGCCAGAGGAGCATGCAACTCTTGATCTCGGGGTTGTGAGTTTGAGCCCCATGTTGAGTGTACAGATTACCTAAATAAATAAATAAACTGTTGAAAAAAAAGAAAGAAAAGAAGAAAGATCTAAAATTGATAATCTGGGATGCCTGGGTGGCTCAGTCAGTTAAGCATCTGCCTTTGGCTCAGGTCACGATCCCAGGATCCTAGGATCCAGTCCCACATCGGGTTCCTTGCTCAGCGGGGAGCCTGCTTCTCCCTCTCCCTCTGCCTGCCGCTCCCCCTTGCTTGTGCTCGCTCTCCCTCTCTCTCTCTCTGATAAACAAACAAATAAATAAAATCCTTAAAAATATTTATAATAAATAAATAAAATTGATAATCTAAGTTTCCACCTTAGAAAACTAGAAAAAGAAGAGCATGTTTGATCCAAGCAGAAGAAAAGAAATACTAAGAATTAGAATAGAAATTAATAAAACTGAAAATAGGAAATCAATAGAGAAAATCAAAGAAACCAAAAGCTGGTTCTTTGAAAAGATCAATACATTGAATTATACAATTGAATTGTATACTTTAAATGGGTGCATTATGTGGTGTGTGAATTATACCTCAATAAAGCTGCTTTTAAAAACCAGATCAAAACTATGGAAACAGGGGCACCTGGCTGGCTCAGTCAGCAGAGCATGTGATTCTTGATTTGGGGGTGGTGAGCTCGAGCTTCATGTTGGCCAAAGAGATTACTAAAAACAAACAAACAAACAAAACAAAACCAAAACACCGTCCACCAAAACCACAAAAAAACAAAACAAAAACTATGGAAACAGTAAAAAAATCAGTGGTTGCCAGGGGTTAAGGAGGAGAGAGAGATGAATAGTCAGAGCAACAGAGGATTTTTAGGGCATTGAAACTATTCTTTCTAATACAGTAATGGTAGATATATGTCATTATACATCACAATCCATAGAATGTACAACACCAAGAGTGAACCCTAAAGTAAACTATGGACTTTGGATGATACCAATGTGTCTGTGTAGGCTCCTTGATTGTAACAAATATGTTGATCGTGAGGGAGGCTGGGGTGAGGGGGCAGGGGGCATATGGGAACTTTCTGTACTTTCAGGTCTATTCGATATGAACCTAAAACTCCTCTAAAAATAAAGCCCACTTAAAAGAGAAAAAAAAGTAAATCAGAGACTGTTCAAACAGAATGTGAAATAACAACAAAAATCCTGTACCTTTAAACTTTCTCTTCCATGGCTCCTTTTTAGGCCTAAGAAAACTAGGTCCATAAAAAGTACAGTTCATGTCCTCCTTCGCTATCTAGACTGAAAAGCCTACCTCCTCCTCCTCCTTAACTTGAGTAAGCTGGCCAGAGAGCCTCATCAGGACCTCTGTTGTAGGCTCCCTGTGACGTTTCAACTCCAGGCATTCCGCTTCGCTCTACCCGGACAAGTGAGCTGATAAAATTTAATCCAGGGGGCGCCTGGGTGGCTCAGTCGGTTAAGCGTCTGCCTTCAGCTTAGGTCATGATCCCAGGGTCCTGGGATGGAGCCCCATGTTGGGCTCTCTGCTCAGCAGGAGCCTGCTTCTCCCTCTCCCTGCTGCTCCCCCTGCTTGTGCTCTCTCTCTCTCTGACAAATGAATAAATAAAATCCTTAAAAATTTCAATCCAGAAGGTGATCCACACTAACTATGGAGAAATCTTTACCTTTTTACACTCTTACCATCTTCTCTGTTTCCAGCTAGCATGGCCTGGCTACCTAACCTGTCCACCATTACGCCATCTTCCTCCGAATTCAAGATCCCAGTCAAACAAACAAAAGTGTTAAAAACACTAATGGTAAATCTAACGAAAAATGCTAATGTTAAAAGCGCTATCCTGAAAAGAGAGTGCAGAGGAGACCTAATTTGTTACCAACTCAGGAAACAGAGGAAGTCACCCTCCTTCAAACTGGCCTAATTAGCACTCATTGTAGCCTGATCTCCAAGAGATTCTGACCCTGAAACAACTTGCTGCAAGCTGCTCTGACAAGAAATAACTAATTGCACACCTACCTGTGAAAAATAATTCATCTCATTATTGAACATCCATCTCGTTAACTCTCCCTTCCACTGCCTGATAATGGTGACTATGTACTGAGCTCTAAGTATGTGCCGGGCATTATACGATACACGTTATATATTTTTTCATTTAACTCTTACAACAACCATGTCAGTATCCTTAATCTATCTGATAGGTAAAGAAACTGAGCTTGGAGAAGATAAGTAATTTTCCCATGAACACACAGCTAGTAAGTCAAAGAGCCAGGATTCATTCTCTTAACTCTAAAATATTAATGAGATCTGGGCGCCTGGGTGGCTCAGTTGGTTAGGCAACTGCCTTCCGCTCAGGTCATGATCCTGGAGTCCCTGGATCGAGTCCCGCGTCGGGGTCCCTGCTCGGTGGGGAGTCTGCTTCTCCCTCTGACCTTCCCCCCTCTCATGTGCTCTCTCTCTCATTCTCTCTCTCATTCTCTCTCTCAAATAAATAAATAAAATTAAAAAAATATTAATGAGATCTTCACAATATCATTCTCATCTCTATATAGCTAATATTTCATATTTCATCGGAAAAAGACACTTCGTTACAATTCAATTTCAATCCATTTTAACTTCAAAGCATACTTCCTTCCTATTTAATCTTGCCTTCATAGATATTTTTATTGCACTTCAATCTAAGTTTCCTCATTCTTGAAGCCAAGCCAGGTCCCAAAACAGACTTCATTCTCGGTGTTTCTATTTCATGAATACCACACTACCGAACTTGTACATAACCCCCAGGGTCCTCTCCGCCTGTTTTGCTGCTTACGGCCCAGGCCTTAGCTTCTCCTCTAGGGCCTAAGATTCATATCTCTATTTTTCCATATTACATTTCTTTGCTTTTTTTTTTCTTTCTTGTTCTTTTCTAGAGAACAAGAAACTAGCCCATAGGGACTACTCACCTGGCTAGACCAGAATGACACAGATTGCCTCATGAACTGGAATTCTACCAGCCCAAGAGCTCAATATCCCAGGTCACAAATGATGAAGAGATGAAAAGGCAATAGCTCTTTTGTGATCGCTTTTCTGATGGCTGCTAGAATGACAAAAAAAAAAAAAAAGAAATATTACATCGGTAAGAGTAACCACTAAACTCTTTCGTATTATTACAGAGTAGAAATCAATGTAATAAGTCCCCAGCATGATCATAAATAATTTTTCTCCTGTTATCGACCAATACCAAATATACAGCATTAATATAAAAACAGCTCTAAGGCTCCTTGCCAGCTAACCAACTCCCCTCCTCCAACCCATTGCCAGCAATTATGCACCTCAACATCCAATTATTTCAATGTTCTTTCAATTCACAACAAATGATAGCTAGAACTGAATATGTGCCAGATTACCATCACAGCAGTTAATCTTCTTAAGGTTTTCGTAACTGGAACTCTAGGTCTCCAATTCAGTCACATTTTCACTTTACATTTTCTCTTCTCCTATGCTTCTAGCTAAATATCTTACCAAGACATAGACACAATCATATTGAATAGAGTCAGGGCAACTGAGATCAAAACCCTCACACTAAGCAGATCCTACACAGTCTTCTAAATATTGTGGGTTTCAGATGGTTCTAGAAAAGAATGGAAAAAGAGTATTCAAAAAAAAAATCAACACATTTTTAAGTCTCCAAGTTTCTAATTACAAAAAGGCCAAAATTCATCACCACCTACTAGACACATTCCTATCAAAATTGTGATCCTTAGTCAGTTTCAATTCCAATGGTGGCATTAATGACTTATCAAATATACCCCTATTTCCCATTTGTTGCAGTCAAAATATTCCAAAGCTGTCAAATTACTTCCCAGCTACCAATACCAGGTCCAAAATTTCTGTAAGATCTAAACAAAGTAACTTCAAAAAGTTTCCTTAGTATACCATCTGACTAATAAAATTTTAAACAATAATGACCCTAGTTATATTTTAGATTCAAACTAATCACATAGATTCCAATATTATCTCCTATTATACCCCTAACTGCACCCTATACTTAAGCAAAACAAACAAGCCAACAAACAAAAAACCCAAACTATCCACCAATTCCTAAACCATTCTCACTTTTGTTCTTGCTCATGCACCGAGCTTCCATCTCCTCTTCTTAATTCTGGGTGTCCCAAATTCCACTGTTTCCTTTGCAGAGCTCTTTTTTTTTTAAGATTTTATTTATTTATTTGAGAGAATGAGAGATAGCACAAGAGGGAAGAGGGTCAGAGGGAGAAGCAGACTCCCCGCTGAGCAGGGAGCCCGACGTGGGACTCGATCCCGGGACCCCAGGATCATGACCTGAGCCGAAGGCAGTCGCTTAACCAACTGAGCCACCCAGGCGCCCCTCCTTTGCAGAGCTCTTAATGGGAGGGTGCTTATTTTCCTTCACTCACCCCTTCCCATAAGTCAAGATCAGGTTAGCATCTTCTCATGTCTTCTTTACTGGATCCCCAAAGTATTATTTCACTATCTTCCCTCAACAGCCCTTCTTTCCTCAAAGTCCATACTACTCAATTTTATCACCCTTTCAATGTTAAATGTCAACTTCCAGGTCTTCCCCCTACATTTACCGAGGACTTTAATACTAACTACTTTCTTTTCACCTTTTCATCTTGAAAGCCTTCATCAGCCCCCTTGATGATCTAACATCCAAATTTCACAGCTCCTTGAGATAGTCTATTCTAAGTTCTTCATCTCAACTGTTTCAATCATTTCTTTCTGTAGTGACACCTGGAATGGTTCTACCTCTAAAACCAAACGCCAAGTCTTCTCTCAGAACTACTTGTTTTCCTACCTCTCCTATATCTTACACTCCTTAAATTTACGCTTTGACTCTTTCAAGGCCTTTAATTCATCAGCCCTTTTACCTATTCTCCAAGGCCACCATGTCCCTTTGAACTTCACTTCCTTCTCTACCTAGGAGAGATCCCAGGGACAGTGAGGCTTCGATGACAGTCACCAGCACTCTCAGTTCTCCTAACCCCTTGATTTTCCACCACACCTATTCTGCCAATCCCCCCTCCCAACAAAACAACCCAGCTATTTATATTTTCCTTTCCTGTTTACAGATAACAAAGTACTACTGAGTAAAATCCTACACTCCCGACCACCAGTTTCCCCACCACCCACCACCTCCACTGCTATTAGAATGATCTTTTAAAATATAAATTAGGCAGGACTTTGGGAATGGCAGAGTAAGGGGCTCAGCAAATCCTCTCCCCCCGACCCCAGACAACAATACAACTGTAGAAAATTGTCAAAACAACCATCCCAGGACTCTGGAAATAGACAAAAATTAAATAAATTGAGAAGTGTTCAAGAAAACCTATTGAACCTTGAGTAAGAACAGTGGGAATCTATGGTGCTTCAGCCTGAGGCTGTTCACATCCCACCCCCCTCCTTCCCAGCTCCAGTGGAGCTGATTTTACAAGGGCAGGGCAAGACAAGCCATAAAAACTAACAACTTGGCTGCTAGAGGGGAATTACTTGTTCAGGAATGAGCACAAAAAAGTCCTATGCCCAGGGGTATTGAAAACAAAAGCAAACTCCTTAGATCAGGGAAAAACACATCACAGTTACCTGAGGTCACAGTATTGGTTGGGGCAAGAAGCAACAGAACAGCAGGCCTGCCAAAAGTTTAGCCAGAGAGATCCAGAAAACAAGACAGCCATAATGGGACTTGATAAGCTCCCTCATTTCCCTGGTGATCTAGAAGGCCATGCATATGTGCAAGGCTGCACTCAAGCTCAGGGTACCGGAGAGGGTCCTAGTTATCTACATTTGCCTGGTTGAAGGTGAAAACTTGCATGGACACAGAGGACACATGAGAAAGCCTGGCAGAAAGTAAAAATCAGGTAAGACCTGTAAACTCCCTGAACTTTGAATTTGCTGCCTGACCCACACACAATTCCATCAACAAACCATGGAAGACAATACCAGCCCAAGGTGCTTCAGGACAGCCTCTAAAAAAGCATTGGCTGACCACTAAGCTATCCTGACCCCAGGTAGGACACCTAGGAAGCCAGGCTTAAAAATAAAAAGAATTTTTTAAAAACTGAAGAGAAATATCAGTGGGTTACACACTGTGCATTCTGTGAAGACAGACTCTACAGAATTAGTCCAGGCAAGCCATTAAGAAAAAAAAAAGAAAAAGAAAGAAAGAAAGAAAGAAAGAAAGAAAGAAAGAA